>NC_143572.1:75890714-76203928 GCF_054136105.1 Typopeltis vanoorti
TAAAAATAAAAAAAATAATAAATAAATATTAGTCCAAAGTTTTGAAAAAATGGACGTCCAAATAGTAGTCTTTGAAAGTTTTGAAAAAAATAAAATAACAATAAAGAAATAATAATTTGGTCTTAGGATGAGTTTCCCAAATCTTGGGTAGTTTTATACATCATAGTTGTTAAGATTTGGAGTATGTTTTAAGGCTTCTGTTGAATCAAGGAACAACCTCACTGACTTGTAGAAGCTTTTGTGCAGTACTTTTTTTTTTTTTTTTCAATTGATCCTGTGTGCCGGGGTATCCAAAGCATGGTCTGCCAGAGCCGACTTGCCATAGCGAAAGTGTCGGATATATTTTTTGTGTTCACTGAGGTCGATGTCCACAGTTCTTCCTGTCTGTCCGTAGTAGGTTCGATGACATGAACAGACTCCTGGACGCGATAAAGGAGTGAATCTGTCCTTAGGTGAACGGATTAGAGTTGCCAATTTCACATAAGATTTAAATACGGTGCGTAGTTGGTGTTTGGTAAGCACCCTAGATTTCTTTTTAGATGTGCCTTTAATGTATGGGATGATGACAGTTTTTTTGTAGTCTTCTGTGGTAAACAGTGGGGGGGGGGAATATCTGAGGAGCATTTAGTATTTTATCTATCTAATGGGCAGCCATTGGTCAGGAAGGTGTGACATAGGTGAGAAGTTCAGCAGTGAGAGCAACGTCATTGGAACAAATTGCTCTAGCTCTATGGATTAGTGTTTTTAGGATACCATATTATTGAGAAGGGTGATGGTTTATATAAATATCTCCCTGTATGTGTGGGTATTCTATAAACAGGAAAAGATAAGGAACCTTCTGGAAGACGTGTGATCAGTGTGTTCAGGAAGGGCAGGTAGTCATTGGCTTCTAGTTCCATGGTAAAGTGGATTTTATGGTGCTGGGTATTTGTATGTACTAAAACTGTATTCAATGTGTCTGGGCCATGTGGCCAAATAGCAAAAACATCATCAACATAGCGTAGCCAGAGACAAGGTTTGAGAGTGGCTGTGTTGATAGCTAGCTTTTCCAGATATTCTATGTAGGAGTTGGCTAAGGGGGGGGGGGGGTTTCCCATAGCTGTCCCATCTAATTGTTTGTATATTTTTAATTTCCATGTAAAATAGCCTGTCTGTAACGTAAATTTAAAATATATCAAGCGGAAATTGTGAATTTAGTGAGTTAAGTGTTTCGGTCAATGGTACATTAGTGAATAATGAGATGATATCAAAACTCACCATTACGTCTCAACTATTTAAGGTGTGGTTTTCTAAAATACTTTTTGGGTAGAATTTTTAACAAAAGAGGAAGAAATGTTTTGCAAGTGACTAGTAGTTTGGCTAAACGTTTAGCTAGTTTATATGTAGGACTGTTTATACAATAGGACGTAAAGGTGTACCTTGTTTGTGAATTTCTGGAGCTCCACATATTCTGGGTGTTTTAACGTGAAAGAGTTTCAGTTTGTTGACTGTTTCTTTTGACCAGGAAGTGACTTTGTTCAATAATTTGTACACTTTATTCTTTTGCGAGTAAGTAGGATCTCGTTCTATAATTTGATACGTTGACCGGTCTTGGAGAAGTGTGTGCATTTTGCTTTCATATTCTGTTTTATCCATTACTACAGTGGCGTTTCCTTTGTCCGATTTGGTTATGGTAATGTGGTTACTATTGCGTAGCTGTTTTTGAGCCATTATTTCCTTATGTGGGATATTATATTTTGGGGGGCTTTTAATGGATTAGGATATTGGCCACGTCTAACCTAATATTATTGGCTATTGTTGGAGGCAGGTCGTATATCCCACGTTCAACGGAAGCCGTTATTTTGGTTTTAGGAACTTCTTTAGGAGTTCGGCAAACCTGTAATAAATATAATTAGCTTTCAAATTCTTAAGTATGGAACATTGGTTAAAGACTGGATTTAAAAAAACGCACAAAACAGAGCAATATAGCAGATACATGTAGTTGTAAGCAACAAGAAAACGTTGATATCCTTATCAAATGAAGCTGATAAGGGTTGTGTCCTCTGACATCGCTGAAAAGCGAACAACCATTAAGAAGATGAAAAAACTTGTAAGTACAACGATATATGAATTACTTGAAATGCGGATTATTATTAATATTATTATTATTATTATTATTATTATTGTTGTTGTTGTTTTTGATGGTCGGGAAATGAAGAGTATCCCATTTCGTTATGGGCATTTGTGGTTAACTTTAAAAAATGAAAGCATGAAACCATCTAATTTAAATCCCCATTTAAAATCGAAACAACGAATACAAGGACAAGCCTGTGGAATGTTTTGAATATAAACTAAATAATGGGAAAGAATCTCAAAAAATGATGTCGATCATGTCAGGAGATGAAAATAAGGCTTTAGAAGCTTCATATATGGTGTGTGGCTATTAATAGCAAAAAGTGGTGCAGCGGAAACAATTGGTGAAACGTTGGTCAAGCCTGCAGCAAAAATAACAGCAGAAGTTATAATCGGAGATAATGCAAAAAGGTCTTTTGATCGGATTTGCCTTTCAAATAGTACCGTTCATCGAAGAATCAATGAAATGGCTGAAAATATAAAACTCCATGGTCGGATCTAAAAAATGGCTCGTTTCGAGGATTCAAGCTGTTGTAGCAGATGCAAATTCAAGACATCGCTGCACACACAAGGAGGTTTTGGATACAATACGATGTCTAAAGACCTAAGAAATGTTCCGGGTGTAGCTGTAAAAATCATAAATTATATTAAAGGCCTTCCTCTAAATGCCACATTTTTCTCACAACTTTTTCGAAGAAATGGGAAGTAATCCCACGCAGTTTCTTGTCCATACCAATGTTCGTTGACTTTCTTGTGGAAAACGAGTCCTTACCCGTTTATTTGAACTTCGGAAAGAACTATTATTCAGAAAGTGATAATTATTAAGTTAGTTTATTTGAAAAATCAATAATTTTATTGCTCCCAAATTCATTAATATCACAAACACCATCAACACACAACCTAAAAATATTGTTTTTATAATGTATTGCTATTAACTTGCATGTAAGTAATGCTCATCACGTCATAGAGAATGAAGAACTGCTAAATCACAAACACATAACTATGAGAAATATTTTTTTTTTAGATTTTAGAACACGTGTCATGTCTTAAAATAATTTACATTTTCACTCTTAAAATGTAAACGTAATGTTGTAAACGAAGCTTCTTTTGGTTTCATATTCGAAAGCACATACAAGGCGAGTGTCGTCTAATTCCTCTAATCTAAGTGTAGTCTAAGGAAATTCCTCATTGGTTAAATGAGATTAAGCACAGGTCAAGGTCAACTCATGACCAATAATGGAATTGGAAATAAATGCAATATTGGCTTTCTATTATTCTCACGTCGTTTAATATTAATACTGACAGTGCGATATTAAACGCAACCTAATAATACATGCTTTAAAAAAATATATACTTCATAATGAAGTTTTATTATATAAAATTTAACGAACGACATACAGAAGTCTGATTTCAACAGAGAAGGAATAAATGACTTTTTTATAATTTATTTTTCGTACAGTTTAGGCCAACGTTGTCACCGGTGTTAATGCACTTTTGTTACCGTCCGTAGAGCAGGCTGCGTATATTTATAGTTTTTAATGCAAAATAAGAGATCCTTTCATATTTCTTCACTTTGCAAGAACAATGAAACCATCTTTTTTTTTTCTTTTGCTAATTATCATAGTCGTCAATGCATTTTATTATCCCAGATCTTGATTCCCGATAAACATTTTTTTCAAACAATTTTTATAAATTGATGAAAATCCGAATCTGAAAATAAACACAACCTCCATCTGTTCCGAATCAAGTTTTACTTATTTTCGCTTCATAATCTTAGTTCGATGGTCAGTTCACAAATTGCGTGAAGGTTCGTACTTTTACGATTCTGGTTTATAGAGAATTCTACGTAAATCTTGAAGCATATCGCGTTAGGCGTATTCTTTATAAACATCGTTTATAAAGAATATACATATTTTCTGCTAATTTTCGTATTAATGCGAAGTTTTGAAGTAGCGACTTTCCATATAATTTAACATTCGTAACATGTATAGGCGCATGCGTCAAGGTGATATTTTATTTCCAAAATTTTCATAGATAGAATTAAAATTGTATTTCGCCTTTGATGGCTAATCCACCCCCCCCCAAAAAAAAAAGAAACTATCACGCACACTCACAAATGCTGCTAGGTAACATGCGTGCACTTCCTATGTGTTTGCATTCATTCGTTATTTTTCCAAAGTAATTGTACCAGAGAACAAAATTCCGAAACCGAAATTAAATTGATTATTATAAATTAACAAATTGTGTATGTTTTCTCATTTATATTTATACGATAATTATAAACCATTAAATTATATGAACTTCTAGAAATTAAAGTCTAAATACAGTGCCATCCTACAAAAGCAAAAGCAAAATAAAATGCTTCAAAATTGTGTGTGTGTGTGTGTGTGTGTGTGTGTGTGTGTGTGTGTGTGTGTGTGTGTGTGTGTGTTAAAGATACCAAGCTATTTTAAATATAAACCTGGTTTGAATCCATTTCCCAAGTAAGTAAACAGACAAGTCAGTCAAGTTTGCACCTACAAATAGTACAAGTCTGTGTGACCCGTCTTAGGCAACGATAGTTTAAGCTATTCTGAATAGTAGTCCAAATCATTCTCCGAGTTGTTTTATTTCTTAATTTTGGAAACATTCTGTGTACCACAATCCCGCCTAAAACAACTCTTTCTGAAATTCGCCTGTTATAAGATTGGTTTTAGTAAATAAGAATAGTTTGCCAAAAGTGAAACTTTGTCTATTCAATTGTCATAGCAGTGTGCGCCACAGATTAGAAATTTAAAATATTTTATTACAAAACAGCAAAACGTAGCTTTCTTGAAGAAGTTAAACTTTTGCTACTATTTTACACTGAAATGCAGTCCCAAGTGGTTTACGTTTGTAACGGGTGTTTTGCAAACGAATTTTAAAATAAATTCTCTGAAATTTGGAGGAGGTTTGGACTTGAAAAGTATTAATGCTATTTGGAACCAAAGCCGGGTAGCAACAGCTGAAGAAATATCATATATCGCATAGTCAACTGCCAGAAAAAAGACCTTCCCCCTCCCCCCCAAAAAAATAAAAATGATTATGTAACACGTATGCGCCTTTTCTTTTAAATAATTCCAATCCTTTTTTTTTTCCCAAGATAATTGTATCACAGCCTGTAAAAGAAATGTCAGCATTTCTGTGTTAGGATGCCTGCAAATGAACAATTGAAGACATTCTTGAAGTATTGTGCACTACAGCTTGAGGCACTTTAAGTGTGACTTCTGGCTTAGTGTTACTCTTTTCTTTCTAACTACCAGTGAGTGTAATCTAAGAGTTTCGCTTTCTCTCCAGCTAAGGGGATTATTATGGAGTATTTCTAAGACTGGATTATTTCAGAAATAGCAACTAACACCAGTAGAACAAAAAACAAAAATCACACTACTGAACTTTCTCATGCAAACATTTTTGCATGGGGGAAATAGAGCAAGTATTTCTAAAACTTCGAATAATTTCAGCAGACAGCCGATTTTAGATTTAATAAATTTTGAATGCTGTCTGTGGATGCTTTCAAAACAGTAGAAATTTAGAGTAATTATTTAATTGAGTTCCAAAGGAAGAGGCGCGGGGGGAATGAAGAAGTAAAAAATCTTCAATATAAGATATCCTTCAAATTATATTTCATATAATATGAAGACCTCCTGTAACGAGGTCATCATCAGAAAGATACATGTGTATAGGAAACCAAGCTGCTCTTGCACTCTATGAAGGTAAATTAAATCTACGCTGTTAAATATTTTTCTTAGCCTGACCTCTAGTAATCAAAAAAAAAATTAATTATTTAAATAAAATAAAATAAATTAAAAATATAAAAAATCAAATAAATAAATAAAAATAAAAAATAAATAACTACAATAAACTTTGTTAACGTCCTCCTGTACTATGATTCTTCTGGATTTGTATAGCTCAGATAAAGGTCACAAAATTTCATAAATAAAATTAAAAACATTTACTCAACTACCAAGATTTATTTATTAGTCAGCTTTCACTAATAAATCCTTTTCCCTTTTCACCAATGTCCAGATCAATGATACTATCTTTCACCTACAGAACATATTTACACACGGCATCTTTGCCCACGTACTCCGCTCCGGATATTTCGTGTGGAAAAACTATTTTTACCTTCAAAAAGAGGGTACAGCAATGGGCTTACCACTTCCCCACCCCAACAGCTAACTTTTATATGGAAGACTGAGCAACGAACTCAGCGTGCCTAGAGCCCAAAATGTGGCTCAGATACATCGACGATATTTTCGCAATTTGGCTTCACGGCTGCCAAGCACTAAATATATTCCTTAGCCACCTGAATAAACAACACAAATGTATCCAATTCACCATTGAAATGGAAAGAAACAACTCTCTTCCGTTCCTAGACACACGTCTTCCCTCAGGTTGTCTCTCTCCTTCTCAGTCTACCGCAAACCTACACGATAAAGGCCAGTACATAAACAAAAATGCTTATCACCACCCAACACAAAAACTAGAGGTCATGAGCACCCTTAAACACAGAGCTGAACTATTTGTTCAAATGAACAAGAGCTAAACCAGGAATACAAAATCATCAATCATATATTTATAAAAAAATTGGTTACAGTAAAAATCTATTCACAAGACCCTCCACAGAGATGCAGGTAAAAAGAAAAGATTTCAAGAATGATATTGCCATACCTTATGTTGCAGGCATTTCAGAAAAAATACACAGAACACTACACAAATACAACCTCAAAACCACCTTTAAACCTCCGACAAAATTAAGACACTACTCAGTTCTTCCAAAGATTTTTTTCAACACCTAGCCCACCCAGGGGTATACAAAATACAATGTATATGTAACCTACAGGGAGGAAACAGGGGGGAACCATCCCAATTAGGAAGGACGAACATGAACGACACATTAAATACCTCCATTTTGGAAAAAGCGACCTTTCTGACCACACACTCCAAACTACCACAGAACTGATTTGAACGGGGCCAAGTCCCTACACCGCACCAAAACTGGTTCGAGAGGAAATTTAAAGAAGCATGTGAAATGCTCAAACATAATCCAAATCTGAAGAAAAATGATGACCTAACCATTCCAAGATTGAGGAGGACTCATTCGCAATCTTTATAGCAACCAGAACAAGCCAAAGAAAATTCCTAATACAAGAAGACTTGGTGAAGTGTTTTTTCTTCCCTTAACATTCAATAGCAACTTTAACTGTACAAGTCAAGAAGAATATTAATATAGGAGGATTTTAGCAGCGTTTATTGTAGTTTTTTAATTTATTTTATTTATTATTTTTTTACTAATTTTATATATTTATTTATTTATCTTTTGATTTTTTATATTTTTTATTTTTTTTATTTTAATTAATTAATTATTTTTTATCACTAGAGGTCAGGCTAAGAAAAAGATTTAACTTACCTTTATAGATTTAATTTATCTTTATAGAGTGCAAGTGCACGTATGGCTTCTTGGCAGGCGAACTCACACATTCATTATGGCATGTTTCAATTCTTGGTAGTCTTTTACTTTAAGTTAGCCTTTGTGATCAGTCATAATGACATCGAGAATTTCAAATGCAATAAAACAAACACTTTTGTTTTATTGCATTTGTTTTATTGAAAAATTGGACAATAGTTTTTGGTTAGATACTGTGTTGCGGTGCAACATATGGTTTTGCTTGAGTCTATACAGCATAGTTTCTGTGAGAGAGGACGTGTGATTTATTAGCTTGCGCCGTTTTTATTCCATCTGTCTCTAATTGCACTATTTGTTGAGAATGACATTGACTGCATAAGCGTCTACAGTCTATGTCAGTACCTTATTCCGTAATACAATAAAACTAAATTCGACACTTTTAACTACTTGCGCGATACGGGAAGACACAAAATTAACGAAGATAAATTTTGATTTAAGTCCCGCGGTGAAAAATATGAAAAAAAAAATAAATAAAGGGTTACTAGAAATTGTAGGCCGCGTAATATCGAAACTGCGACCGCCTTATACGAGTGTTACCTGAATACCGGTGCTATACTACCATTGATATCTTGTGCTGCACCTGCCTGGAAACATTCACTAAAATCAAATAAAACCGACAAAATGTAAACAGAGTTCAACACTTTATAGCCATACGTATAAGTAAAGGATAGAGGACAATATCCTTCGAAACAGCTTGCGTTATTGCAGCTCTAACACCGATCTGCCTGAAACTGCAAGAATTCTCTCTTATATATATGAAGTCACTTCCGGAAGACATAACGAAAATTTCAACATTGATCCAAATTGTTACAAACTTCCACTTCACTACAGTAGTTGGTCTCATCCAGTAAGGACAACAGACATTAAGGAGAAGGGAAGCTCTGAACCTGACGATTTCCATATATATATATATATATACACACACACACACACACACACATGGAAGCAAAACCGAAGGGAACATCGCAGTGGCATATCTAGATCTTCTTATATTGCCGCACAAAAGATCCCTGAGTTTGCCTCCCCTCTCAATACACAACGAAAATACCACAAACAGTCACAACGACCTATAGGGATATAAATTTAACACTCGGGAGGTCGAGGTCGTAATTTGGCAGCGTAGGACGACGTATATCTGAGAGACACATTCATTACTATATGTGCCGAAATGCAAAAAAAATAAAGAACAAACACCGCAAATATAATACTTGATGGTACAAATTAAGTGAATATTGAATCCAACATTATTTCATACCCGAATATAGAAACTACAAGAGTTTCGTGTTGAAAAAATATATATAGAAACTAAATGTTTCGACGGAAACAAGCATAAGTGGTGGGGAAGGAACTCGTTGCAAAGGTGGAACAAGCTACACTTGTATTCCCCTTGTATTTTCCATAAATGTAAAGCACATCTCCTAGAGGATATGTATAATAAATATTGAAACCAACATTATTTCGATATTATTTCAAGAGTTTCGTGCGGAAAATATAGAAACTAAAAGTATCGGCCGAAACAAGCATAAGTAGTGCAACTTTGGGCAACTCATAGGAAAGATGAGGCAAGCTTCAGAGCGTTTTCCTCCGTATTTTCCATAAATGTAAAGCACATTTAGAAATTATTGAGCAAAGAATAAAAAAATAAAAAACTCAACTATACTATACTGACATCGGAGGGTGGGGTATCTCTCAGATAATACAATTTACTGTAAAATATCACAAACCTTTACTACAAAAACGTGTTCCGTTCAACCAAACTGATAGCAAAAAAAAAAAAAATAAACAGTACTGAATATCACTCGTAAAATACGCACGCCCAGCAGTCATGACCTTCAACCTATACAATAAAATATGTATGTGTATTAGCAAGTATTTGTCAGATCTGCCGCAGGTCAAATATCAAAAATCTTTGCATAATACGTGTTAAACCAAATTGACAGCAACCAAAGTGCGATATAGCACTCGTAATATACTCACGTGCAGCTAGTCATGACCTTCAACCTATACAACAGATAGGTTAAAGAATATTCATGTTAACAATTAGCATGTCGGGAGGTCGAATCTGTCAGATCGGATTCGACCTCCCGAGTGTTAAACACAATGTTTATGTTTATTTTATTTGCAGGGGCTTACATTGGTGAGTACGGAAATGGCAAACCCGAGATACCCAAGCTATACTTCCTACAATATCCACAATATGCACTGAGAGACCCCTCCCTCCACTGCTATTAGAGCAATTCGAGGGCGAGGGGTCACTCTTTCCTCTCAAACTGTACTTTCCACAATCTACTAAAAAAGGCAAGCCTAGTTGCTTAAGGTGGCAGCCCAACCACTAGGATACCTATCGTCATGCTAGTCTCATGACAGAGGGAAGCACATGTTACTTTCAAGTGTCAACGAAATCAAAACAGGATAGAAAACATGGGAAAAGGCCTCAAAGTGGTAAGGTTAGGAAACTGGAAAAAGAAAAACTTTGTAAAATATTCTACATGGAACATTAGAAGCATAGCACATAGGGAAGAAGAATTAGATAAAATTTTAAATGACGAATATATAGACATTGCAGTTCTCACAGAAAAAAAAAACGAAGCTTCAAGGAACAAAAGAAACAGCTAACTACAATATCATATGTAGTGCAGTGGACAAACAAATACATGCAAAAGCTGGAGAAATGATTTCAATCCACAAATCAATTAAAGCAAAAAGAACTCATTTTACTTACTGGAATGAAAGAATATTTAAAGTGCGATTAAAATTAAATAAAGAAAATTTAATACTTCTTGCAGCATATGCCCTGAAGAAGGAAAATGAAAAGAAAATGATTACTTTTACAAAGAGTTACAAGGAATATGTGAAAAATTAAATAAAACAAACCATATAATTCTTGTCGGAGATCTTAATGCTAGAATAGGAATGAAAAAATTAACAATAATATTTTTAAAAAAGGAGAGCCAACAAAAATGGAAAGCGATTATAGAATAAATAATAATGAATACATATTACAAACATAAAAATATACATAAATATACGTGGTGGGGAAGAGGACAAAAGTCAATAATTTCATTTGCTACTTTTTAGCAAATGAAAAAGCAGCAAACCTCTTGCTAGACGTTAAAGAGAAGAGGGCTGGAAATCATTATTTAGTAAGGCAAAACTAAGATTTCAACCAAACCGGCAAAAAAAAAAAAATAAATAAATACAAAAAATAAACAAACTCGAGATACAAAATCTAATTACAAAGTAAGAATACTAAATGATTCAAGTATAAGAAATTTATGCCAACAGAGTATTAATAACTACTTAAAAAAAATACAAGAAAATGAAGACATTGAGAAAGAATGGAAAAATATAAAAGAAATTATTGCATCAGTAGCATATGAAAGTCTAGGAACACATAAACAAATATCATAAAAATAAAAAATTACATATATGGGACAATGAAATAAAAAACAATAATTGAAAATAAAAAGCTGGTGAAGTAGCGAAAAGTAGCGATGAAATTGAATATAAAAAAAGACGAGCAACAGCCAATAGAGAAACCAGAAAGAGACATAGAGAAAGCTGGGAAAAATTCGGATCATATTTAGAAAATGACATACAAAATACGACCCGGGGAGTACAAAATGCTAAAACACACATAAAAATGCAGATATAAAAGAAACTGCAAATATAAATTTTGAAATCGATGTTAAAGAATTCTTGGATTACTTTATAGATCTTTGGTCGGATAATACTGGCATCAAAAGTAATTACACCAGAAACTTACAAAATACCTTAAATGATATCATAAAAATGAAAGAATTAAAGGACAACCTGAATAAAATAAAAAAATGGCAAATCAGCAGGGGAAGATGGGACAAACTCTGAACTACATAAATTTGCTGGAAAAAAATTTCATCAAAGATTACTAAAATTTTTAAATAAAATATATACAAATGGACAAATACCATATTGAATGGAATACAAGTATAGTAATACCTATATTTAAAAAAGGAGATAAAACAAAATCTGCTAATTACACAGGTATTACTTTATTGAATAGATAATACAAAATATATAGCAGAACACTTTATGAAAAATTTAAAATATTCAGTGAAAAAATATTATTCGAATGTCAAAATGGATTTAGAAAAGGACGCTCTACAATGGATGAAGTTTTCTGTTTAAAACTGCTCATAGAAAAAAGAAAACAATTTAATTTGGAAACTAAAAAGCATTTGACAAAGTAAAATGCTATGTAGATATACTCCAAAGAATAACTATACCTAATATTTTACTACATAAAATATCAAATATATACAGAGAAAATGAAATAAAAATAAATGAAAAATGTCTGAAAACAATATATCAACCAAGGAGTAAACAGGCCACCCCTGTCTTACTCCAAGCATATTGTACTTTCCTCAGGCCAACATCATTAAAATAATTTCGAATGATTTTCATTCACATATGCCATTCTGATCATCAAACATTTATAACATTATGATAAGTACTTACAAGTGAATGCAGACCTTCTCCTGTGCCCAACACTTTTCAATATCTTCATTAATGAAATATTAACACAGTGGAACACCTTAAGCAATCAGGTATAGAAATTTCCAGATGATCTGGTTTTATTATTATTTTTTTTATTCGTATGGAGTTTCCTCCATTTTTCTCCACCCCATCCCTATTGGGGCGTGTTGAGCCCCCTCATGGGGGGTTAAGTATTTATGGATGTGTATGTTCACAGGGCCGGATTGCCTGCTTGCGAGATGAAAAACACCAGATAAACTGGCAGAAAAAACCTACTGCCCCGCGCGCGAGACCGGATAACTTGGTCATGGCTGAGGAAGATCCTCAAATTCCTCACGTCTTCGAAGGAATCGAACCTGGGACACTCCTTCTCCAGTCATATGGTTGCGAGGCGCACAACCACTAGGCTAACCGCGCGGTCGATGATCTGGTAATAATAACAGATAATGAAGACAATTTACAAAGAGCAAATTTAAACGCTATAGTAGAATAGTTTGGAATGAAAATTCCCATAGATAAAACTAAAACAATGGCATTTAGTGAACAAACTTCAGTTAGAAGCAAAATAGTTATTAATAAATAAATAAATAGAACACTCAACCCAAATATAGTACAAAAAGAAACACGATTGAAAATATCCAATACTTTAGCAGTGCCCACATTATTATATGGCAGTGAAATTTCGGCAATAAACAAACAAGATAAACAAATTATAAAAGCAAGTGAATTGAGATTTATGAGAAGAACTGCAAAATACACATTATTAGATCAAAAAAGGAACGAAGACATTTTAAAATAACTAAAAATAAAATCAATAGAAGGGAAACTAAATAATTCTAAACAAAAATGGATTGAACATGCAAACCGAATGGCCAACGATATTCCAAACAAATGCTTAAACATAAGCCAATTGGAAAGAGAAGGCAGGGGAGACCTTAAAAAAAGGATATTAAGGATCAAAAAATGATGAATAATGAGACCGGAACTGACCAATATGGTCTAAACCCGTAATTAGTGTTGTGATAATATCAGCAATGACTTATTGGGAAATAAATTAAAACACCATGTTTATGTTTATTTTGGTTGTAAGTATATTTCTTAATAACTAATTATTAAATAAGTAATAAAAATTACTAATTTAACCTAAATAAAAGAATCTTCGAAAAATAAAATTGTTTCACGTGAGAAGTTTGGCTCGGGACGAATCCCCCCCCCCCCAGCTGGAATGCCGGTTGTTCTTTCATTGGATTTTAACACAGTCCATTATACAAGAACGCTGCTGTAGCCCAGTGGTTCTTAACCTGTGAGACCGCAACATGGTAAATTCTTTTTAAAAGAAGAGGGCCAGGTCCAAAAAATTTACTAGTAAATACCTTTAAACTTTTTTTTAAAGTTCATACGTTAAATGAAGGATTAACTAACATAAGTATTAATAATTAATTACGACAATCAAAAAGAGTATTAGTACACACATGTATACGGTGTGGCATGTTGACAAATATAAAATTACATTTAAATCAGTTATCAATCCTGGACTAATCAAATCTTGTAGCATATTTTAGTTTGCTCAGGACAACATCATTAAATTAATGTCCAATGATTTTCGTTGACATATCGCATTGATCACCAAAAATCTATATATAATATTATTATAAGTACTTACGAGTGGATGCAGACTATCTCTCCTCTCCTTTTGTACATCCTGGAGATCGCTCTGTAGACCTCAGTTGGATGAATCAAATTCTGTTGCGTCACAAACACCTTCAATACGCGATTTCTTAAGATCACAATTAAACAAAGTCCCCTTGTCTCTTATTCGTATTAAAATTTAAATCTATAGGCCTATTACTTTCGAAAAATCATGGCACTACGGTCTCGAAAAAAGCACTTTCACCCTACAGTACGAACTTGCGAAGAAAGGATTCAGTGTTACTAGATTTGAGAACCGGATACAGAATAACTTGATCTTCAACTTCAATGGAAAATTTTCCTTTATTCTTCCTTGCTGATTGGTCACTGGCATTTGCTACACAGAAGTTATTTCGTTCAGTTTTGTGAACAGAGAATACCCTGCCTGTTGTAATCGGCTTGCAGGCAGTTTTTATGACCGGTCATAAACAACCAGATGAGTAGCTAGTGGTGGAAGGGGGGCGGCACTTTGAACTTTTTCAGTTAATTCTAAAATACAGTCTCGAGAACTCAGTTCAAAATATTGTAATACTAATGCGAATTTTCCTCATAATTGCTGTAATTGTTGCTAGTGTGAGAGCAGTTTTTCTAAAAATAAAATTAATTAAGAATTACTATGAAATAGTCTTCGCCAATGTTATCGACGATTTTGCTAACAGAAAAACAAGAAAAATAACATTTTAGAATGTTAAAATTAAAGTTTTCCTTAAAAAAAAAAGTGTTTTAATTTATTTCCCTCTACGTCATTTTGACTTACTTTTTGTAGTACTTTTGGTGTGTATTGAGAGGGGCAGAAACCTGAGAGACCATCTCGGGCGGCAAAAGCTGTAGCTACACGGCTGTAAGCAGCGGTATTCCCATATGTTGAAAGTTTTCGATGTGTGAAAATTAACGACAATTCATGAATACTTCCATGTCCAGAAATACGCGGCATGGTCATTGATATTTGCTACACAGATGTTACTTAGGCGTTCTGGGTCTGAGTTTATAGACACTTGACGAATATTACTCCCATCAGGATATTTTCAGAGTAACTTATTCCCCTCAGAATATTTCCACAGTAACATATTTATTGATGAAAAATGCTCAGAAATTTAAAATGACAAGTTCCAGGAGAACTTTTCGCGGCCCATGTATAATCGTTGCCAGGGCCGCGCGGTTGAAAAACACTGCTCGAAGCATGTAAGTGCTGTTTAGATTTTAGTCTACGTGGACGGCAAACTCAACATTCTCAGTTTAGTTTGTCTGCAGATTGCAACAGAGCAGACATAAGGCTAATCGTTATGGCGAATATAGAAGTTAAAACAGGAAGAAGATAATACTCGTGTGTATAATATGTTGTGATAGACGTCAATTTACATTAAAAATTGCTCATTTTTTTTTAACTAAGTGACGTGGTATTATTAAAAGAGGGAATAAGATGACATCCAAATTGTTATCTTTAAAATGTCAAGTGAAAAGCAGAAAGAGTGAGCAGGGAATCGTAATTTTAAGAAAAACAGACTGAGTTGGATGCATTTGGGGCAAATTCTACAGGAGTTCCGTCGTGTTTAATTGAAGTGAAAAACTGTCAATAAAAGTGTGGATAATTTTAGACTAAACATGTCCACTCGCCGAATATCTATCCAGCAGGTGAGCCAACCAAAAAGCCGTAAACTAGTTGCACGCAGATAATTATGATAATATTTTGATGATTTACAAATTTGATAATTCATTATTAAATCGCCCTGAGAAGAAAATGCATTTTTTTAAAAAGCACTTATGAAGACAGACGTCACAAGAGGGCTCTTGTGTAGACAAATATCACAAACTTCCTCTCTTGTTATGATTTGAGTTTAAAACTTATGCAAAATCAAATCAGTGTTTAAAGCTGCGAAATCTTCTGATATTTTCCATTTCATTAAAAAAAAAAAAAACTGGACCGAAATCATTAATGAATCGTGACCTGCATTTCAAAAAAAAATAATAATAATAATCATAGCCTACATTAGCGCGTTTTTTTTTTGTTTTTTTTTTTTAATAAAGGAATGACATATTCGAAGTAATATGACAAAGCTATTTGCTGGAGATCATTTATCATTATTTTTCAATCAATTCTATCCACTAAACGTGAGAACATTATCATGGGTAATCGAAGACAACAAAATTTGGAATATTACTGTAAAAAATCAACAACAGCAGTACCGTCCATACGGCGTACAACAGAGGCAGCCTGCCTGACGGCGCGGCTTAATAAGAGCGCTCTTCGAGCCATAAGGAGCCGTCGCTACGCTAAGACGAATTGTTACGCTAACAGCGTAACAAGTGCGAAAATCAGTTTTTCAAAACTTAAACTGATTAAAAATTATTTGTGAACAGCAATGACCCAAGAAAGATTGGTTGGTCTAGCAACGTTATCGAGAGAGGCAGACACAGCTTATAATTTAAATTCAGAAAAACGTATAAACAGTTTTATTGTGCGATATCCCCGTAGAGCAAACATTGAATTAATATTATGTAATCGTTTTGCATTAATGTTTCTCTTGTAATAAACACAGAATAGCAATTGGAGATTTTCTTATATTTTTGTCTTATAATCCATCAGGGGCGAAATTTCGTTGTTTGCCTCAGAGCGCGAGCTAATCTAGCGACGGCCCTGGACAAAGGAATACAAGTTCGTATACACGTGAGTGAATAAATGGCAATCTTAAAATACAATAATACAAAATAAAAAGAAGTAAAACATATACAGTGAGTTATTAGCATGACCACAAGTGGACTGCGTCAGCAACTGTTGGTTGCCACACTCGCTTGCGAAACAAGAAAGCGTCTTAAGGCAGTGTTTCTGAACTTGTGGTCTGTGGACCACAGGTGGTCTGCGATGGTCCACAGGCAGACTTAAATTAATTAATTATTTTTTTTTTTAATTATCCAAACAAAACAAATTAAAATTGAATAAGTAAGTAAAAATTATTGAAATCAAATGGAGACTTAAAAACCCAACAGTAAGAATGTTCAAAGGCGGAAGCAAAAAAACAATATTGTTGTCCACTTCATTATTATTCGTCATTCTGCCGCTAAATGTGTAGTGGCAGAAGGACGAATAATAAAAGAGGGGTGAAGTGAAAAATAATTTAGTTTTATTGCTTCCTCCTTCCCGTGCTGTTTTGTCAGATTTGATGTGAATATACGTTAAAGCTCAGTATATCTTCAGAAGTGCTAAGTAATAATTGGACTAAGTGTGTCTCCAGTTAACCCCAGTATTTATATATTTTTCTGAAACGTTTTTTTAATAATGGAAAAGTGGCTTAAAACTAGGACTTTGAAAAGAAGGGCAAATGAAACAGGCGATGCTAACCCTAATTGTGATACACGTGTTGTAACGGTGAGGAAACCTTATACTATTAAAGTAGAAGAAACAAGCAGTTCAAAGAAAAATTACAGTAGAAAAAATAAAAAAATATTCGGGATTACTTGGTGTGGAGAGAAAAGAAACCTCAATGTGGTTTGTGTTTTGAAGTGTTCTCAAACAAGTGCATGAAATCTGCGAAACTCCCACATTTAGAAACTAAACATTGTGATGTGAAAAATAAGCGAATTGAATTTATTCAGATACGCTTAGGGACATTAAACCATGGGAAAGATGTAATTTCGGCCATGGTTCCATAATAGCAAAGCACCGGAAGCATTCTATCTCTTACGTTTGCGCATAGCGAAAACAGGGAAACCTCATACTATCGGGGAAAATTTACTACTTCCAGTCTATAAAATATTTTGGTAACAACTATGTTTGGCAACTAAGTTACTGAAAGATGTTGATTTGATTCCTTTTTCAGATGACACTGTCGGTAGCGGAATTAATAATATGACATATGTCGTAGAATCTCAGATAATCGAAAGAGTTAAGAAGAGCCCTTATTATGCGTTACAAATAGACGAGATTACTGATGTTACAAATGATGCGCAGTTAATATGCTACGTAAGATATGCACATGATAACAACATTCATGATGATATTCTGTTTTGTAGAACTTTGCCATCCCGAACAACTGGAGAAGAAATATTTCGCACTTTCAATAAGTAAATAATACACAAAAGGGATTCTGTGGGGAAAATGTATAGGATTCTGTTCGGATGGAGTTCGTGCTCTTGACCATAGGAACAACCCCAGTATGCCTGCTTGTAGGCAGGCATAGTGGGGTTGTTTCTACGGTAAAGGAAGTAGCTCCGGATATGAATTGGGTACATTGTTTCATACATAGGGAAGCGTTAGCCTCCAAAGGAATGCCACCAGAATTTACAACTGTGCTATACAACGCTGTCAAGCTAGTTAATTTTATTAAAGCTCTACCAATAAATAACAGGTTATTTTCAGTACTCTATGAAATGGGCAGTGAATATTCACAACTTTTGCTTGATTCAGAAATTCGCTGGCTTTCGAGGGGAAAAGTACTAACAACGTTATTTCAATTAAGGTAAGTTTTATTATTTGTAAATGAACATAATTCTGATTTTGCATCACAACTTGTTGACGAAGCATGGTTATCAACACTATCCTATCTTTCAGACATTCTTTCAAAATTAAATGAAGTAAATCTGTCTTTTTAGGGAAATTCTTTCTTTAACTGTTCTTGATGCCGACAACAAAATAAAGGCATTCGAGAAAAAACTGGTGTTATGGATTAGTTATGTAAAAGACAAATCCTGCACCCTTTCCAACATTGGAAGCAGTTTGGTGGAAAATTATATTTTTGTTCATTCTGAGTTTGTGGAAAGGGTTTGTGACCACCTCAAAAATCAGAAACGGAATTTTGAAACATATTTTCAGAATAACTTTTATAAGAAATTTCTGTGGGTTCGCGATCCATTTCAGGCTTGCAGTCACGAGAACTACCTTTCATTATCGAAAAAAGAACAGTTAATTGAGCTTTCAAGTGACAGTGGGCTTAAAATGCAATTCCGTGATCTTGGTTTGGCTCGATTTTGGATCTTGCCTTCAGTGAGAAGTGAATTTCCCGAATTATCTGAAGAAGCATTGAAAAGTCATGCAGTTTTCTACAACCTATCTTTATAAAAAAGATGGGGAGGGACCCCCCCCCCCAACTATGCCCCTGTAACTTAGCGGTCCGTAGAACTGTTTCAGGCATTTTACTGGTCCTTGGGCTTAGAAAGGTTGAGAAACGTTGTCTCGACGGATAGAAACATTTATTAACTAAACGGAATTTTGTTTTCTTTTTAAAGAAACGTTTTAATTATTCTGTTTTATTTTATTTTATTTTATTTGAATTTATCAGTTATCGGTTTGTATAAAACACGAAGTAAAAGTAACTTACAGAATATTAAGATAATTTTGCAATTTCTAGAAAATAATCCGGATTGGAGTAAACAAATTGCTCAAAATTCTATTATTTAAAACTAATTGGAAACAAAAATACATCATTTATTGAGACACGACAAAATCCATTGATTGTTTTTAAACAAACAAAAGGCAGCTTTGTCAGTTGAGTAGGCTTAATAATGTATGAAAAATGTACTTAATGAGCTTATGAAATTAAAGGTTAACTAAGAAGGAACCGGTGTCTTAAACCGAAATGAGAGAAACGGAAAACAGTGTGGACATAATTACCGCACAGCATGTTGGAAAGGCAAAGCAACCTGTGCTGCCTCTTGCTGGAAGCGACTCGAGTTTGTGGAGTGGCCTACCGAGAGGGATCTTGGAAAGACTGAAACGATGCTCTGTTATGAGGTATAAATCTCAGTAAGATGCTGCTTTGAGGTTATTTGAAGTGTATGTGCCTTTCTGTATAAGTATTTTGGTAATTCGTATAACTAGTTGTATTTCGTATAGTGGCAGCATAGCGGAGCAGGGCTGTAGGCTGGTTTTTAGTGTGCGCCTCTTTAAATTGAATGGTCGTACTTTCATAAGTGTATAACACCTCAGTTAGATGCTCAGGGGAAGTTAAGTGTGTACACGAGGAGCAGGGTACAGGGCCCTCACCAGATTAGATCGCGCTCTCAGGCAAACAATCAATATATGCTTTTCGCATATAATTTATAATCAGTTTAATTTTGGAAAAACTTCTTGCTACGCTGACGGGAATTCTTAGAGTAGCAACAGCGCCTACCGCAATATGGCTGAACGAGAGCCCTTATTAAGCGGCGCAGTGAGGCAGGATGCCTCTACACCGTCGATGGTGCTGGTTGGGTATTTGTAAGTATGAATCGTTGTTGTTAAGCCTAAGATCTCGTTATTCTTTCATGTCTAGTAGGTTTAGGCTGGTTTCTAGCATACTTTCTTTTAAACTGAAAAATGTTACTCCATAAATGCTTTATATCCATAAAGCATTTATGGAGTAACTTTAAGGTTGTTGTGGTTTATTGCCTTTCGGCTATTAAGGGGCAGCTACTTACAGCCACCATCTACGAAAATGGTTACGAGCAAGATGGTTTCCCGTTGCCTTCTTTGCTGTACGATATCCTACAACTGTAACATGTGTGTTCACCAGGCCAGTTTGCGGGATGAAAAAAACTCAACATAAACTGGTGGAAAAAACCCTTCTGTCCACTCCCAAGAGTGGCTAATTGGCTATGACAGATCCTTGAGCTTCTCATGTCGTCGACGGGAATCGAACCTAGGACTCCTTACCCAGGCATATCTATATGGTTGCGAAGCGCAAAGTCACTAGGCTAACCGTGCGCGACGTAGATATTTTTGAATTTTTATGTGTAAAATTATGTGTAAAATTATGTGTTAGGTGCATTGGGATTGTATATTGGTTGGTATTTAATATAGTATCAGATGTGAAAGTATTGGATAGTTGTTGTTAGGCCTAACCTTGTATCTCTCTCATTTGCATATGACTTAATGGTTATGAATAATAGTTTATCACATTATAAGTTAGTTTTTATAAGAAGGAATGAAGGAATGAAAATGAAGACAAAGTTGTTTTTGAAGTGAAATGATCAAGAGGCGACTATGTCCAATGTTTATAAGTGCTTACTTCCTAGTGAGTCGCTTGCTGATGTGACTTTAGCATGTGAAGGATTAAGTTTAAAAGCTCGTAAAATAGTGTTTGCAGTCCCTTGTTCCAAATTTTGTGGAAAAAATCATGTAATCATTCTATTGTAATTTTGAAAGATACAGGACATGCGGATTCACAATAGTTGTGGATTTTATGCATAGGGGTGAAGTAAATGTATCTCATGATTGTTTGCTTGAATTTTTGAAAATTGCAAAGCTTAAGAACAGCCTTGTACAAATCATCAGAATTAATTCCAAGGCTGTATGGAGGATCAAATTTCATCGCAAGTGGATCAATTGGAATCATCACATGTTGAAGAAGATCGTACTTTGTCGCCTTGTGTCTTGCTGGATGCTGGAAATATGCCAGCGATGTGACTTCTGCTACTTTGTCGTCTGCTGGTTTTCTCGGATGCTAAGGTGGTGGTGGATAATATCAGGTGGAGTCCTCGGAGTCGGAAAAAGTTGCCGAGGACTTATTGTCAAATGATGATTGTAGTGGATCATTTAATGCAGATAGAGGAGAACAATCATCAATACATGCCCAATCATGGATTTAAGCATCGATTCCTTTGGCAGATCTGCAGCGAGGGATTACACCGAGGGAATCCACTGCTGCCAGACCAACACTACCGTCTCTTGGTGCTTTGCGAGGGAAACTTGCACGAGAGCAAGTGCGATTTTGACAGGAAGGATAAAAAAAACGAAAAGTTTAAAAGAAAACAGAAGATGACCTCCAAATTGATGGTGGAAGCATCAAGAAATTTAAGTGCACTGTTTTTAATATGCAAAACTCAAATGTAGTAGCAACATCAAACAAGAGAAAAAATCAGATTTATTGATCGGGCAAATGGGATTACTGAGACAACGTCGAGCAATTCGAAGAACTTTGGTAGACCTGCACAAAATTTGCTGGGAAAAGTTATTAGGATGATGCAGATGTTCTGGTGCTTCAGAGCGGTTTGAATAAAGTGGTAAGTGGTATGTGCGAAGACAAGTGGAGATGTCAATTTAACACCATCAAATGTAAGGTTTTGCATTTTGGATCTCCAAAAGTAAAGCTGCGTATCATATTGGAGACGTTACATTACAGGAGGTGGAGAAAGCGTCTTGGGATATTAGTGGATAAAGAATTGAAGTTCAAGGGACATATTGCAAAAAATAATTAAAAAAGGCAAAGAAATGCCAGGATACTCAGAAGAACACTGACGAGCAGAGATAAGGATGTGGTCATTCCGCTGCACAAGGTTTTGATTAAACCACATCTGAACTACTGCGCATCCATTTGGTCACCTACGTTACTTCTAGGTGAGAAGTAACGTGGAAGCAAGCTGTAGAAAAAGTTCAGAGGCGAATCACAAATGCAATATCGGGATTGTGAAATACTGACTGCGAAGAGAAGTTGAGAGAATGTAGATTACAGACTCTATTCAATAGGAGGAAGACGGGAGATATGATTGAGACATAAATTGCTAAGGATTAATTGCTTATCATAAATTGTTTATCAAATTAATAGTGAGGATATTTTTCAAAGGGTTGAAGGAGGGGAAGGGGATAGAGACAAGAAGTTATTGTTGGACATTGTGTTTAAAAGAATGCGGCATGACTTTTTTGCATGGAGAGTAGTTGGTGAGTGCGCAAACATTGAACCGATTTAAGATGAGGTGTGATAAACATTACTATAACCTCCGTTGGCGAGTCTTGACTACAGGAAGTTTTTGTATAATAATTTCATGGCTGATGTGATCCCATTTCCCTTAATGGAGGAAACAAGTAGCTATAAGGATATAGTTATACGGAAATCTATTCACGAAGCTTCTCATCTACGTTTTACTTGAGTTATGAAACCCATCTTCTTCCCTTCACGTCTTAGACCTAGCGGCGTGTTCCCGCCTATGAGATATACGTGCTAACATAACTCAAAGGTAAAAGCAGGAATAAAAACTAGAAGAAAATGCATACCTTAGCAACATATTGGGAATATGACGTCATTTATCTTTCTTCTTTTGTTGTCATTTGCTATTAAAAAAAAAAAAACTTACGAGAAACAGTAGATGATGATGATGTCGTTCCCAGACCACTGCAGCCACTTACCTGTTACTAAAAAATAAGACGCCACTAGGGGAGGGCATTAAACAGACGACATCGAACTTCTCCCTACTTTGCTATTGGTTAGGACTTCGCTTATTTGAATATTGCATAACGGCCAATTGTCTGAGAGCACGTAGGGGCGCTAGTTAAGTATTCACAGCCTTATTGTTGACTCTTATAGCTCCAGTTTCAGATATTCGTCATTTTTTTTCATTATTTTGAAGATACAGAATACTTGCTTCCCCCCCACACCCAGTATCTTGAATATACTTTAATTCAAGTGCAGGAGTTGCAATTTTGGTTTCTTTTCCTTTTTCTTTCTTTTTGTTTTTAAACTTCTGGAATTTCTAAACAATCTTGGTGAGATGGGGGGGGCGACAATTTTCTAAACGACAGGTGGTAGCAAAAGAAGCGGTATGTAAACTGACGATAATGTTGAACAAAGATTTCAGGAGCGTCGAATGTTGACAATGAGGACAGGTTAAGTAACTGTACGAGTAGAGTTTGTCAGAGGGGGTAAAAGAATGGGGAGAATATAATAATAATAATAAAAAAATTTAATGGGAGACTTTATAGGATAGATGTAGAATAGAACAGTGCATGCAATAAGCGCTATGCATTGCGTGCAGTAAACATGTTATTTTTGGATCAGTTTTAATAGTTAGTGAAAATTGAAGTTCAATTGCTTACACCCAAGTGTGTGATTAAGTTGGGACTCCAAAAAAAAAAAAAAAAAAACGTTGCATTTGAGGAGGAACTAAAATAAGCAATTTCGTTTTTTTTTTTTTTCCCTAATGGAATGAGGATCGAGTGTTAGGAGAGACTTAATTATTGAAAAGATCGGACATTATTTTTAAAAATATTTCATATAATAATTATATGAAATATTCTGCGATTCCTTGCAAGAAGTCTTAAAATTGTGTTCACAGAGTTGGCATGCATCATCACCACATATAAAGTCAAGAGCTTAACGACTCTTAGTTCAAGGTGGAAGAAAGTTACCGCTTGTAGACGGAGAGAAGGGTAATCTTGTCGTATCTTTTATCATTACTAGGGATGAGTTTCTCCCTGGAGAAAGATGCCAGTCCCTTTCCTAATTTTTGTTCACCGTGCAGTTTACGGTGAGAGTTTAGTTCTGTGGCTGCATGGAGAAAAACCGGCGATCCTGTTAGTTTGTTCTGTCTTATCCATCGCTTCCTAAGGACGACTTGAGTCTCCACTAATGAGGACCTTAGGACGAAAAATGAGGACCTTAGGACGCCCCGTTTGTCACTGACTGCTGTCATCCCCTAAGACAGTGTTTCTCAAAGTTTAGGATGCGTAAACCCCGGGTGTACGCTAAAGGACTTCAGGGGAAATAAAAAAAGAATTATTATAAACGTATATATTTCTCAATAAATTTTGTTAAAACTGCTTCATTTGAACAGTTTTCCAATTCACGATCACTCGTGAATCCTCGTCAAGCTTCGTATATGAACTAAAGCGTACGATATGGATTGATTAAAAAAATAATTACGTGAATCACTAGTAGATGTAATTAAGACAGTTAAGCAGATAGTAGTCAATGGGCTAAAATAACGATTAAGAGGTTTCTACTTCTTTTGTATAATCGCTTTAATAATATACGCATGTTATAACACCTCTAATAAATGTTGATTTGGATTTTAACGGTACTGATGCGAACACAGATTGATAAGAAAATAATTATTTATTAGCTTAAAAGCTACTATTTCGCTGGTATTATATCCAGTATCTTCAGAGCACACGAACAAAGTTTGTTACAAATGCGAGACAATCACAATCCTGTGTAACAGTTGGGCTAGTTAAACTAATTGCAGCGTGCAACACAAGTCCTAATGAGGCGCCATCTAATTTAAAAAAAAATTAAAAATAAAAAAATAAAATAAATAAATATTAGTCCAAAGTTTTGAAAAAATGGACGTCAAAATAGTAGTCTTTGAAAGTTTTGAAAAAAATAAAATAGCAATAAAGAAATAAGAATTTGGTCTTAGGATGAGTGTTTCCCAAATCTTTAGTAGTTTTATACATCATAGTTGTTAAGATTTGGAGTATGTTTTAAGGCTTCTGTTGAAACAAGGAACAACCTCACTGACTTGTAGAAGCTTTTGTGCAGTACTTTTTTTTTTTTTTTTTTTCAATTGATCCTGTGTGCCGGGGTATCCAAAGCATGGTCTGCCAGAGCCGACTTGCCATAGCGAAAGTGTCGGATATATTTTTTGTGTTCACTGAGGTCGATGTCCATAGTTCTTCCTGTCTGTCCGTAGTAGGTTCGATGACATGAACAGACTCCTGGACGCGATAAAGGAGTGAATCTGTCCTTATGTGAACGGATGAGAGTTGCCAATTTCACATAAGGTTTAAATACGATGCGTGGTTGGTGTTTGGTAAGTACCCTAGATATTCATTTTCATTTTCATTTTCAGATGTGCCTTTAATGTATAGGATGGTGATAGTTTTGTTGTAGTCTTCTGTGGTAGACAGTGGGGGGAATTTCTGGGGAGCATTTAGTGTTTTATCTATCTTATGGGGATTATAGCCATTGGTCAGGAAGGTGTGACATAGGTGAGAAAGTTCAGCAGTGAGAGCATTTTCATTGGAACAGATTGCTCTAGCTGTATGGGTTAGTGTTTTTAGAATACCATATTGTTGAGAAGGGTGATGGTGTGATTGTTTGTGTAAATATCTCCCTGTATGTGTGGGATTTCCATAAACCGAAAATGATAAGGAACCTTCTGGGAGCCGTGTGATCAGTGTATTCAGGAAGGGCAGGCAGTCATTGGCTTTTTATTCCATTATAAAGTGGATTTTAGGATGCTGGCTATTTGGATGCACTAAAAATGTATTCAATGTGTCTGGGCCATGTGGTGAAATAGCAAACACATCATCAACATAGCGTAGCGAGAGACAAGATTTGAGAGTGGCTGTGTTGATAGCTAGATTTTCCAGATGTTCTATGTAGGAGTTGGCTAAGGGGAGATCCCATAGTTGGCCCATCTAATTGTTTGTATATTTTCAATTTCCATGTAAAATAGCTTGTCTGTACCGTAAATTTAAAATATATCAAGCGGAAATTGTGAATTTAGTGAGTTAAGTGTTCGGTCAATGGTACATTAGTGAATAATGAGATGATATCAAAACTCACCACTACGTCTCAACCATTTCAAGTGTGGTTTTCTAAAATACTTATTAGCTGGGTAGAATTTTTAACAAAAGAGGGAGAAATGTTTTGCAAGTGGCTAGTAGTTTGGCTAAATGTTTAGCTAGTTTATATGTAGAACTGTTTATACAATAGGACGTAAAGGTGTACCTTGTTTGTGAATTTCTGGAGCTCCATATATTCTGAGTGTTTTAACGTGAAAGGGTTTCAATTTGTTGACTGTTTCTTTTGGCCAGGAAGTGACTTTGTTCAATAATTTGTACACTTTATTCTTTTGCGAGTCGGTAGGATCTCGTTCTATAATTTGATACGTTGACCGGTCTTGGAGAAGTGTGTGCATTTTGCTTTCATATTCTGTTTTATCCATTACTACAGTTGCGTTTCCTTTGTCTGATTTGGTTATTGTAATGTGGTTATTATTGCATAGCTGTTTTAGAGCCATTATTGCTTTATGTGGGATATTATTTTTGGGAGGCTTAAAATGAATTAGGATATTGGCCACGTCTAACCTAATTTTATTGGCTATTGCTAGAGGCAGGTCGTATATCCCACGTTCAACGGAAGCCGTTATTTGGGTTTTTGGAACTTCTTTAGGAGTAAAGAAGTAAAGTAAACCTATAATAAATATAATTAGCTTTGAAATTCTTAAGTATGGAACTTTGGTTAAAGACTGGATTTAAAAATACGCACAAAACAGAGCAATGTAGCAGATACAAGTAGTTGTAAGCAACAAGAAAATGTTGATATCCGCATCAAATGAAACTGATAAGGATTGTGTCCTCTGACATCGCTGAACAGCCAACAACTAGGAAGAAGATGAAAAAACTTCGTAAGTAAAATATGAATTACTTGAAATGCGTTTTTTTTTTTTTTTTTTTTTTTTTTTTGATGGACGGAAATGAAGAGTAACCTATTCCGTTATGTGTCATTTGTGGTAAACTTTAAAAAATGAAAGCATGAAACAATCTAATTAAAATCGCTTAAATCGAAACAATGAATATAAGGACAAGCCCGTGGAATGTTTTGAATATAAACTAAATAATGTGAAAGAATCTCAAAAAATGATGTCGATCGTGCAGGAGGTGAAAATAAGGCTTTTGAAGCTTCATATATGGTGTGTGGCTATTAATAGCAAAAAGTGGTGCAGCGGAAACAATTGTTGATACGTTGGTCAAGCCTGCAGCAAAAATAATAGCAGAAGTTATAATCGGATATAATGCAAAAAGGTCTTTTGATAGGATTTGCTTTCAAATAGTACTGCTCATCGAATAATCAATGAAATGACTGAAAATATAAAACTCCATGGTCGGATCTAAAAAATGGCTCGTTTCGAGGATTCAAGCTGTTGCAGCAGATGCAAATTCGACACATTGCTACACACACAAGGAGCTTTTGGATACAATACGATTACCCTATTATCGGAATGGATTCTCCTTTTTTGGATCATGCGCAGAAGTGTCGAAGGGTCTGTAATCTGTGGGCGAACTATACCAGTGAAGGTAATCTAAGCGTTTAGCTTTCTCTCCAGCTGAGGGATTATTATGGAGTATTTCTAAGACGTTGATTATTTCAGGAATAGCAATTAACATCAGTAAAGTAGTAATATTTAGAATTTTTTAAGAAGAAAAACAAACAGTTTGGCATGGTGAAAATAGAGCACAGTATTTCTAAAATTTCGAATAATTTCAGCAGACAGCCGATTTTAGATTTAATAAATTTTGAATGCTGTCTGTGGATGCTTTCAAAACAGTAGAAATTTAGAGTAATTATACAATTGAGTTCCAAGGGAAGAGTGAAAAAGTAAAAAATCTACAATATAAGATATGCTTCATATTATATTTCATATTTACCAATTTAGGGACATAAAACACACGTTTTGAAATAATTATTTTACTAATTATTAATGAAATAACACTTGACGTTTCGACCTCCTGTATCGAGGTCATCATCAGAAAGATACATGTGCATAGGAGACCAAGCTGCTCTTGCACTCTATAAAGGTAAATTAAATCTACGCTGTTAAATCTTTTTCTTAGCCTGACCTCTGGTGATAAAAAAAATAATTAAATAAAATAAAAAATATAAAAATAAATAAAATAATACATGAAAAACTACAATAAACTCTGCTAAAGTCCTCCTGTAAATAAGATACTTCTGGATTTGAACAGTTCAGATGCAGGTTACAACATTTCATAAACAAAATCAAAAACATTCACTGAACGACCAAGATTTATTAGTCCGCTTTCACTAATAAATCCTTTTCCCTTTTCACCAATGTCCAGATCAATGATACTATCTTTCTCCTACAGAACATATTTCCACACGACATCACGTTCTTCTTTGTCCACGTGCTCCGCTCCGGATATTTCGTGTGGCAAAACAATTTTTACCTTCAAAAAGAGGGTACGGCCATGGGCTCACCCCCCCCCCCCATTAGCTAACTTTTATATGGAAGATTTCGGGCAACGAGCTCTAGAGTCAACGTGCCTAACGCCCAAAATTTGGCTCAGAGAAGTCGACGATATTTTCGCCATTTGGCTCCGCCGCCCGAATCACCAAATACAGGTAACCCTCGATGACGCGGAAGTTAGGTTGCGCAGAAATGCCGCGTTATGCGAATCTCAGATCAAATAGAAAAAGTACGGTTAGGTTCCGAAATCATATAATATTATATAAACAACAATGATATATCCAACAAAACGTCTATTTTTATTTAATTCAGGTAATTCATGTAAGTTAAGAAAACATAAACTATGAAACAAATACATTGCATAAAATGTTAAGAATTACAAATTGTACTTCAACTTCATTGCACATAACGCATAAATGTTTTAGGCAAAATAAAAATAAGTGCATATTTTAATCTTTCACAGCACGAGGATTTGAGGATCGGTTAATAAACATCGGTTGTCATGTAATCACCTGATTACCACAAAACAGTAGACTACTTCTATCTTTAGAAACTTTGAATCCAGGAGCTGATCTTCCATTTGTCGAAATATAGGTGCGTTTTTGCACTTTTTTCCAATATAAGCCGGATTCATCCGCATTGTACACCTGGTCTGCACTATAAATATTTATAAACTTTCAGAGTTTTTTGTTTAAGATTTCCATCCATAGGAATTTTCTTTTGAGGTGCAACCTTCCATCAAAATCATTAGAGATTTCTCCATTTTCTATTAGAATATCGTGCACACGAGCAACGCGCTTTGCACTTATCGTTGACCCAGCAATAAACACCTTCTCGGATTTTATGTTCATTTTGTTTGATTCATTTAAATGCGAAGTCCCTGCAAAAATTCCTGGTTTTTCTCCATTTTTCAACCGATCCAAGATTTTGAATATTTTTCTTCGAGAGAAATTAATTTTGTTTCAATGTTGGTTTCCCCTTTCGTTGCAGTTTGTGGCCATTACTATAACATTAATTTTTTACACGAAAAAGCAAGCATTACATATTGTACATAACTCACCAGAAAATAAAGTTCTCAGTTCAGATGAACATACTTATGAATTTTAATGCACTTTCCTGGCAGAAACGAGGACAATTTTCAACAATAAAAGTTTATACGGTAAACAATTAAGGTACATGTGTGCTAAAGGGTATTTCCCCTAATATAAATTCGCGACTTATAATTACATGCGGGATACAGGCAGACATAAAATTAACGAAGACAAAATTTGATTTTTAAGTCGCGCTGTGAAAAACATTGAAAACATGTAGGGTTACAACAATTTGTAGACCGTGTTTTTATCGGAACCGTGTTGTATAAGTATCGCGTTATACGAGGGTTACATGTACATTTCTTAACCACCTAAACAAACAACACATATGTATCCAATTTAGCATTGAAATGGAAAAAACAACTCTCTTCCGTTCCTAGACACACGTCTTCCCACAGGCTGCCTCTCTCTTTCTCAGTCTACCGCAAACCTACACGATAAAGGCCAGTACATACACAAAAATGGTTATCACCACCCAACACAAAAACTAGAGGTCATAAGCACCCTTAAACACATGAACTATTGGTTCAAATGAACAGCTCTAAACGAGGAATACGAGATCATCAACCATACCTTTATAAAAAGAATGGATACAGCAAAAAACTATTCATAAGATCCTTCAGAGATGCAAGTAAAAAAAAAAAAAAAAAAAAGCTTACGAGAACACAAACCTAGGCATCCCTGTGCTTTCTTCGGTCAAATAGGTAGTGCAAGCTAAGGCAACTCGGGAATGCTGAGGATTATGTTCTCGTAGGCTCTCACGTCAACTTGCGAAACTTTCATACTTTCCACAAACATTCGGCTTTGAAATAATGTGGAATCGAATTTTACTTCGCCGACGACATTCGACATCGCCGAAATAAAACCGTATCGCTCCTTCGTTTACTAATAGACGATTCGGCTGATCTCAGGGGTAGTCCAACACCAGGCAACTCGTTGCAAAGGTGGAGAAAGCTGCACTGTCCATGCAGCTTTCCGGAAATCAGAAATTGCTTGCCGTTCTGAGTAGTTCTCGTTATCAGATCGACTGTCGCAGTGCTTGTGTTCAAGTAACCCTTATTCTACTTAATAATGCTACCCCCTCCCTAAGAGTAGGGATGCTGGCAATTCGGACATGTCAAAGAGATGCCGTAAAGTGATTCCTTTTAAGTGAAAAAGATGAAAGTTCTGTTCTTCAAAAATAAAAAAGAAATAATGATAAAAAAACTTGCTGAGGTTGCTATGACTGCATTCACATCGCTTTCCTTACAGTATGTTGTTATGATTGTTCTGTTTATTATTACTGTGTGTTAACTGTGCCTGATTTATAAATTAAACTTTACCATAGGCATATGTGTAGAGGAATAATGATAGTATAGATATAGGGTTCACTGCTATCCGCGGTTTCAGGCATACGCGGGGGGTCACTGGGATTTGTTTAACCCGCGGATAAGGGGGGGTGACTATTGTATTTCATTTCGCACATGTGAAATTCGTTTATTTTGGGGAACAGACAATAAATAAATTGTGCAGCAAAATAAAAGGGTCAAATATTGTGGAACAGTAAAGGAAATCCCAAGTAACAAGGTGCATGAAAAGCCAAATGACACAAAGGTTGCCGCTCTCTATCAAGGTTAATTGCTAATGGGTCTAAACTTGTCAAGGGATTAACGACGGGGGAGAGGGTGTAATAACATGATAAGGTCGAATAGGGATGAAGGTTTGTTCCATGAAAAAGGTTAGGGTGGTCTGGCTACTTCACCCATCTTGACAGGTAGGAGGGGGGGGGGTAAAATCTTGCTGGGAGTGTGTATCTCCACTATCACACTGACATAAAATACGACTTTTAAAAAACGGGCAACATCGTAGAGTTTACCATCAACCACGGCCTAATTCTTGGAACAGATAGCAACGACGAAAGAGGAAACCGAATGGACGTCGATCTTAACGTCCATTCGGTTTTATGAGAGCAGAAGTAATAGAGGTAAAAATTTGGAAGAGTTCTCAGCAAATTATTTTTTAGGTTTAGTTATTTTTTTTTAATCTTTGTTCAATAATTTTTAGATTGTAACTGAAAATAAATAAACCATCATGTAGTACTGAAATAGAGAGCCAAAGACTTAATTATCATACATGTTCCTCTATAATAGTGCTTCCCAAACTTCTGGATGCCAAAAATTAAAATAATACGGTCCCCCCTAAAAAAATCATAATAGAGATATATTATTATAATATTTAATGTATTTATATTCAATACAAAACATACACAGCGAATATTGCAAAATCAAATGCATATATTACATTTTTCGCCTCTTACCGTTTGGTTCTGAAGACGATGAGGGCTGTTCTGGTAAAATATGAAATACTCTCCCTTTTTTTTTTTTTTTTTTTGAGTCTGTTTCTGCTTCTGATTGTTCGCTGGATTTTTTTTATTTTTTATCTCCCACTCATCCATCTCAGGGTTAAATTTTTGTGACGTAGAATAGATCAAATAATATCACCACTTACCGATACTGGCACACCACAGACTGATAACATGAAATTAGTGATTATTACCTGAATAAGGGAATCCCCGGACCAGGCACGTTTTTCTCTTTTGTGACTTTTCTTCCTTTACAGCAATTAAGCCTAACCCGAAACGGTTAGAGCGCAACCGAAAGATAAAAGCATAGCTGACGATTGAGTTGAAATGCTAATTCTCTTCAACCGAATTCCATATGTAAAACTGCCATAACATTCGTTATCTATATATATTCATTATCATATGTGAAACTGCCATAACAACATTCACTATATATTATATATTACTTAGTTTTAACACTTTTACGAATTTTAACACGTTCCGTTAAATTTTATTGGTGCCTTGGGAAATCGAACACACACACATCTATTTAATAACAATAGTTTTTTGTTAGATACTGTGTTTGCCCATGCAACATATGGTTTTTTTTTCAGTCTATACAGCATAGTCTCTGTATGAGGGGGGACATGTGATTCATTCATTAGTGTGTTTTTATCCCAGTTGTCTCTAATTGCATTATTTGTTGAGAAATATATTACACACTCCTCATACCTTATTCAATGGCATAATAAAAGTACTTGTGTTTATTGCCTCTGCAGTATAGTGGCTGTTAGGGACGGGTGTTGTTTACAACTGCAAGGGAGTTACTATCTCTCCACGTGAACTTGTTTAAGCTTTTTTCATGTGTGAAGTATATGTGAAACTTTTATTGGTAACAGAAAACTAGCTCGGATGACAGTGATAATATAAAACGAGTTTTGATATGTATATAAAGTAAATATCAATAGTCTCTGATTACGAACGCGTGATGAAAGGGACAGGAAGATTTGGAGCTTCTCTGGAAAGCATTCGAAGTAAATACAATTAACCACTGCTTGGAAATGAAACACATGAATAAGCAATATTTACTAATATTAATTAAGCGCCGAAATACGCAGGAAGCAAAGTATGTGAACCAACACCAATGTGTGAATTTTCCATTAAAATATAAAATATAACAAAAAAGAAATAATAAAAGTTAAATACGTTTCTTTTAAAATAAAAAAATCAACTTAGTGTTATAACATTTTAAATTTCTTTTCATTATTTCACGGGCCCCCAAGGGGGCGCGGCTCACAGTTTGGGAAGCGCTACTTTAGAACAGTGTTCTTCAACCTATGGTCCGCGGAAATTTCCTGGCGGTCAGCCAAAAATTTATTCGTCTATCAGAAACAAGGCTCCAGCCACGTATATCAAATTTTTTAACCTCTAAGCAGCATCAGATGTCGCACGAGCTAAAATTTGTAATTTAATAATATTGGATTTAATGAATAAATACTATCTACATAGGTTTATGTTTCTGTTTTAGCCGTCAGCCGGTTCACGAAATATTTCTATTTTTCCCGTCCACAGGTGTAAAAAGGTTGAAAAATGCTGCTCTAGAAGATGTGCTTTACATTTATGGAAAATACTAAGGAAATTGATCTGGAGCTTACTCCACCTTCAAAAATATCTTCTGAATTAATTTTATAGAAACCCTTCAGTAATTTGAATGTCTCAATCATATCTCCCCTCCTATCTACCAATTTTTGCAACCCACAAATCCTCAACCTGTTCTAATAAGGTTCATTTCAGAGACCTGCTATCATCTTGGTCACTCGCCTTTGGATCCTCTCCAACTTCTCCCCATCAAGAAGAAACCTAGGTGACCAAATCTGGGCAAGGTAGTCGAGATGGGGTCTTATCAAGGCTCGATACAGAGGAACAATAACCTGATTGTCTCTGCTTGTCAACGTATTCTTCAGCAACCAAGTGATTTGATGAGCTGATTTGGCCAATTTTGCAATGTGTCCCCTAAATTTCAATTCCTTATCCACCAACACTCCTAAATCTCGTGCCTCATCAATTTCCTGGAGCACAGTTCCGCCAATGCAGTAATCTGTCACCCCAATCGTCTGAGTGCGTTAACACGCACTCAGACGATTACCAAAGAACATACAATAACCAAGATTTAAGACAGTAGAAGTCGGAACTACTATAAAGCGAAATACAGCTATCAGTAAAACATTACAAACGAGAAAAATTATGGAAAAAAGTTCCATAATTTCAACCGTATCTATTCTTTGGACTTGTGTCTGGAAATTATCAGCAACATAAAACCTTAGCAGATACTGTAGCTATTATGATGAGGAAATTTATTCTCGATGACGACGAATCAACAGATGAAGAAATCCACAAACCCACAAGACACTCCTGGAGACGACTTATTTACAACTTGAAAAACGAGTCAGTATTAAGATCAATGGATCCAAGAAAAACTGACGGAGAGGACGAAATAACCAGCGACATATTCGTAGGAACGTTGGTCGAATTCCCCGAATTCATAACAACGAGTGCCTGAAGAAAGGAAAAAAAAAAAAAGTGGGCGATTCCCTTTAGCGGCGAAACGCTCTAAAATTATACTCATAATCAAACCAAGAAATTAAACATCCGGTAAGTTGCTAGGAAAAACATCTGATTAACCGAATAATGCACTTTGTCTGCACAAGAAACCGATCAAGCAGCAATCAATTACATTGGGACCTCAATCAGGCACAGTAGTTAGATTCGACTGCCAAAAAAAAAAAAAAAAAAAACAGTAGTACTGATCTCATTCGATGTACAAAGGCCTCCGATGCTGCGTAGTGGCTAGCCATGATCAATCAATTAAGAGATTTAAGATGTCCAAAAAAAACATTTCACAGACAGTACCATAACATTAAAAACCAGAACTATAGCGAAAGAAGTCAAACGAGGCTGACCGCAAGGTAATTGCTGAAGATCACGCTTCTGGAACTTCCAGTACGACTAACTGTTAATCCTTCCTTTTTTTAAGTTAAGGGATATTACATCCCATATTGTTTCGTAGCCGAATATAGAAACTATATAAAGTGCGGCGAGTCCAGGCGTAAGCAAATACCTGGATAGTGCAACACCTGACCCACTTGGTAGTGCAAACTGAGGCAACTCATAGTAAGGGTGGAGCAAGCTCCGATCACTATTCTTAGTATTTACCCATAATCTGAACTTAGCTCCTAGGAGTTGTATTACGTGTTGCACTATCCAGGTATTTGCTTACGCGTGGAATCGCCGAACTTTATATAGTTTCTATATTCGGCATGAAACTCTGAGTTTCTTATTCGGCTATGAAACAATATGGGATGTATTATCCCTCAACTTAAATAAGTTCATGTCGCCGAATTGAAGTCTTTGGCTCTTCATATAATTAGTTAAGACTTCCTTTCACTACTGAAACAAAAGCCGTAGCTTTCGGCAATGATATTGATTCGGGGTCGTGATTGATGGCTTAAGTTAGAAGTACAGCCAACGAAGATCTCTTTAAAATTGCAGGGTGGGAACGCTAGAAGAACGTTACTTTCAGCAGCAGAAGTCTAAAGTGCTTCAAAAAACGCTTCACACAAAAAATGAAAACGACCTGTTACGATCTTCCTAAACGGGGAAGTTCTCAGGTAGCCAGTGAGCTAAAGTACCCTTGGAGTAACAATAGATGAAAAGTTTACCTTCAACAAGCGCTTCTTATATGTTACCGAAAAAATCTTACAAATAGCAAACCTTCTAAGTCGGCAAGGATTAAGTGGGGATTAGGCCAACGAGCGCTGAAAACATTATATACCATAGCTACACTACCACTGATATTCTGCACCTGCGTGGAAACATTCACTAAAATCAAAGTAAAACCGACAAAAGATAAAGAGAGTTCATCACTTTATAGCCATACGTGTAATTAAAGAACAGAGGACAATATCCTTTGAGACAGCTTGCGTTATTACAGCTCTAACACCGATCTGCCTGAAACTGCAAGAATTCTCTCTTATATATATGAAGTCACTTCCATTATCCCCTCTGTTATTCATTATCTATATGGATCACATTATGAAGGAAAGTGGTATTAAACCTGTTATCAAAATTGGAGATGCTAATGTCAGCTCTTTGCTTTATGCGGAGATGTTATACTTCTAAAAAAATCCGCTACAAGTCTGCAAGATTCTCTGACTAATTGAATAACTGTTGTAATAGATAGGGTATGAAGGTCAACAATAAAAAGACAAAGACAATGAAAATAGGCAGAATCATTGAAAATGTCAACTGTGTTGTGAATGGAGAACCTGTGGAACAAGTAAAACATTTCAGCTACTTAGGCACAATTTTTACTGAAGATGGTAAACTAAATATAGAAATAGACAACAGAATCAGCAAAGCTGGTATCGTGGGAAGTCAATTGAATAAATTCATATGGAATAAGACAGAAATTAGTCGGAACACTAAATTAGCTGTATACAGAGTGTTCAAACCAATTTTAACTTATGGATCTGAGAGCTGGGTCAGAAGTAAAACACTTCACCAAAGACTAGAGACCGCAGATATGAGAGTCCTGAGAAAGATTAGAGGCGTGAACAGATGGCATCAATGGCAATATCATATTAAAAACGAGGATATTAGGAAACAACTTGACATTGTCAGCATCCCGGAATGCATTAGCAGAGCTAATCTCAGGTGGTATGGTCACTTAAACAGAATGGGCGCGGAAAGATTAGCAAAACAAGTGTTCTCTGCCAGGAAAACGACCCAGAGGAAGACCAAGATATAGGTGGATTGATATGGTACAAAGTGCCTTAGACGATAGAAATATAAGATGTGATAATGTTGGAGTCTTGACAAGTAACAGACTGATTTGGAGGAAAATTGTAGATAGGAAGTTAGTAATGATGTAATTTTTTTCATATAGTGCTATCATATCCTGTACACCCCTTGAGGGTACATGGCAGGAATTTGATGATGATGACTTCCGGAGATATAACGAAAATTTCCACATTGATTCAAATTATTACAAACATCTAATTCACCCAGTAGGTGGCCTCATGCAGCAAAGAGAACATACACAGTATTAAGGATAAGGAATGCCTGAACGTCACAATTCCATATATATATGTATATATATATACACACTAGGGGAGGATCTGCCCTCCCTCATGGCGTCTACGACGTCTAATGCCCGGAGTTAGGCGCTGGTAATCCGGAGACAAAAAACGTGACATAAAAACGTTTCAAATTTCGGCATCTTTAAACACACACACACACACACACACACATGGAAGGAAAACAGAAGGGAACATCGCAGTGGCGTATCTAGATCTTCTGCGATTACGATTACTGAGTTTGTGCTGCTCTGAATACACACCAAAAGTACTACAAAAAGTCAAAACGACCCATAGGGGATAAATAAAAACACTATTTTTATAGTTATGGGGTCTCACATTGGTGAGTACGGTTATGACAAACTCGAGATACCGAAGCTTGTTCTCATCTTACTTCGAACAATATACACTTGTTATATCATATCTGGAGACTGGTCTTATACTGTGTCTTACTTACTCCCCCCCCCCAGTGCTATTAGAGCAATTCGAGGGCGAAAAGTGACTCTTTTCTGTCAAACTGCAGTTTCCACTTTCTACTAAAAAAGGCTTGCCTTTTTTAGTTAATACGTACCCTAGTGGTGGCAGCCCCACCACTAGGACACATATAGTCATGCATTAGTCACTTAATAGGGAAACACATGTTACTTTCAAGTCTCAACGAAATCTAAACCAGACGGAAAACATGGGATACGGCCGCAAACTGAAAATGGTTAATAAAGTTTGGAAAAAGAAAAAGTCTGTAAAATATTCTACATGGAATATCTGAAGCATTTCACATAAAGAAGAAGAATTAGATAAAATTTTAAATGACGAAAATATAGAAATTTCAGTTCTTACGGGAACAAAACCAAAGCTTCAAGGAACAAAAGAAACGGCTAATTACAATATCATATGTAGTGGAGTGGACAAACAAATACATGCAAAGGCTGCAGTAATGATTTGCATCCACAAATCAATTAAAGCAAAAATAACTCGTTATACATACTGGAATGAAAGAATATTAAAAGTGCGATAAAAATTAAATAAAGAAAATTTAACAGTTGTTGGAGTGTATGCCTCTGAAGAAAATGATTACTTTTACAAAGAGTTACAAGGAATATATGAAAAATTAATTAAAACAGACCATATAATTATAGCCAGAGATCTTAATGCCAGAATAGGAATGAAAAAAATTAACAATAATATTTAAAAAAAAAGGAGAACCAACAGTAAACAAAAATTGAAAGCGACTCATTAATTATACAATATATAATAATTTAAAAGTAATGAATACATTTTACAAACATAAAAATATACATAAATATACGTTGTGTGCAAGAGGATCAAAATCAACAATAGACTACTTCATAGCAAATGAAAAAGCAGAAAACCTCTTCCTAGACGTTCAAGTTAGATGAGGGCTAGAAATTGACACACATCACTATTGATTAAGGCGAAACTAAGATTTCCTCCAAATTGGTGAAATAAATAAATACAAAAAATAAACAAACTCGAGATACAAAATCTAATTACAAAGGAAGAATACTAAATGATTCAAGCATAAGAAATTTATACCAACAGGATTAATAACTACTTAGAAAAAATACAAGAAAATGAAGACATTGAGAAAGAATGGAATAATATAAAAGAAATCATCGCATCAGCAGCATATGAAAGTCTAGGAACACAAACAAATATCATAAAAATAAAAAATTACATATATGGGACAATGAAATAAAAACAATAATTGAAAATAAAAAGCTGGCTTTTAAAAGATGATTAAGCAGCAAAAAATAAGAAGATGAAATTGAATATAAAAATAGACGAGCAATAACCAAAAGAGAAACCAGAAAGAGACACAGAGAAAGCTGGGAAAATTTTGTATTCAATTTAGAAAATGACATACATAATAAGGCCGGATGAGTACAAAATACTAAAACTCATTAATGCAGATATAAAAGAAACTGCAAATATAAATTGTGAAATTTATATTTGAAAAGAATCTTGGATTACTCTACAGATCTTTGGACGGTAATACTGGTATCAAAAATAATTACATCAGAAACTTAAAAAATACCTTAAATGATATCATAAAAATGAAAGAATTAGGACAACCGAAATAAAATAAAAAAATGGCAAATCAGCAGGGGAAGATGGGACAAACTCTGAACTGTATAAATTTGCTGGGAAAATAGTTTCAGAGATTATTAACATCTTTAAAATATATATATACAAATGGACAAATACCATATGGAATGGAATACAAGTATAGAAATACCTATATTTAAAAAAAGGAGATAAAACAAAAACTGCTAACTACAGAGGTACATGATACAAAATATAAGGACATAACTTATTGAAAAATTCAAAATATTTAAAATGTGAAAAATATTATTCCAATGTCAAAATGGATTTTGAAAAGGATGCTCCACAATGGATGCAGCTTTCTGTTTAAAACTGCTTACAGAAAAAAGAAGAGAATTTAATTTGGAAACTAAAAGCATTTGACAATGTAAAAAGCTATATACTGTTTGATATACTCCAAAGAATAAATTTATCTATTTATACTTATGTATAGTTTACTACATAAAATATTCAATATATACAAAGATAATGAAATAAAAATAAATGAAAAATGTCTGAAAAACAACTATAAACCAAAGAGTAAGACAGGGATGCCCGCTGTGTACAATACTTTTCAATATTTACATTAATGAAATATTAATAGTGGAACACCTTAAACAATCAAGGTATAGAAATGTCCCGGAATAACAAAATAAATACGCTATTATTTGCAGATAATCAGATAATAATAAAAGATAAGGAAGACAATTTACAAAGAGCAATATATAATTTAAACATTATGGTAGAACAGTTTGGAATGAAAAATTCCATCGATAAAACTAAAGCAATGGCATTTTGTGGACAAAATCCAGTTAGAAGCAAAATAGTTATTAATAATAAAATAATATAGAACAGATAAATACTTTAAGTTTCATACGTAAGTACGAATAATTAAAAATGGTTTAATCAAAAATAGTATTAGTATACTTATGTACACGGTGTGGCATGTTGACAAATAAAAAATTACATTTAAATCAGTTATCAATCCTGGACTAATGAAATCTTGTAGCATATTGTAGTTTCCTCAGGCCAACATCGTTAAATTAATTTGTGCTCATGTTCAATGATATATCCCATTCTATCACCAAAAATTTATAATATTATTATTATAAGTACTTACGAGTGGATGCAGACTTTCTCTCCTGTGTGCTGGTAGTTTTCTCCTCCTTGTGTACATCCTGGAGATCACTCTGTAGGGTTGAGTTGGATGAATCACTATCTGTTGCGTCACAAACACCTTCAATACGAGATTTCTTAACATCACAATTAAACAAAGTCCCTTGTCTCTTATTCATATTAAAATTTATATCTATAGGCCTATTACTTTTGAAAAATCATGGCACTACGGTTTAGAAAAAAGCACTTTCACCCTACAATACGAACTTGCAAAGAAAAGATTCAGTGTTACTAGATTTGAGAAACGGATACAGACTAACTTGGTTTTCAATTTCATTGGAAAATTTTTCTTTACACTTACTTGCTGATTGGTCACTGGCATTTGCTACACAGATGTTATTTCGTTCAGTGTTGTGAACAGAGTATACTCTGCCTGTTGTAATAGGCATGCAGGCAGTTTTTATGACCGGTCATAAACTGCCGGAGGCGTTGCTAGTGGTGGGAGGGGGGGGGGTAAACCCCAGGCGGCAGTTTGAATTTTTTCAGTTAATTCTAAAATACAGTCTCGAAAACTCAGTTCAAAATATTGTAATACTAATGCGAATTTTCCTCATAATTGCTGTAAGTGTTGCTAGTTGTGAGAGCAGTTTTTCTAAAACTAAAATTAATTAAGAATTACCTACATTACTATGAAATAGTCTTCGCCAATGTTATCGACGATTTTGTTAACAGAAAAACAAGAAAATAACATTTTAGAATGTTATTAACGTTTTCCTTCAAAAATAAAGTGTTTTAATATATTTCCCTCTACGTCGTTTTGACTTTTTGTAGTACTTTTGGTGTGTATTTAGAGGAGCTGCAACCTAAGAGACCATCCAGGGCGGCAAGAGCTGTAGCTACATAGCTGTAAGCAGCGGTATTCCCTTTCCAGTATGTTGAAAGATTTCGATGTGTGTAAATTAACGACAATTCATGAATTCTGCCATGTTCATAAATACATGGCATGGTCTTTGATATTCGCTACACAGATGTTATTTAGGCGTTCTGGGTCTGAGCTTTTCGACGCCTCACGAATATTTCCACAGTAACATATTTATTCATGAAAAATACTTAGAAAACTCAACTGACAAATTCCAGGAGAACTTCTCGCGGCCCATGTATAATCGTTGCCAGGGGCCGCACGGTTGAAAAACAATGCTTGAAGCATGTAAGTGCTGTCTAGCGTTCATCCGACGTGGACGGCAAACTGAACATTCTCAGTTTAGTTTGTCTGCAGATTGCAAGAGAGCAGACGTAAGGCTAATCGTTATGGCGAATATAAAAGTTAAAACACGAAGAAGATAATACTCATGTGTACGTAATGTGTAATGATAGACGTCAATTTACATTAAAAATCGCTCGTTTTTTTTTTAACTAAGTGACTTGGTATTATTAAAAGAGTGAATCACATGACATCAAAATTGTTATCTTTAACATGTCAAGTGAAAAGCAGAAAGAGTGAGCAGGGAAACGTACATTTAAGAAGGAACAGACTGATCAATTTGTGGCGAATTCTACGGGAGTTCCGTCGTGTTTAATTGAAGTGGAAAACTTTCAATAAAAATGTGGATAATTTAAGACTAAACATGATCCACTCGCCAAATATCTATCCAGCAGGTGAACAAAGCAAGAAGGCCGTGAACTAATTGCACGCAGAAAATTACGATAAGAATATGATAAGTTACGAAGTTGATAATTCGTTACTAACATCGCTCTGAGAGCCAAATGGATTTTTTTAAAAGTACTTATGAAGACAGACGTCACAAGAGGGCTCTTATGTACACAAATATCACAAACTCCCTCTTATTTTCAACGTGAGCATCGCATTCATGTGTTATGGATTGAGTTGAAAACTTATACCAAATCAGATCGATGGGATTAAAGCCGCAAAATCTTCTGATATTTTCCATTTCATTTAAAAAATACTGGTCCTAAACCACTAATGAATCGCGACCTGCATTTCACAAATATAATGATAGACGTTTCCAGCGTTTTTTTTTTTTCCTTTCTGAATAGAGGAATGATATTCCAAGTAATGTGACAAAGCAATTCACACAAGATAATTTATCATTATTTTTACAGCAATTCTGTCCACTAAACCAGTGGTTCTTAACCGGTTCCCCAGAACGCTGGTGTTCCGCCGGTGAAAGAAGTCACATGACACAATTCACTGTGTCACATAAATGGCGAACCTATAGCGCGCGTGCCAGAGGTGGCACGTCCGAAAATTTTGCAGGCACGTCAACAATTTACAGGTAATATCCTTTTATACGTTTATAAATTATTCAATTTTTTTTAATTATTAAAATACGTGCAAGTTAAATTTTGTCTTACACGAAAGAGTCTAACCAACAAATACAAAGTCAACTGTACGAACAAGGCCCAGCAGCTGAAAACTAGAGCTCATGTAAAGAACCTCTAGCCGTTGGCTGAGGGGAATAATAACATGACTGAGCTCATAGAAAAGAACTGTGTTTAGTCGACAAAACTGTTTCATTATTTAAAAGCGTAGTCCCAAATGATAGTCTTAGAAAGACTATCATTTGGACTACTATTTCAAAACTTTGAATTTTTTTTTTTTTTTTTTACCTAGATGGCGCCATAGTAGGACTTTAGTCTTGTGTTACACGCTGCAATTACTTAAACTAGCCCCACTGTTACACCGGATTGTGATTGTCTTGCTTGTGTAACAAACTTTGTGTTGTGTGCTCTGAAGATGCTGGATATAATACTAGCGAAATATGAGCTTCTAAGTTAATAAATAATTATTTTCTTATCCATTTATGTTCATATCATACCGTGAAATCTATTACAACATGTAAAGAAGTCTGTTTTCGTTGTATTGTTGTTATGATGGATTTTTGCAGTACTCTTCGCGTAATTTATTAGATGTGTGGGATAGCTGCGATTTTTATATATATATATATATATATAAAATAATCAGCTAACGGCTATGTTGTTCCCGTATAGAGTAGGCGGGGCCGTTTTACTCTATCTAACTTTTGGAGACTGAGTGGGCAGTTCAATTTCCACTGGTAGCCAATCAGAGAGAGATAGCTGGCCCAGAGCTATCACTGATTCAACGGTACGCAGTGAAGAAGGCGGCAAGCTAGTGCAGCTATCTCGTTGTCTCTAACCCTAACACAATATTTTTAATGTCTGAAAAGAAGAGTGGGTTCGACGGTCGATTTTCTCGAGTTATTTATAAACGATTTTTATGAACCTTTTTATACGCGATTTTGATAAACCTGTGTTAAATACTTTAATTCCGTGTTAAGATAATTGCTGTTGGTTGAGAATTTGTAAGCTTTGATAAATTGTGATAGGATGACTGATTTTTTAACGGAATATGGGTGGTATCAATTGAAATGGAGGTAGTTTCTGATATGTGGGGGTTTGTGGGATATCTTCGTGGCTATTTTGTTGCTGGTTAAGAAATTGATGGATTTGTCCTGTTTCCATGGTGAATTTTAGTCTGTTGCTATAATCGTTGAGGGATGTTTGTAAAGCGGTGATGTGTGAGGGTTTACCAATGCATAGAATATCGTCTACGTATCTGCCATAAAAAGTGATGCCGGGGGTGGGGAGTAGGAGTGATTTTATATGTGCCAGGAATAATTCTGCTAGTTGTCCACTGATGTTTTAGCCCATGGGAGACCTAAAATTTGAATATATATGGAGTTGTTGAACTTAAAGAAGAGTTGGCGGATATTATGAGTTTCATCAAGTTAATGATGTCATTTGGTGTTAATTTTGTGTGTAGAGTGTGGTCCTCTGTGAGTAGTGTGTGCTCGGGACGTCCACGTCAGTGTCGTATAATCATACGGACGACGTTGTACGATTAATCATACAGTTAGACGTTGTAAGTAATGGTTTGATGAGTTGGCAATAAATTTTGATAAAGAAGCTGTGGTGGTGTTCTTGTAGAAAACTATGGGTTATAATCCTGATAAACCACCCAAATATCAATAACAAAGATGGCATGAAAATTCCAAGGATCTGGATGGCACACATTCAGCCTACCTAATATGAAAGATCCAGCAAAAGTCAGGACTCTAGCCAAGCCGTAACTAGTATTAGAGACCATTCCATACCAACTGGCTAACATGATGTTAATATATATATATATATATTAGACAACACTAATAATAGAACTCTAGCGGTGATGTATAATTTTTTATTTTTATTTTATTTTTTTATTATTATTTTTTTTTTTCACCAGAGGTCAGGCCAACAATTGTAGCGGTTGGTCAGTGTCTTTAACGAACCAGTTTGATTGTAGTATAGCTTGTTTCCTATGTATATTTGTACGCTCCAGAAGATGACTTCCACATAAATGTCGAAACGTCGGATGCACATTTTAGTTATATTAAACTGAAGTTTTTATTCAAACACGGTAGTTGTCTCCATAATTTTCAGAAATGAAAGTTCTGGACTTCATAAAATAAAAAAGAAATAATAATAAAAAACATGCCGAGGTTGCTATGACTGCATTCACATCACTTTCATTACAGTATGTTGTTATGATTGTTCTGTTTCATTGCTATTGTGTTAACTGTGCCTGATTTATAAATTAAACTTTACCATAGGCATATGTGTAGAGGAATAACCATAGTACAGATGTAGGGTTCGGTACTATCCGCGGTTTCAGGTATACGCGAAGGGTGGGGGGACTACTGTATTTCATTTAGCACATCTGAAATTCGTTTGTTTTGGGGAACAGACAGTAAATAAATTGTGCAGCAAAATAAAAGGGTCAAATTAGATTAAGGGGATAAAAATCCCTTATTATTTTACAGCCAGTATGCGAAACTCTAAAGATCGAAAACTACGATCTACGAGTTTTTCATGCCCAAGAACAATCAGCGAATCCAAGCGTAAGTGACCACTTGGGTAGTACAACACCAAAAGGTTCAAATATTGTGGGACAGTAAAGGAAATTCCAAGTAACAAGGTACGTGAAAAGACAAGTGACACAAAGGTCGCCGCTCTCTATCAAGGTTAATCCGCTAGTGGGTCTGAACTTGTGGTTAATGGAGGAGGGGGGGGGGAAATGACTTGATATGAGGTAGAATATGGAAGAAGTTTTGATCCATGGAAAACGCTAGTGGGGTCTGGCTATTTCACCCATCATGGCTGGAAGGGGGGTGGGGTAAATCTTTTGCTGCGAGTATGTATCTAGACCAGTGGTTCTTAACCGGTGTTCACCGAACTTGTTACAAGTGTTCCGTCGGGGAAAGATGTCACATGACACAGTTCTGAGTGTAATTGGCAACTGAAGACTGCTATGCGCGTTGACTTCTAAACCAACATAATATCGTTATAGGTCAATGGTAGGCTCTATTAAAGATTTGTTACCCTTGCAAAGAAAATAAACTCAAATGTTATATCTACCAGTGGCGCACCCAGAGGGAGACAAGGGGGGCCCTGCCCCTAAAGAAAAAGGAAGGAAAAAAAACACTAGAAAATTTTCTAAAAATATTTTCTATAATTAAAATTCATTTTTTTAATTTATGTTGTGTCGTGTCTTCTATTTCTATACTACTTATGAATTAGCGGTCATTGCAGATGCTCAGTCATAGGTCGTATGCGATGCGTAGTGTTTCTCATATCGTCTACTCAACAAGGTCCCCACCCCCAAGATTAAATCCTGAGTGCGCTACTGATATCTACGCACTGTTTTTCGCTTATAGAATCCCTACTTGCAAAAACATTACCGGCAATATTAAAAACTGTATTAGACCAAGTTGTAAATTCCATCAAGTCAAGATCTTTAAAAGCACCTCTTTTTAAAAACACTTTGCATATCTATGGAAACCAAGTACACATCCTTGCTTTTGCACACTGAAATGAGACGGTCATCCAGGGATAAAGTGCAATTCCGAATTTCAGAACTTAAGAATGAATTATTGGCCTTTTTTCAAAATGTGCTAAAATGGCATATTTAGCCGATATTTTTTTTTTTATTACTTGAACAGCGTTAACACAAGTATACAAGGGGAAAATGAAACTATTTTGACATCCACTGACAAATTGTCAGCTTTTCAGAAAATCTCTTTGGAAAAACCAAATATCAAAAAAAAAATAAAAAATACAGTGGACGTATTTCCTTCGTTCCATAATAAAAATGTCGAGGGAATTATTTCCGTTATAATAGAACATTTGCAATATTCAAAGAAAATATTTCAAGTTTCTTTCCTTCCTTAAAACCACGCTACCGGCCAGGACGTATACATACATTTCCGTGGATGCGAAGTGAATATTAAAATTGTAATACCATTCATATTACATTGAAATTTATGATGGATACGAAGCTTTTGACGGTGCGTATTTGATCTTTAATGGCCGATAAGGTGATTAAATACGTACAATGAGTGGATACGGAATCCCTTCGGCCCAGTTAATACATCGAGTTGTGAAGTTTCCTTACAAGAAAAATTAGTCAACTTGTCATAGGATCGTGCTCTAAAAATGAAATTCTCTGAAATAACTCTTGAGGAATTATGCATTTTTGTCCAAACCGAACACCCAGCTCTCTCCGCAAGGGCACTGAAAAGTTTGCAACAGTTGTCAGCATCATATTTGTGTGAGCTCGGTTTCTCAGTATTAACCAGCATAAAAACTAAAAAGCGTTCAAGCTTTACTAATATGGAGAAAGAGACGAGGGTAGCGATATCACGTGTTAGACCTGATATTGCTGAAATCTGCAAAAAGCCGACAAGCTCAAGTATCGCTTTAAAATAAGTTTCATTTTTATAAAAGGCAAGTCCAGGCATCTTTTTATTGTTAATTTTATGACCCTAATGCTTTTGGTGTTCCCCACATTTTTCTTATAATCAAAAGTGTTCCGTGACTTGGAAAAGATTAACAACCACTGATCCCGACTATCACACTGACATAAAATACGACTACAAAAAAATGGGCAACATCGTAGAGTTTTCCATCAACCACGGCCTAATATACAAATGGACAAATACCATATTGAATGGAATACAAGTATAATAATACTTATATTTAAAAAAGGGAATAAAACAAAACCTGCTAATTACACAGGTATTACTTTATTGAATAGATAATACAAAATATATAGCAGAATACTTTATGAAAAATTGAAAATATACAGTGAAAAAATGTTATTCGAATTCGAATGTCAAAATGGATTTAGAAAAGACGTTCTACAATGGATGAAGCTTTCTGTTTAAAACTGCTTATAGAAAAAAGAAGAGAATTTAATTTGGAAACTAAAAACCATTTGACATAGTAAAAAATCCTATATACTGTTTGATATACTCCAAAAAATAAATATACCTAATATTTTACTGCATAAACTATTGAATATATACAAAGATAATGAAATAAAAATGAATGAAAAATGTCTGAAGAACAATATATCAACCATGGAGTACGACAGTTAAGCTCTGTGCCCGACATTTTTCAATATTTACATTAATGAAATATTAGCACAGTGGAACACCTCAATCAATCAAGTACAGAAATTTCCCGGAATAACAAACAAAATACGCTATTATTACGCTATCGAATTAACGATGTTGTTTTCGAAGGCAAGAAAATTACTTCGATGTTCTTTAAGGATGAATTGTTTGTGTGTGCAGTGCAGTTAAATTTTTCGCTTTTTTTTTTAAGATCCCATTTAATTCACCAATTGCTGATGATAATGTCGATAATCATCGCAGCATTTGCTCGAGAACAGTAGTCAACAGGCAATCTTTCGACACCTTAGAAACGTCGACGATTTTTACTTTTCCAATCACTGGGAGCTCTCGATCCTCACCTTTCACATTAGCAACTGTTACTCGTTCGTTTGAAGATTTAAATGCTTTAGCTAGAAAATAATTTATAAACAAATAAGCATGCTCAGGCATTGCACGAGTATAGAGTCCAGGTTCAACTGCATTCGTTGTGAAAATCCTCGGAAGAATAATCAGCCATAATTTTTGGCCGCTCGGTCTTAATCGACACATCGACTGATAACATAAAAAATCACCACTTTTTTTCTTCACTATGAATATGCTTGCACACAATAAATTATCGCATTTTCCACCTTCAAAATCATCCATCAGTTGCAGTGAAATTTTCTTTGCCCATTGCTTTTTTTTTAATTTTAAAGTTTTGCTTTTGGACGCATCAAAATGCATTAACCGCACCATTCTTTTCACAAATATTACAAAACAAAATTTGTAATGCTGATTCAACTTGAGTATCCTTATCAGATCGGGCTCTCTTCCATTCCACGTTCTCATTAGTAAGAGATGAAGTTTCAATGTTTGATCTGTTTTTTTCTTAAGATCCTACACAAGAGTGGTTGTAAAAATTTTAAATGTACAGCTGCAGTACGCTGACTTCTTTTGGGCAACTTATCATAGCACTCCAAAATTTCTGATGTTTTTCTTCAATTTCTGATGCGGATGATATGGCAATTCTTAGCAGATCTCTCAGGAGGAATATAGCCACGCAGCGCTTACAAACTGAAGCAACAAATTTGGAGGACTGGTTCAGAAAATGGAGAATATCTGTAAATGCCGATAAAAGCACTGCCATTCTCTTCACAAGAAGACAAGCATCTCACTTTGGAGAAGTTAAACTTTTTAACACAACCATCCCATGGAGAACTAACACCAAATATCTAGGCATTCAACTTGATAATCATTTAAACTTTAACTCCCACATAGTTTATGCATGCAAAAAAGAAAACTCTGCAATTGTGCAACTCTATTCTCTCCTCAATCGAAGAAGTCAAGTCAGCACTGAAAACAAACTACGGATCTATAAAACAATTATCAGACCATCGTTAACTTACGGATCACCGGCATGGGGTCACACTTCCCCCACCAACATCAAAAAGCTACAAGTTATTCAAAACAAATGCCTCTGTATGATTTTTAACGATCCGTGGTTTGTCAGAAATGCTCTCTTACATCGCGATGCCGATTTCCATATATTCCCACTTTCCTCCATAATAGTGTTGCTGCTTATTTTGCCAAAGCAGCTGTTCATCCAAACCAACTCATTCAAGAGTCATCTAACTATGACGAACACGACAGGTGGAAACATAAGCGCCCGAAAGCAGCTCTGCTTATCAGTTCAGGTGCCTCCGTACAGCCCTAAATAGGGTGAGCCAGGTGCCTCTGTACAGCCCTAAATAGGGTGAGCCAGGTGCTTGCTAATCTTTAATACAAGATTATTTCATAGCGACGAAGGGATCGGAGTCCATGGGACTGATATCCATCATGCCACATCAGTCATCGGTCATCGCTTGCTGTCGCTTCTCGTCCTTTTGACAATTATGTTCTGCTACAGTCTGGCCATTCCTTGGTAATTTACCATAATCACGTGTCTTTAATACTGAAAAAAATTGTCACAGTTTTGGTCATTTTGAGTTTGACGTAAATTTTATTTTATTTATATATTTTACAATCGTCATAACATCGCGTCTGCACTATCGCGAAAATGAAGTAGTGTGGATAACCCACTTCCCAGGTAATAGATTCCAACTAATATTGAAAAGGCCCAAACCTAGTGATGTCCTATTTGAAGGCTTTTTTTTTTTTTTTTTTTTTTTTTTTTTTTTTTTTACAACGATCAAAACACAATCCTAATTTCGCCTTGAGTAGAAAACCTCCGAAATATTAACTGCTGGGACTACCAGTAGGATCTCTATGATGTCGCTACTCGTAATTATAAGTTAATTGAAGATGGAATTGTATTAGAAGGTGAAAGTTTTTTGGCCACTCCAGCGGGGGTATTAAATTCATATATCTAAGGACACTTCTTGCTGAAATTAATGATGAAATTTTAAAAACAACTTTTCAAGAGTTTGGTACAAGTTTGTAGAGATATTCCGATCACAATTTGCTAAATATCCGGGCATTGAACAGGGCGATAACATTTACGTCAAACTCAAAATAACCAAAACTGTGCCAAATTTTTTCAGTATTAAAGGATACATGGCCTTGGTGAATTATCAAGGTATGGCAACACTATGTAGCAGATGCCCAAGACGACGGCCACTCTGCCAAAGACTACACCCTCTAAACAGATGTGAAAACTGTGCCACAATAGGGATTTGCCAACCGAGCTGCAACGAACCTTGCAATCGGTGTGGAGATCCCTCTCGTAGGAGGTTTCAGTGCATAATGTCTAACAAGTCAATAGCGTCTCTAGAAGAGTTTCCACCTCTACCTGCCACTATAATGGATACACGTACTGAGGGCAAAGAGCAAAATATCCCCTTCACAAAAGTCCCCAAGAAAGATAGATATACTGAAGGTGAGGAGCAAATTATTCTTTCTGTCACTGCAGTGGCAGATATCCCAAAATCAAGTATAATTGACTACACCGAAAAGTTACATAACGTCACAGTATTAGACAGCCCAAACAAGAAAACGTAGTCTGTCTTGAAGACCTTTTTATAGAATATGATTCAGAGAATGACGAGGTAGACAGCGAAATTGAACGCGAATATTCCCTTCTTGAACAACTGGTGACAGACTCAGAAGAACTTGTCAGAACAAGTAAATGATAAAGAAGGAAGCTTAACAGTAAATAATGAACAAGTCAGTTTAGTGAAACAGTCAGTGGTTATCCATTAAGACATGGCGAATCAACACTTAGTTAACGTAGGTCCCAAAAGGCCAAGACCTAGAGCGCATAGTTTCGACACTAATGTGTCACAAGAAACTGACCACAGAAGCAAAAAAAGCTATAAAAAATCACAGTATCAGCCGCTTTCTTCGAAACGACAATAATGGGTAAATCAACTACAATAAAAATCATCATCCTGAATATCCAAGGTTTCAATAGCACTAATAAACAAACATGACTACATGACTTACCATAACTGGGACATTATTTTTCTCCAGGAAACATTCATTATCCAACTTAGCTCAGTCAAAAGTGTCGAAAATAAATTGAGAAACAAAACCTCCTGGAGCTTCGGAACCAACAGAAGCAAAAGCTGTTTAATCCTAATTTCAAAGGAAAAATCCTTTTCTCCAGAAGAGATCAGGAAGGTAGAATCATCTCTGTTAACATAAAAATAAACAACCACAATATCAAACTTATAAACGTGTACGCCCCGACAGAGAAAGCAGAAAGGAAAATATTCTTAAAAAGCCTACACCCCTACTTGGAGGGGACTTCAATTTTGTAATGAACACCAAACTAGACAAGGAATGAAGAGATCCCAATCAAGGCGACGGAGGGAAACACCAACCACCAAACACCGAGTGAATTGTGCCATGAACTTAACTTGACAGACAGCTGGAGCATCTTATACCCTGAACAAAGAAGCACCACATGGCGATCCAGCAGGAACGTAAACAGAAGACTGGACTATTTCTGCTTCTCCCAGAACCCGATTGACGCGCTAAGTAAGACTACCATTGACACTACTAGCCACACGTCCAGAATCTCGGATCGGCAGCGGTAGAAGGTGAAATGACAATTTACCTTCCTAATGAAGCATTTCATGGCACAGGCTATTGGAGATGTAATCCAACACTCTTTGCAGACACTGATATTAAAAAGGAATAAAATTGGCTGCTTGCAAAGCAAGTAGAAGAAGGTAACATAGAGAAGAAGGCACGATGGTGACGCAATATAAAAGAACAGTGTGAGGCGAAACTTCAAGACCTTGCAGCTAACATAAAACAAAAATATAGCAAGCTATAAAAACTTATAATAATCTTTCGGCAAGGAAGTAATAACAACATCCCACAAATCCAGCAAACTCTTCAACACTACGAACAGATAGTGATACTCGAACAAGACGATACAAACACGGAGCTTTTAAAGGCAAGGGCAAGGAAAGTATCAGCAGAAAAACAATTTTCACGAGTATTCTACCAACAAATCAAGGATGATAGGAAAAAGAAAAATATTGAAGAAACATCGTACAACAATAAGATCTACAGCAAAGAACAACATCATCGAAGCCGTTCAACTACTACACGCAACTATACACTGCAGAACCTGCGGAAGAAGCTTTGTGGCCTAGTCTTTTAAGGAAACACCGACAGTCTCTCATAGAGATATTATGGAAAATCCCATCTCGCTTACCGAAATTATATAAAGACGGCATTGAGGACCTTCAAACAGCATGCAGCTCCTGGAATAGATGGCCTACCAATAGAATTCTACAAAGTATTCTGGGCCCAGCATTACTACAGGCATTCGAGTACTGCACTAAACGAAGAAACCTCACAGAATCACGGAAAACAGGAATAATTACACTTGTCCCAAAAAAGGGAAACCTAAAAGAAGTTGCCAACTGGAGCCCGATCACGGCCTTAAATGCATGCTACAAAATTCTGGCGAAAGGCCTCTCAACACGTCTCTCCCAAGTACCACCAATAATACTGCAGAATGGGCAAGCATGTTCATTTCCCGGTAGGGGGATGTCTCATAATATCCTTTTTCTACGGGATTTCATTCCTTATTTGAAATACGTAAAACTGCCTTCTGCACTAATCACTCTAGACCAGAGCCAAGCCTTTGATCGAGTGTGCCATGAGCTTTTGTTCGAAACGTTCTCAAAGCAAGGGATGGGACCAAATTGCCTTCACCTTCTTAGAACCGTGTAATCAATAGCCGAATCTCCATCAACGAATTAATAATAACAGATCCAATCAGGATTAAAAGAAGAGTTCAACAAAGCTATCCTTTATCCCCAGTTCGCTATATAAAAATCCTGGCCAATCAGCGAAAAAACATAAATTAAAAGTGTAGAGCGGTCACACCCAAGTGCAATGTACGCAGATGACATAACCATAATAATTCGTAACGAACGATCTGTGATGCGATACCAACCAAAAACAACAACAACGTTACTGGCTTGCTGGGTGAAGCATAAAATGCTTTTTATTTTCCCCTTTATCTGTGTCGAGAAGCTTGATGGGGAGAGGTTGTGAGTCTTATGCTTTCACTTTGTGAACTATGGAGTTAGCTCTGTTCTGCTGAAAGCAGGATTGCCTTAGGTCTTTTATGTTTGTGATAGTCATGTTCACTATAACGGGAAGCTTGTCTGATTAGTGGGATGGGATGAGAATGTGCCTTGCTGAAGAACTTTTCCGCATAGTCATGAAGGAGAGTACGAATGTCAGGGGTTCCAGTTTCTCTGTGGATCTGCGTGTTTCTGACGAACCATGGGGCGTCCAAGATCATCCGCAGGCATTTGTTTTGTATCCTCTGTAGTTTCCGGATGTTAGATTTGGATGTGTGACTTCATGCCGGGGATGCATATGTGATTACTGGTCGTATTACCATCTGGTATAATAACAGCTTGTTGCGTTTATCCAATTTGCTGTTGCGATTGATCAGGGGATAGAGTTGGGCTATGGTTCTGGATGTTTTTGTGCCTATGAGCTGGATATGGCTGTTGAAATTTAGCTTTTTGTCTAGCTGTACTCCAAGGTATTTGGTTTCTGTCTGCCATGGTATCTTTTTACCGAGATGAATATCATCTTGGATGAAGGCTTTGCGGCTGGTGAATAGTATAGCTGAGCATTTGACGGGGTTTACTTGTATCCTCCAGTCGGCGAACCATTTCTCTAGCTTTGTGATGGTATTCTGGAGACGACTGATCGCCAGGTGTGGGCGGAGAGATCTTGTCATTATGGCTGTGTCGTCAGCATATACGGCTGTGATGGTAGTCCTCAGGTGCTGAGGAATGTCAGCCACGTAGATTGTGAAAAGTAAAGGAGCCAATAGAGATCCCTGTGGTACTCCTGCCAGAATTTGGCGCTTAGTTGAGATGGTGTCATTTATTTTTATCTGCATGGATCTGTCAGTGAGGTATGTTTTTATTAGACGGGTAAGGTTTATTGGAATGTTGACCTGAATGAGTTTGTAGAGTAATCCTTGATGCCATACCTTATCAAAGGCCTTGGCAATATCCAGAAAAACTGCAGCTGTGTCAAGGTTCCAGTTGTATCCTTGAGTGATATGCTCCACTAGTCGGTGTATTTGTTGCACTGTGCTGTGCATTCAGCGGAAGCCAAATTGTTCGTTCCTAATTGGTCTGATTTTTCTTGTAGTCTTCAAAGGATAATTTTTTCAGCAATCTTTCCTAGGTTGGAAAGCAGCGATACCAACCACTAAAATATTTATATTTTAGGTAACATTTATTTCCTATCCTTTAAGGTGTATTATAAAATACTAGAAAACCTTAAAAGAATTTGAATTTTTTTAATAGTTTATAACTATAATATAATATTTAAAAGTTTCAATGCATATTTAAATACAAATTTAACGTATTATTGGAATATTATCTAAAATATTAATTTTAACCTATTACTATTGGTTCTCAAGGCAGTTATTGGAATTCTTATTTTGCCTGTCTTCAAAATACTGAATCTTATTTTGAACAAGGTGATTGGTTCTCGCAGACAGACGACGGATCGGTTATGTTACGCAGATATAATTCGCAGTGAGCAATCAAGAGAGGCTTTCCATTAAATAAAGTTCTGCAGATTCAACATTATTATTACTGTCTCGTGGGAGAAAAACGGTAAATTTTCACCGTTAGAATTGTATCAGATGTTCTGTTGGAAAATTGGTAAGAAAATAATTTTTTGCATTTTCTTTTCAAAACACAAAGAAAGAATATCTTAAATTCACCCAATGAAAAAGAAACTGCTACATGTTTTTCTTCAGTTATTATCTGGTTTTTTCTTGGAGCACAAAGAAGAAATCACTGCACATAACGTGGGAGATTTTAAGAGGGCAAAAATCGTTAAATTGATTACATTGTAACTAATAGGGAAATCATGTCAGGAAAAAATATTTATGTGAGAGTTCTAACATCAGCAGACATAACATTTCTTCTAGTTTCGATACGAAGTTTTCTTGAAGAAGCTAAACTTTTGCTACTATTTTACACTGAAATACAGTCCCAAGTCATTTACCTTTGTAACGGTTGTTTGACGAACGAGTTTTATAATAAATTCTCGGAGATATCTGTAAGATGAATAGGTCTACAACCCACCCTTCCGAAAAAAAAAATTATACAACACATATGCGCCTTTTCTTTTAAATAAGTCAAATCCTTTTTTTCCCCAAGATAATTGTATCACAGCCTGTAAAAGAAATGTCAGCATTTCTGTGTTAGGATGCAAATGAACAATTGAAAACGAAACAAGACATTCTTGATGCATTCTGCACTACAGCTTGGGGAACTTTAGTGTGACTTCTGGCTTAGCGTTACTCTTTTCTTTCTCACTACCCGTGAGGGTAATCTAAGCGTTTTGCTTTTTCTCCAGCTGAGGGATTATTTTGGAGTATTTTTAAGAAGTTGATTATTTCAGAAATAGCAACCAACAGCCATAAAGCAGTAATATTTACAAATTTTTAAGAAAAAGAAACAAAAATAACACTACTCAACTTTCTTTTGTGTGGTATGCATATAAACAGTTTTGCATGGTGAAAATATAGCGGAGTATCTCCTCAACTTCGAATAAAATCCGAAGACAGATGATTTTAGATTGCAAAGAAATTGTACAGAATTAGAAGCTTCGACGGTGCAACAAGATTATTGCCGTATTTCTTTTGTCAAAACGGTAGAAAGTAATAAATTTGAATGCTGTCTGTGATGGATTTCAAAACAGTAGAAATTTAGAGTAATTATGTAATTGAGTTCCAGAGGAGGGGCGGTGAAGAAGTTAAAAATCTTCAAAAGGAGCATAAATTTTAAAACATTCCGTATAAGATATCCTTCATATTATATCTTCAACACATCTAAAGGTTCTGCACTGGATATTATAGAAATATGCAGCCTACAAAAAAAATAAAATAAATAATAATAAATAAATTAAATGAAAAAAAAACAAAACAAATCTGTTGCAATATTAAGCAAAAGACGAAGGCGAACGAACAGTCCCTGCTCAAATATCATTGGATATAAATTTTTGATACTAAAAGGGACTCATAAACGATAACAGAGTAATGCAGTTTAACGTCGTTAGTTATTCATAAAAAAAAATTTAAATAAATACATAAAATGAAAATCGTTTCTTAAACTGCGAATTTTCAAATGCAAACTAGCATTTGAAAATCCACGGAAAAAAGGTTCCGTATTGTCAGTAAAGTGGAAGAACGAAAAGTAGTCTTCACTGATTTGAAGAACGAAAGGCAGAAAATTCAATACTAGCATTAAATAAATGTATTACAATGGCTGGTCATTCATTTCAGGATGGATTACCGTAGGTCCCCTCTTATCCGCAGATAAACCGCCATCCGGAAGTATTAGATGGAAAATTCCAGAAATAAACAATTAAGAATGACGTCGGCAAAGTGGAATTCGATCCCACATTATTTCAAAGCCAAATGTTTGTGGAAACTATGAAAGTTTCGTAAGTTGATGTGAGAGCTTACGAGAACAAAATCCTCAGCATTCCCGAATTACCTTAGCTTGCACTACCTATTTGACTGAAGAAGGCAAAGGGATGTCGAAGATTGTGTTCTCGTAAGCTCTCAGGTCAACTTACTAAACTTTCCACAAACATCCGGCTTCGAAATAATGTGGGATCGAATATCCACTTTGTCGACGTCATTCCACATCACCGAAATTAAACCGTATCGCTCTTTCGTTTACTAATAGACGATTCGGCTCATTCCAGAGGTAGTCCAACCCCAGGCAACTCGTAAGGTTGGGAACGCTACACTCTCCTTGCAGGCTTCCGGAAATCAGGAATTGCTTGCCGTTCTGAGTAGTTCTCGTTATCAGATCGACTGTCGCAGTGCTTGTGTTCAAGTAACCCTTATTCTACTTAATAATGCCCCCCATCCCCACAGAGTAGTGATGCTGGCAAGTCGGACATGCCAAAGAGAAGCCGTCAAGTGCTTCCTTTTAAGTGAAAAAGATGAAAGTTCTGGACTTCATAAAATAAAAAAGAAATAATAATAAAAAACATGCCGAGATTGCTATGACTGCATTCACATCACTTTCCTTACAGTATGTTGTTATGATTGTTCTATTTATTATTATTATTGTGTGAGAGGAATAACCATAGTATAGATATAGGGTTCGGTACTATCCGCGGTTTGAGGTATACGCGGGAGGGGGGGGGGGTCTCTGGGATTTGTTTAGCCCGCGGATAAGGGGGGGAGGTGACTATTGTATTTCATTTCGCACATGTGAAATTCGTTTATTTTGGGGAACAGACAATAAATAAATTGTGCAGCAAAATGAAAGGGTCAAATATTGTGGAACAGTAAAGGAAATTCCAAGTAACACCATACAGGTAAAGTGACACAAAGCTCGCCGCCCTATCAAGGTTAATACGCTAATGGCTCTAAACTTGTTAAGAGATTAACGACGGGGGAGAGGGTGTAATTACATGATAAGGCCGAATAGGGATGATGTTTTGATCCATGAAAAAGGTTAGGGTGGTCTGGCTACTTCACCCATCTTGACAGGTAGGGGGGGGGATAAAGTTTTACTGGGAGTATGTATGTCCACTATCACACTGACATAAAATACGACTTAGAAAAAACGGGCAACATCATAGAGTTTACCATCAACCATGGCCTAATTCTGGAACAGATACTAACGACGAAAGGGGAAACCGAATGCACGTCGATCTTAACGTCCATTCGGTTTTATGAGAGCAGAAGTAATAGAGGAAAAAATTTGGAAGAGTTCTCAGCATCAAATTCCTTACACATACTAAACGAGGACTGTAACACTCCTTCATTTGAAAATACCAAAGGAAGCAGCTTCGTTGATCAGACAATACCAAACAATGCCGCTATTTTCCTCCGGGTTTCTGAATGGACATGCGAAGAAGAGGAAAGCTGTTCTGATCATCGCATGTTAAGTTTAATTATCAGTAACAAAAATTTAAACGGAATATGGAACACAAACCATCGCGTTAACATCAAGTACTTCTCCAATAAAACCAATCCACAGATATTTGTAAAAGCATTAAAAACAGAATTTTCACTCCTAATCTCAGAACATCACTTTAACACTCGGGAGCTCGCATCTGATCTAAGAGATACATGCTAAATATTTAATATAAATATTCTTACACAATTGAGTGAATAGCCTGGAGGTAATGAGTAGCTGTGCATTCATGTTACGAGTGAAATACCGCACTTTTTTTTTTTTGGCTGTCAGTTTTTTTGATAATAAATTGTATCTAAGAAATACCGCGACCTCCGATGTCAGTATAGTATGGTTTAGTTGTGTTTTTTTTTTAATCTTTGTTCAATATTTTTTAGATTGTAACTAAAAATAAAAAAACCATCATGTATTACTGAAATAGAGAGCCAAAGACTTAATTATTATACATGTTCCTCTATAATAGTGCTTCTCAAACTTCTGAATCTGACATTCATGACAATCTGGCCCCCTTTGCAAAAATTAAAACATTTAACGGCCCCCCTCGAAGTAATAGAGATATATTATTATAATCGTTATTTATATTTATATTTAATACAAAACATACGCAGCGAATATTGCGAAAATCAAATGCATACATTACATTTTTTGCCTCTTACCGTTTGATCGTGAAGACGATGCGGGCTGTTCTGGTAAAATATGAAATACTGTCCTTTTTTTTTTTTTAGTCTGTTTCTGCTTCTTCTGATTGTTCGCGGGATTTCATTATTTTTATTTTTTATAAAGCACTTATCCATCTCAGGGTTAAATTTTTTTTAGCGTAAAATAGATCAAATAATATCACCACTTACCGATACTGGCACACTACAGACTGATAACATGAAATTAGTGAATATTACCTAAATAAGGGAATTCCCGGACCAGGAACATTTTTTTCTTTTGTGACTTTTCTTCCTTTACGGCAATTAAGCCTAACCCAAAACAGACAGCAAATACAGGTTATTAAAACGTGCATGGTTGGTGCGGTATTAACAAAAGATCGCGCAACCTAAAGATAAAAGCATAGCTGACAATTGAGTTGAAATACTAACTCTCTTCAACCGAATTCCATATGTGAAACTGCTATAACATTCATTATATATATATATATATATATATATATATTACTTAGTTTTAACACTTTTACGATTTAACATGTTCTTTTGAATTTTATAGCTGCCTTGGGAAATCGAACTCACACACATCTAATTAATAACAATAGTTTTTTGTTAGATGCTGTGTTTGCCCATGCAACATATGGTTTTGTTTCAGTCTATACAGCATAGTTTCTGTATATGGGGAAATGTGATTCATTAATTAGTGTGTTTTTATCCCAGTTGTCTCTAATTGCACTATTTGTTGATAAATATATTACACAGACACCTCATACCTTATTCACTGGCATAATAAAAGTACTCGTTTTTATTGCCTCTGCAGTATAGTGGCTGTTAGGGAGGGGTGTTGTTTACCACTACAAGGGAGTTACTATCTCCCCACATTAACTTGTTTAAGCTTTTTTCATGTGCGAAGTATATGCGAAACTTTTATTGGTAACAGAAAACTAGCTCGGATGACAGTGATAATATAAAACAAGATTTAATATGTATATAAAGTCAATATCAACAGTCCCTGATTACGAACGCGTGATGAAAGGGACAGGAAGATTTGGAGCTTCCCTGGTGAGCATTCGAAGTAAATACAATTAACCACTGCTTTGAAATGAAACACATGAATAAGCAAAATTTACTAATATTCATTAAGCGCCGAAATACGCAGGAAGCAAAGTTTGTGAACCAACACCAATGTGTGCATTTTTTCCATTAAAATATAAAAAATAACAAAAAAATAATAAAAGTTAAATATGTTTCTTTTAAGATAAAAAAATCTACTTAGTCTTAAAATATTTTAAATTTGTTTTCATTATTTCACGGTCCCCCTCAACAAAAAATACGGCCCCACAAGGGGGCCGCAGCTCACAGTTTAGGAAGCGCTGCTTTAGAACAGTGTTCTTCAACCTATGGTCCGCGGACCGGTGCCGGTCAGCGGAAATTTCCTGGCGGTCAGCCAAATATTTATTCGTCTATCAGAAACAAGGCTCCACCCACGTATATCAAATTTTTTAACCTCTAAGCAGCATCAGATGTCGCACGAGCTAAAATTTGTAATTTAATATCATTGGATTTAATGAATAAATTCTATCTACATAGGTTTATGTTTCTGTCTTAGCCGTCAGCGGGTTCACGAAATATTTCTCCAATATTTCCCGTCCACAGGTGTAAAAAGGTTGAAAAATGCTGCACTAGAAGATGTGCTTTACAATTATGGAAAATACCAAGGAAAGTGATCTGGAGCTTAATCCACCTTTACTACTACGAGTTGCCATAAGGCACTATTTATGCTTGCATCCGCCGAAACCTTTAGTTTTTATATATTCGACACGAAACTCTTGTAGTTTCTATATTCGTCTATGAAATAATGTTGGATTCAATATCCACTTAATTTGCCGTCATGTATTATATTTGCAGTGTTTGTTCTTTATGTTTTATTGCATTTTAGCACTTACTAGTAATGAATGTACCGCTCAGATATAAAGCGTCGTACGCTGCAAAATTACCGATGCGAGCTCCCGAGTGTGAATGGGAACAGCGAACAACTCAGCTTAGACAAGAACCCAGCTATCTGGGCATCAGCACAAGCCGATACAACTTCCTTGCTTCTGCGCTTTCATCAGGAGTGAAAAAATCCAGAGATCAAACACTCAGAACAAACAAGAAGCTAAACATCGAAGGAAGAAAATCAGTACCTTGGTGGAACGACGAACTAACAGTCCCAAGAGCACGCCTTTAAACACACTCAGACGACTATTCCTAAAACGTGCAATAATCAAGATTTAAAACAGTAGAATTCAGAACTACAATAAAGCCAAATACAGCTATCAGTAAAACATTACAAACGATAAAAATTATGGAAAAAAATTCGGTAATTTCAACCGTATCTATTCTTTGGAACTGTTTATGGAAATTAGCAACAACACTAAAACCATAGCAGGCACCGCAGCTATTATAATAATGAAATTCATTCCCGCTGAGGACGAATCAACAGATGAAGAAATCCACAAAACCTGACGCCGACTTATTTACAACTTAAAAAACGATTCGGCATTAAGATCAATGGATCCAAGAAAAACTGGTTGAGAAGGCGAAATAACCTGCGACATATTCGTAGGAACGTTGGTCGAATTCCCCGAATTCATAACAACAGTTAACAACGAGTGCCTGAAGAAGGAAAAAAAAAAAGTGGGCGATTCCATTTGGCGTGAAAACGCTCTAAAATTATACTCAGAATCAAACCAGGAAATTAAACATCCGACGAAATCAGCAAATGCAGGCCAGTCTCATAAACGTTGCGGTAAGTTGCTAGGAAAAACATCTGATTAACCGAATAATGCACTTTGTCTGCACAAGAAACTGATCAAGCAGCAATCAATTACATTGGGACCTCAATCGAGCACAGTAGATTAGAGTCGACTGCCAAAAAAAAAAAAAAAAAAAAACAGTAGTACTGATCTTATTCGATGTACAAAGCGCCTCCGATGCTGCTTAGTGGCTAGCCATGATCAATCAATTAAGAGATTTAAGATGTCCAAAAAAAACATTTTACAGACAAAACCATAACATTAAAAACCAGAACTGTAGCGAAAGAAGTCAAACGAGGCTGACCGCAAGGTAATTGCTGAAGACCACGCTTCTGGAACATCCAGTACGACTAACTGTTAAGCCTTTCTTTTTTTAAGTTAAGGGATATTACATCCCATATTGTTTCTTAGCCGAATATAGAAACTATAATAAAGTGCGGCGAGTCCAGGCGTAAGCAAATACCTGGATAGTGCAACACCTGGCCCATTTGGCAGTGCAAACTGAGGCAACTCATAGTAAGGGTGGGGCAAGCTCCGATCACTATTCTTAGTATTTACCAATAATGTGAAATTAGCTCCTAGGAATTGTATTACGTGTTGCATTATCCAGGTATTTGCTTACGCGTGGAATCGCCGAACTTTATATAGTTTCTATATTCGGCATGAAACAATCATCAACTTCATCATCATACGTATCAAGGATTTAGGCCTAGTATGGCCTGTTCCGGCCTTAGAAGTCATCGTTGAATCGTTTAAGAGGACGTCCTGGTTTTCTTTTTCCTAATGGTTTGTACTTTAAGGCTTGTTTTGGTAATCTTTCTGTTTTCATTCTTTGAACGTGTTCCATCCATCTATGTTTATATTTTTTAATTTTTTCAATTACTGATTCTTGATTTAATTCTTTCATAATATCTTCGTTTCTTTTGTGATCAAATAGGGTATACTTTGCAGTTTTTCTCATAAACTTCATTTCTGCTGTTGATAATCTTTGTTTGTCTTTTTGTTTTATTGTCCCGATTTCGCTTCTATACATTAAGACCGGTATGAAACAAAATGGGATGTAATATCCCTCAATTTAAATAAGTTCATGTCGCCGAATTGAAGCCTTTGGCTCTTCATATAATTAGTTAAGACTTCCTTTCACTACTGAAACAAAAGCCGTAGCTTTCGGCAATGATATTGATTCGGGGTCGTGATTGATGACTTAAGTTAGAAGTAACAGCCAACGAAGATCTCTTTAAAATTGCAGGGTGGGCACGCTAGAAGAACGTTACCTTCAACAGCAGAAGTCTAAAGTGCTTCAAAAAATGTTTCACACAAAAAAATGAAAACGACCTGTTACGATCTTCCTAAACGGGGAAGTTCTCAGGTAGCCAGTGAGCTAAAGTACCCTTGGAGTAACAATAGATGAAAAGTTTACCTTCAACAAGCGCTTCTCATATGTTACCGAAAAAATCTTACAAATAGCAAACCATCTAACTAAGTCGGCAAGGATCAAGTGGGGATTAGGCCAACCAGCGCTGAAAATATCTACCATAGCTATACTACCACCGATATTCTGCACCTGCGTGGAAACATTCACTAAATTCAAAGTAAAACCGACAAAAGATAAACAGAGTTCATTACTTTATAGCCATACGTATAATTAAAGAACAGAGGACAATATCCTTTGAGACAGCTTGCGTTATTGCAGCTCTAACACCGATCTGCCTGAAACTGCAAGAATTCTCTCTTATATATATGAAGTCAGTTCCGGAAGACATAACGAAAATTTCCACATTGATTCAAATGGTTATGAACATCAAATTCACTACAGTAGGTGGCCTCATCCAGCAAAGAGAACATACACAGTATTAAGGATAAGGAAAGCTCTGAACGTGACATTTCTATATATATATATATATATATATATATATATATATATATATATATATACTAGGGGAGGATCTTCCCCCTCCCCCCCATGATGTCAACGACGCCCAATGCCCCGAGTTAGGCGCTGGTAATCCGGAGACAAAAAACGTGACAAAAAAACGTTTCAAATTTCGGCATCTTTTTACACACACACACACACACACACACACACACACACACACACACACACACACACACTCATGGTAGCAAAACAGAAGGGAGCATCGCAGTGGCGTATCTAGAGCCTCTGCCGCCCGGGACGATTCCTGAGTTTGTGCTGCTCTGAATACACACCAAAAATACTACAAAAAGTCAAAAAGACATATAGGGGATAAATTAAAACACCATTTTTATGTTTATTTATTTGTGGGGTCTGACATTGGTGAGTACGGGTATGACAAATCCGAGATACCCAAGCTTGACCTGATCTTACTTCGTACAATATACACTTGATACATGATATCTGGAGACTGGTGCTATTAGAGCAATTCGAGGGCGAGGAGGTGACTCTTTTCTCTCAAACTGCAGTTTCCACTTTCTACTAAAACAGACAAGCCTTTTTTAGTAAATAGCTATTCTAGTGGTGGCAGCCCCACCACTAGGTCACACATATAGTCATGCTAGTCACTTGACACAGGAAAACACATGTTCATTTCAAGTCTCAACGAAATCTAAACCAGACAGAAAACATGAGAAACGCGCGCAAACTGGAAATGGTTAATAAATTAGGAAAAAGAAAAACGTGGTGAAATATGCTACATGGAATATTTGAAGCATTTCACATAAAGCAGAAGAATTAGATAAAATTTTAAATGACGAAAATATAGAAATTGCAGTTCTTACAGGAACAAAAAAGAAACTTAAAGGAATAAAAGAAACGGCTAACTATAATATCATATGTAGTAGAGTGGACAAACAAATACATGCCAAAGCTGGAGTAATGATTTGCTTTCACAAATGAATTAAAGCACAAATAATTCGTTATAAATACTGGAATGAAAGAATATTAGAAGTGCGATTAAAATTGAATAAAGAAAATGTAACAGTTGTTGGAGTGTATGCCTCTGAAGAAAATGATTACTTTTACAAAGAGTTACAAGGCATATATGAAAAATTAAATAAAACAGACCATATAATTATAGCCGGAGATCTTAATGCCAGAATACGAATGAAAAAAAAAATTAACAATATTTATAAAAAAGGAGAACCAACAGTAAACAAAAATGAAAAGCGACTCATTAATTATACAATATATAATAATTTAAAAGTAATGAATACATTTTACAAACATAAAAATATACATAAATATACGTGGTGAGCAAGAGGACAAAAATCAACAATAGGCTACTTCATAGCAAATGAAAAAGCAGGAAATCTCTTCCTAGAGGTTAAAGTTAGAAGATTGCTAGAAATTGACACACATCACTATTGATTAAGGCGAATCGAAGATTTCCACGAAACTGTTAAAAAAAAAAAAGGAAAAAAAATACTAGAGAAACAAAATCTAATTACAAAGTAAGACTACTAAATGATTCCAGTATAAGAAATTTATACCAACAGAGGATTAATAACTATTAATCTATATATAAGGCTAGGAACACGCAAACCAATATCATAAAAATAAAAAATTACATATATGGGACAATGAAATACAAACAATGATTGAAAAGAAAAAGCTGGCTTTTAAAAGATGGTTAAGTAGCAAAAAACAAAATGAAATTGAATATAAAAATAGACGAGCAATTGCCAAAAGAGAAACCAGATGATGTAAAATGAATAGATGTAAAAAAAAATAATCCAAAAATTCCTGGATTACTTTACAGATCTTTGAATGGATAATACTGGCATCAAAAATAATTAGACCAGAATCTTACAAAATACCTTAATGAAAAGAATGAAAGAATTAAAGGACAACCGAAATAAAATTAAAAATGGCAAATCAGCAGGGGAACATGGGATAAACTCCGAACTGTATAAATTTGATGGGAAAAAATTTCATCAAAGATTACTAAAGTTTTTGAATAAAATATATACAAATCGACAAATACCAATAGAATGGAATACAAGTATTGTAATACTTATATTTAAAAAAGGAGATAAAACAAAACCTGCTAACTACAGAGGTACATGATACAAAATATATGGCACAATACTTATTGAAAAATTCAAAATATTTAAAATGTGAAAAATATTTTCAGAATGTCGAAATGGATTTTGAAAAGGATGCTCTACAATGGATGAAGCTTTCTGTTTAAAACTGATTACAGAAAAAAGAAGAGAATTTAATTTGGAAACTAAAAAGCATTTGACAAAAGTAAAAAGCTATGTACTGTTTGATATATTCCAAAGAATAAATAAACCTAATATTTCACTACATGCAATATTGAATATATATATATATATATATATATATATATATATATATATATATATATATATATATATATAAAGATAATGAAATAAAAATAAATGAAAAATGTCTGAAAAACAATATCTCATCAACCAAAGAATAAGACAAGGATGCCTGCTGTGTCCAACACTTTTCAATATTTACATTAATGAAATATTAATACAGTGGAACAGCCCTTAAGCAATCAAATACAGAAATTTCACAGAATAACAAAATAAATACGCTATTATTTGCTGATGATCTGGTAATAATATCAGATAAGGAAGACAATTTACAAAGAGCAATATATAATTTAAACATTATAGTAGAAGAGTTTGGAATGAAAATTTCTATCGATGAAACTAAAACAATGGCATTTTGTGGACAAACTCCAGTTAGAAGCAAAATAGTCATTAATAATAAAATAATAGAACAGATAAATACTTTAAGTTTCATACGTAAGTACGAATAATTAAAAATGGTTTAATCAAAGAGAGTATTAGTATACTTATGTATACGGTGTGGCATGTTGACAAATAAAAATTACATTTAAATCAGTTATCAATACTGGACTAATGAAATCTTGTAGCATATTGTAGTTTCCTCATGCCAACATCATTAAATTAATTTGTGCTGAGACATATCCCATTCTGATCACGAAAAGTTTATAATATTATTATTATAAGTACTTACGAGTGGATGCAGACTTTCTCTCCTGTGTGCTTGTAGTTTTTCCCCCCCCCCCTGTACATCCTGGATCCTGGAGATCGCTGTGTAGGCTACAGTTGGATGAATCACTATCTGTTGCGTCACAAACTCCTTCAATACGAGATTTCTTAACATCAAAATTAAACAAAGTCCCTTGTCTCTTATTCATATTAAAATTTAAATATATAGGCCTATTACTTTCGAAAAATTATGGCACTGCGGTCTCGAAACTATCACCCTACAATACGAAATTACAAAGAAAGTATTCAGTATTACTAGATTTGAGAACCGGATACAGACTAACTTGATCTTCAATTTCATTGGAAAAATTTTCTTTACACTTCCTTGCTGATTGGTTACTGGCATTTGCTACACAGAAGTGATTTCGTTCAGTTTTGTGAACAGAATATCCCTGCCTGTTGTAATCGGCTTGCAGGCAGTTTTATGACCGGTCATAAACAGCCAGATGAGTAGCTAGTGGTGGAAGGGGGGGGGGGGGACGGACTTTCAACTTTTTCAGTTAATTCTAAAATAGCCTCGAAAACTCAGTTCAAAATATTGTAATACTATTGCGAATTTTCCTCATAATTGCTGTAAGTGTTGCTAGTGTGAGAGCAGTTTTTCTAAAAATAAATTAAGAATTACCTACATTACTATGAAATAGTCTTCGCCAATGTTATTGGCGATTTTGCTAACAGAAAAACAAGAAATATAACATTTTAGAATGTTGAATTAACGTTTTCCTTCAAAAATAAAGTGTTTTAATTTATTTCCCTCTACGTCGTTTTGACTTTTTGTAGTACTTTTGGTGTGTATTGAGAGGGGCTGCAACCTGAGAAACCACCCCGGGTGGCAAAAGCTGTAGCTACACGGCTGTAAGCAGCAGTATACCCTTTCCAGTATGTTGAAAGATTTCGATGTGTGAAAATTAACGACAATTCATGAATTCTGCCATGTTCATAAATACATTGCATGGTCTTTGATATTTGCTACACAGATGTTACTTAGGCGTTCTGCGTCTGAGCTTTTCGACACCTCAGGAATATTATTCCCCTCAGAATATTTCCACAGTAACATTTATTCATGAAAAATGCTTAGAAAACTCAACTGACAAATTCCAGGAGAACTTCTCGCGGCCCATGTATAATCGTTGCCAGGGCCGCGCGGTTGAAAAACAATACTCGAAGCATGTAAGTGCTGTCTAGCTTTCATCCTACGTGGACGGCAAACTGAACATTCTCAGTTTAGTTTGTCTGCAGATTGCGACAGTGTAGACGTAAGACTAATCGTTTTGGCGAATATAAAAGTTAAAACAGGAAGAAGATAATACTCGTGTGTAGGCAATGTGTTGTGATAGACGTCAATTTACATTAAAAATCGCTCGTTTTTTTTTTTTTTTTTTACTAAGTGACGTGGTATTATTAAAAGAGGGAATAAGATGATATCAAAATTGTTATCTTTAACATGTCAAGTGAAAAGCAGAAAGAGTGAGCAGGGAAATGTGAATTTAAGAAGAAACAGACTGAGTCGAATGAATTTGTGGCAAATTCTATAGAAGTTCCGTCGTGTTTAATTGAAGCAGAAAACTTTCAATAAAAATGTGGATAATTTAAGACTAAACATGATCCACTCGCCGAATATCTATCCAGCAGGTGAACCAAGCAAGAAGGCCGTGAACTAGTTGCACGCAGAAAATTACGATAAGAATATGATAAGTTACGAATTTGATAATTCGTTATTAACATCGCCCTGAGAGCCAAATGGGTTTTTTTAAAAGTACTTATGAAGACAGACGTCACCAGAGGGCTCTTGTGTAGACAAATATCACAAACTCCCTCTTATTTTCCACGTGAGCATCGCGTTCATTTGTATTATGGATTGAGTTGAAATATTATACGAAATCAGATCGATGTGTTTAAAGCCGAGAAATCTTCTGATATTTTCCATTTCATTTAAAAAATACTGGTCCTAAACCACTCATGAATCGCGACCTGCATTTCAAAAAAATAATGATAGACGTTTCCAGCGTTTTTTTTTTTTTCCTTTCTGAATAAAGGAATGATATTCCAAGTAATGTGACAAAGCAATTCACACAAGATAATTTATCATTATTTTTACAGCAATTCTGGCCAATAAACCAGTGGTTCTTAACCGGTAACCAAGAATGCTGGTATTCCGCCTGTGAAAGAAGTCACATGACACAATTCGCTGTGTCACATAAATGGCGAACCTATGGCACGCATGCCAGAGGTGGCACGTCCGAGAATTTTGCAGGCACGTCAACAATTTACAGGTGATATCCTTTTATACGTTTATAAATTATTCAATTTTTTTTAATTATTATAATACGTGCAAGTTAAATTTTGTTTTACACGAAAGAAACTAACCAACAAACACAAAGTCTACTGTAGGAACAAGGCCCAGCAGCTGAAAAGAAAACTAGAGCTCATGTAAAGAACCTCTAGCCATTGGCTGAAGGAAATAATAACATGACTGAGCTGATAGAAAAGAACTGTGTTTAGTAGACAAAACTGTTTCATTATTTAAAAGCGTAGTCCCAAATGATACTATCATTTTTTTTTTTTTTACCTAGATGAGTAAAAAACCCGTGTAACACAAGACTAAAGTCCATAATAGGACTTTAGTCTTGTGTTACACGCTGCAATTACTTAAACTAGCCCCACTGTTACACCGGATTGTGATTGTCTTGCTTGTGTAACAAACTTTGTGTTGTGTGCTCTGAAGATGCTGGATATAATACTAGCGAAATATGAGCTGCTAAGTTAATAAATAATTATTTTCTTATCCATCTGTGTTCATATCATACCGTGAAATCTATTACAACATGTAAGGAAGTCTGTTTTGGTTGTATTGTTGTTATGATGGATTTTTGCCGTACTGTTTGCGTAATTTATTAGATGTGTGGTATAGCTCCGATTTTTATATAAAAAAAAATCAGCTAACGCCTATGTTGTTCCCGTATAGAGTAGGCGGGGCTGTTTTACCCTATCTAAGTTTTGGAGACTGAGTGGGCAGTTCAACTGGTAGCCAATCAGAGAGAGACAGCTGGCCCAGGGCTATCACTGATTCAACGGTACGCAGTGAAGAAGGCGGCAAGCTAGTGCCGCCATCTCGTTGTCTCTAACCCTAACACAATATTTTTAATGTCTGAAAAGAAGAGTGGTTTCGACGGTCGATTTTCTCGAGTTATTTATAAACGATTTTTATGAACCTTTTTATACGCGATTTTGATAAACCTGTGTTAAATACTTTAATTCCGTGTTAAGATAATTGCTGATGGTTGAGAATTTGTAAGCTTTGGTAAATTGTGATAGGATGACTGATTTTTTAACGGAATATGGGTGGTATCAATTGAAATGGAGGTAGTTTCTGATATGTGTGGGTTTGTGGGATATCTTCGTGGCTATTTTGTTGCTGGTTGCGTACAATATCTTCTACGTATCTGCCATAAAACGTGATGCCGGGGAGGGAGGGGGGGGAAGGGTGGAGGTGGAGTGATTCTATATGTGCAAGGAATAAATCTGCTAGTTGTCCACTGATATTTTGGCCCGTGGGAGCCCGAAAATATGAATATATATATATGGAGTTGTTGAACTTTAAGAAGTTGACGGATATTGTGGGTTTGATCAAGTTAATGATGTCATATGGTGTTAATTTTGTGTGTGTAGAGTGTGGTCCTCTGTGAGTAGTGTGTGCCAGGGACGTCCACGGCAGTGTATAATGAAGTTGCATCTAGTGAGGTGAAGATGTCATCTCGGGATGAAGTAATGTTATTTATTTTGTGGAATAGGTCGTCCATATTTTTAATCATACAGTTAGACGTTTTAATTAATGGCTGTGATGAGTTGGCAATAAATTTTGATAAAGAAGCTGTGGTGGTGTTCTTGTAGGAAAGTATGGGTTATAATCCTGATAAACCACCCAAATATCAACAACAAAGATGGCATGAAAATTCCAAGGATCTGGATAGCACACATTCAGCCTACCTAATATGAAAGATCCAGCATAAGTCAGGACTCTACCCAAGCCGAAACTACTATTAGATACGATTTCATACCAACTGGCTGGAATGATGTTACTATATATATATATATATATATTAGACAACACTAATAATATGACTCTAGTGGTGATGTAAATTTTTTATTTCTATTTTTTTATTATTTTTTTCACCACAGGTCAGGCCAACAATTGTAGCGGTTGGTCAGTGTCTTTAACGAACCAGTTTGATTGTAGTATAGCTTGTTTCTTGTGTATATTTGTACGCTCCAGAAGATGACCTTGACATAAAGGTCGAAACGTCGGATGCACATTTTAGTTATATAAAACTAAAGTTTTTATTCAAACACGGTAGTTGTCTGAATAATTTTCAAAAATGAAAGTTCTGGAATTCATAAAATAAAAAAGAAATAATAATAAAAAACATGTGGAGGTTGCTATGACTGCATTAACATCACTTTCATTATAGTATGTTGTTATGATTGTTCTATTTTATTGCAATTGTGTGTAAACTGTGCGAGATTTATCAATTAAACTTTACCATAGGCATATGTGTAGAGAAATAACCATAGTACAGATGTAGGGTTCGGTACTATCCGCGGTTTCAGGTACTATCCCTGTTTCAGGGATAGTACCTGAAACAGGGATAGTACCTGACGAACCAGTTTTTTTGTAGTATTTTTAACAAACCAGTTTGATTGTAGTATAGCTTGTTTCTTGTGTATATTTGTACGCTCCAGAAGATGACCTTGACATAAAGGCCGAAACGTCGGATGCACATTTTAGTTATATAAAACTAAAGTTTTTATTCAAACACGGTAGTTGTCTGCATAATTTTCAAAAATGAAAGTTCTGGAATTCATAAAATAAAAAAGAAATAATAATAAAAAACATGTGGAGGTTGCTATGACTGCATTAACATCACTTTCATTATAGTATGTTGTTATGATTGTTCTATTTTATTGCAATTGTGTGTAAACTGTGCGAGATTTATCAATTAAACTTTACCATGTGCACAAATTCACATGGAGAGAAGAGGCTAGGAATAAGAAAAGTCTCATTGACTATGTTATTGTTGATAGTGATGTTTTCTCCCTGGTGCAGGACACCAGAGTGTACAGAGGATTTGAAATTGGAAGTGATCACTATTTAGTCTTGAGCAGGATAAAATTGAATTTCATATTGAAAAGAATAACATGTAAGAAAGTTTTAAAGCGAATAAAAGTTGAGCAGCTCTCAGATGTGAACTGTAGACTAAAATACAGAAATATTATTGAAAAGAAAATGAAAGAGTTTGAGAACAGGAATCAAACCTTGGAGATTCAGTGGCAAACTCTGAAGGAAACATTGATTGATTCTTCCAGAGAGGCATGTGGTGAGGTTGTGTGCAAAGATAAAAAAATCAGAACTCCCTGGTGGACACAGGAAGTTAAAGAGGCAGTGAAGGAAAAGAAGAAAGCATATCAAAAGTTCCTGGCAAATAAGTCAGCTTTTACTCTTACAGAATACAGAGACAAATGTAAGAAAGCTAAACAGTGTGTAAAACTAGCTAAACAAAAGTCATGGGAGGACTTTGGCAAGAATATAGAAAATAAATATCAAGAAGGTGGCAAAATATTCTGGAGGTTGTTGAAGAAGCTTAGGAATGGAGGAAAGAGTGCTGTAAAAGGAATTAGAGATGATAAAGGTGAAATGAAAACAGGAGAAAAAGATATCCTTGAAGTATGGAGTAATTACTTTGAAAAACTGCTAAATGAAACAAGCAGTGATGACAGCACAGTGATAAAAAACACTGACCAGGCATGCAGTCAGGAATACATATCCATACTTGAAGTAGAAAAAGCCATCAAAGGCTTGAAATGTGGAAAGGCAGCAGGAGTAGATGATATTCGACCAGAAATGCTGAAGTATGGTGGTATAAGAGTCTTACAGTGGCTGCACTGCATAGTTCAGAAAGCCTGGACAGAGGGACGAATTCCCGATGATTGGAGTAGAGCTCTCATAGTACCCATATATAAAAAGGGAAATAAAACTGAATGTGAGAATTACAGAGGTATTTCCCTACTGAGTGTTCCTGGCAAGATCTATGCAAGTATACTTGAGAAACGGTTGAGAAGAATTGTGGAAGAAAAGCTTGGTGAAGAACAAGCTGGATTCAGGCCAAATAGAGGCTGTCAGGATCAGATCTTCACTTTACGACAAATAGTCGAGAAAGCATGGGAATATAACAAAGATCTGTATTTAAGTTTTGTCGATTTGGAAAAGGCATATGACAAGGTGCCAAGAGAGAAGCTATTCAATATGCTGCAGTTATATGGTGTCAATGGGGCATTATATCAAGCAATACTTAGTCTTTATTTGAGTTGTGAGTCAGCAGTTAGAATTGAAGGAAATACAGGAAGATGGTTTAATGTTAAATCTGGTGTGAGACAAGGATGTACATTATCCCCTTTGTTATTCATTATCTATATGGATCACATTATGAAGGAATGTGGTATTAAACCTGATATCAAAATTGGAGATGTTAATGTCAGCTCTTTGCTTTATGCGGATGATGTTATACTTCTAAATAAATCCGCTACAAGTCTGCAAGATTCTCTGACTAAATTGAATAGCTGTTGTAATAGATATGGTATGAAGGTCAGCAATAAAAAGACAAAGACAATGAAAATAGGCAGAATCATTGAAAATGTCAACTGTGTTGTGAATGGAGAACCTGTGGAACAAGTAAAACATTTCAGCTACTTAGGCACAATTTTTACTGAAGATGGTAAACTAAATATAGAAATAGACAACAGAATCAGCAAAGCTGGTATGGTGGGAAGTCAATTGAATAAATTCATATGGAATAAGAAAGAAATTAGTCGGAACACTAAATTAGCTGTATACAAGACTGTGTTCAAACCAATTTTAACTTATGGATCTGAGAGCTGGGTCAGAAGTAAAACACTTGACCAAAGACTAGAGACCGCAGATATGAGAGTCCTGAGAAAGATTAGAGGCGTGAACAGATGGCATCAATGGCAATATCATATTAAAAATGAGGATATTAGGAAAGAACTTGACATTGTCAGCATCCAGGAATGCGTTAGCAGAGCTAATCTCAGATGGTATGGTCACTTAAATAGAATGGGAGAGGAAAGATTAGCAAAACAAGTGTTCTCTGCCAGGTTGGCAGGAAAACGACCCAGAGGAAGACCAAGATATAGGTGGATTGATACGGTACAAAGTGCCTTAGACGATAGAAATATAAGATCTGATAATGTTGGAGTCTTGACAAGTAACAGACTGATTTGGAGGAAAATTGTAGATAGGAAGTTAGTAATGATGTAATTTTTTCGTGTAGTACTGTCATATCCTGTACACCCCTTGAGGGTACATGGCAGGAATTTGATGATGATGATGACTTTACCATAGGCATATGTGTAGAGGAATAACCATAGTACAGATGTAGGGTTCGGTACTATCCGCGGTTTCAGGGATAGTTTCAGGGATAGGGTTCGGTACTATCCGCGGTTTCTGAGATAAACAAATCCCAGAGCCCCCCCCCCCTCCGCGGTATACGCGGAGAGGGGGGGGGGCTCTGGGATTTGTTTATCCCGAGGATAAGGGGGGGGACTACTGTATTTCATTTCGCACATGTGAAAGTCGTTTATTTTGGGGAACGGACAGTAAATAAATTGTGCAGCAAAATAAAAGGGTCAAATTAGATTATGGGGATAAAAATCCCTTATTATTTTACAGCCAGAATGTGAAACTCTAAGATCGAAAACTACTATCTACGAGTTTCATGCCGAATCCAAGCGTAAGTGACCACTTGGGTAGTACAACACCAAAAGGGTCAAATATTGTGGGACAGTAAAGGAAATTCCAAGTAACAAGATATATGAAGAGACAAGTGACACAAAGGTCGCCGCTCTCTATCAAGGGTAATCCGCTAATGGGTCTGAACTTGTGGATAAGCGAATAACGTGGAGGAGAAGGGGGATGACTTGATATGAGGTAGAATACGGAAGAAGTTTTGATCCAAGGAAAACGCTAGCGGGGTCTGGCTATATCCCCCATCATGGCCGGCACGGGGGTGGTAAATCTTTTGCTGAAATCTTTTCCTAATTAAAATTCATTTTTTAAATTTATGTTGTGTCGTGTTTTCTATTTCTATAGTACTTATGAATTAGCGGTCATGCAGATGCTCAGTCATAGGTCGTAGGCGATGCGTAGTGTTTCTCATATCGTCTACTGAACAAGGTCCCCACCCCCAAGATTAAATCCTGAGTGCGCTACTGATATCTACGCACTGTTTTTCGCACAGATAATCCCTACTTGCAAAACATCACCGGCAATATTAAAAACTGTATTAGACCAAGTTGTAAATTCCATCAAGTCAAGATCTTTAAAAGCACGTCTTTTTAAAAACACTTTGCATATCCATGGAAACCAAGTACACATCTTTGCGTTGCGCACTGAAATGAGACGGTCATCCAGGGGTAAAGTGCAATTCCGAATTTCAGAACTTAAGAATGAATTATTGGCCTTTTTTCAAAATGTGCTAAAATGGCATATTTAGCCGATATTTTTTTTTATTACTTAAACAGCGTTAATACAAGTATACAAGGGGAAAATGAAACTATTTTGACATCCACTGACAAATTGACAGCTTTTCAGAAAATCTCTTTGGAAAAACCGCATTTCAGAAGAAATAAAAAATACAGTGGACATATTTCCTTCGCTCCATAATAAAAATGTCGAGAGAATTATTTCCGTTATAATAGAACATTTGCAATATATAAGAAAAGATTTCAAGTTTCTTTCCTTCCTTAAAACCACGCTACCGGCCAGGACGTATACATACATTTCCGTGGATGCGAAGTGCATATTAAAATTGTAATACCATTCATATTACATTGAAATTTATGATGGATACGAAGCTTTTGAGGGTGCGTATTTGATCTTTAATGGCCTGCAAGGTGATGAAATACGTACAATGAGTGGATACGGAATCCCTTCGGCCCAATTAATACATCGAGTTGTGAAGTTTCCTTACAAGAAAAATTAGTCAACTTGTCATAGGATCGTGCTCTAAAAATAAAATTCTCTGAAATAACTCTTGAGAAATTATGCATTTTTGTCCAAACCGAACACTCAGCTCTCTCCGCAAGGGCACTGAAAAGTTAGCAACTGTTGTCAGCATCATATTTGTGTGAGCTCGGTTTCTCAATATTAACCAGCATAAAAACTAAAAAGCGTGCAAATTTTACTAATATGGACAAAGAGACGAGGGTAGCGATATCACGTGTTAGACCTGATATTGCTGATATCTGCAAAAAGCCGACAAGCTCAAGTATCGCTTCAAAATAAGTTTCATTTTTATAAAAGGCAAGTCCAGGCATCTTTTTATTGTTAATTTTATGACACAAATGCTTTTGGTGTTCCCCACATTTTTCTTATAATCAAAAGTGTTCCGTGACTTTGAAAAGGTTAACAACCACTAATCCCGAGTATCACACTGACATAAAATACGACTTCAAAAAAATGTGCAATATCATAGAGTTTACCATCAACCACGGCCTAATTCTTGGAACAGATTGCAACGACGAAGGAGGAAACCGAATGGACGTCGATCTTAACGTCCATTCGGTTTTATGGTTTAATGAGAACAGAAATAATAGAGTAAAAATTTGGAAGAGTTCGTTCTCAGCACCAAATTCCCTACACATACTAAACGACGACTGTAGCACTCCTTCATTTGAAATTACCAGAGGAAGCAGCTTCTCTGATCTGAACACTGGCAAACAACGCTAATCTGCCCCAGTATTCGGGTACATTCGGTTTTCTGAATGGAAATACGAAGTTGTTCTGACCATCGCATATTAAGTTTCATTATCAGTAACAAAAATTTAAACGGAATACGCAACACAAAACATCGCGTTAACATCAAGTACTTCACCAAGAAAACCCATTCAGCGATATTTGTAAAGGCATTAAAACAGAATTATCACGCCTATGCTCAGAACATCACTTTAATGGGAACAGCGAACAACAGCTCAGCTTAGACAAGAACCCAGCCATCTGGACATCAGCACAAGCCGATATAACTTCCTTGCTTCTGCGCTTTCATCAGGCGTGAAAAAATCCAGAGATCAAACACTCAGAACAACCAAGAAGCTAAACATCGACGGAAGAAAATTACCTTGGTGGAACGATGAACTAACACACACTCAGACGACTGTTCCAAAAAAATGCAACAATCAAGATTTAAGACAGTAGAAGTCAGAACTACAATAAAGCCAAGTACAGTCCATAATTACAAACGTGAAAACACAATCATGGAAAAAAATTCTATACTTTCAACCGTATCTAATCTTTTGAACTGTGTATATAAATTAGCAGCAACACTAAAACCTTAGAAGAAACTGCAGCTATTATGATGAAGAAATTTATTCCCGATGACGACGAATCAACAGATGAAGAAATCCACAAAACCACAAGACACAAAACCTGACGACGACTTATTTACAAGTAATGAAACGAGTCAGTATTAAGATCAATGGATCCAAGAAAAACTGGTGGAGAGGACGAAATAACCAGCGACATATTCGTAGGAACGTTGGTCGAATTCCCCGAATTCATAACAACAGTTAACAACGACTGCCTGAAGAAGAGGGAAAAAAAAAAAAAAAAGTGGGCGATTTCCTTCAGCGTTTACACAGTCTAAAATTATACTCATAATCAAACCAGGAAAACCAACATCTGGCGAAATCAGCAAATGAAGGTCAGTCTCATAAATGTTTCGGTAAGGAAAAACATCCGATTAATAGATTAATGCAGTTTGTCTGCTCAAGAAACCTATCAAGCAGCAATCAATTACATTCGGACCTCAATACAGCAGAGTGGATGCAACTATGGAGGTTAAAGAGTCTAATGCAAAAAAAAAAAAAAAGCACTACTGGTCTCATTCGATGTAGAAGGAGCCTCCGATGCTGCGTGGTGGTTAGCCATGATCAATCAATTAAGAGATTTAAGATGTTAAAAAAAACCTATTCTAATTTACAGACAGAAGAGCAACCATGACAATAAAAACCCCAACTGTAGGGTAAGAAGTCAAACGAGGCTGCCCGCAAGGTTATTGCAGAAGACCACGCTTCGGGAACGATCAGTAGTGAAAGACTTCCTTTCATTACGGAAAAAAAAGTCGTAGCTTTCGCCGATGATAATGATCCAGGGACGCGAAGGCTTACAGATAGAAGTAACAGCCAACGAAGATCTCTTTAAAATTGCAGGGTGGGCACACGAGAAGAACGTCACCTTCGATAGCGGCAAGTCTAAAGTGCTTCAAAAAACGCTTTACACAAAAAATGAAAACGACCTGTTACGATCTTCCGAAACGGGGAAGTTCTCGAGGTAGCCAGTGAGCTAAAGTACCCTTGGAGTAACATTACGAAAAATTTACTTGACTAAAAAATCTTATAAATAGCAAACCTTCAAGCGAAGTCGTTAAGGATTAAGTGGGGAGTGGGGGGATTAGTTCAGTGATCGCTGAAAACAATATATAGCGGTGCTATACTACCATTGATATCTTGTGCTGCACCTGGCTTGAAACATTCACTAAAATCAAAGTAAAACCGACAAAAGGTCAACAGAGTTCAACACTTTATAGCCAGGATAATAAGGGTAGAGGAAAATATCTTTCGAAGCAGCTTACCTAACGCCCATCTGACTGAAACTTCAAGAATTCTCTGTTCGGGAATAAATAACCAAAATTCCACCATTGTTCCAAATTGCTACAAACTTCCACTTCACTACAGTAGGTTGTCTCACACAGCAAAGAGAAGAGATATTAAGGAGAAGGGAAGCTCTGAGCCTGACGACTTCCAGACACTCAAGGAAGCAAACCATAAGGAAGCATCGCAGTGGTATATCTAGAACTTATGCCGCCCGGGAAGATTTCTGAGTTTGCCTCCCCTCTCAATACACACCAAAAATACTACAAACAGTCACAACGACCTATAAGGAAGCAAATTAAACCACCATGTTTATGTTTATTTTAGTTGTAGGGGCTCACATTTATGAATAGGGGCATGGCAAACCCGAGATACCCAAGCTAAACCTGATCTTACTTCGTACAATATACACTTGATATATCTATCATATCTGGAGAGCGCTCTTCTTTCCCTTTACCCTCTCTCATTTCTTACTTATCCTCACCCCAGTGCTATTAGAGCAATTTGAGGTCGAGGGGTGAATCTTTCCTCTCAAATTGTGGTTTTCACTCCACTAAAACGGCAAGCCTAGTTGTCTTATGGTGGCAGCCCCACCACTAGGATACCTTCCCCATGCTAGTCACTTGACACAGGGAAGCACATGTTACTTTCGAGTCTCAACGAAATCCAAACCGGACAGAAAACATGGGAAAAGGTCTCAAACTGGAAATGGTTAATAGACTTTGGAAAAAGAAAAACATGGTGAAATATGATACATAGAACATTATAAGCATAGCACATAAAGAAGGGGAATTAAATAAAATTTTAAATGACGAAAATATAGACATTGCAGTTCTTACAGGAACAAAAAAGAAACTTAAAGGAACAAAAGAAATAGCTAACTACAATATCATATGTAGTGCAGTGGACAAACAAATACATGCAAAAGCTGGAGTAATGATTTGGATCCACAAATTAATTAAAGCAAAAATAACTCATTTTACATGAGGAAAATGAAGTAGTGTGGATAACCCACTTCCCAGGTAATAGATTCCAACGAACATTGAAAAGGCCCAAATCTAGAGATGCCCTGTTTGAAGGCTTTTTTTTTTTTTTTTTTTTTTTTTTTAACAACGATCAAAACACAATCCTAATTCCGCCGTGAGTAGAAAACCTCCGAAATATTAACTGCTGGGACTACCAGAAAGGTCTCTATGATGTCGCTACTCGTATTTATAAGTTAATGGAAGATGGAATTGTATTAGAAGGTGAAAGTTTTTTGGCCACTCCAGCGGGGGTATTAAATTCATATATCTAAGGAAACTTCTTGCTGAAATTAATGATGAAATTTTAAAAACAACTTTTCAAGAGTTCGGTACAGTTGTAGGGATATTCCGAACAAAATTTGCTAAATATCTGGGCATTGAACAGGGCGATAAAATTTACGTCAAACACAAAATAACCAAAACTGTGCCAAATTTTGTTAGTATTGAAGGATACATGGCCATGGTGAATTATCAAGGTATGGCCACACTATGTAGCAGATGCCAAGACGACGGCCACACTGCCAAAGGCGACCCTCTGAGCAGATGTAGAAACTGTTCCACAATAGGGCTTTCCCAACCGAGGTGCAACGAACCTTGCAATCGGTGTGGAGATCCCTCATAGGAGTTTCAGTGCATAATGTCTAACACGTCAATAGCGTCTCTAGAAGAGTTTCCACCTCTTCCTGCCACTATAATGGATACAAGTACTGAGGGCGAAGAGCAAAATATCCCCTTCACAAAAGTCCCCAAGAAAGATAGATATACTGAAGGTGAGGAGCAAATTATTCTTTCTGTCATAATTGACTAAACCGAAAAGTTATATAACGTCACAATATTAGACAGCCCAAACAAGGAAACGTAGTCTGTCTTGAAGACCTTTTTATGGAATATGATTCAGAGAATGACGAGGTACACAGTGAAATTAAACGCGAATATTCCCTTCTAGAGACTCAGAAGAACTCATCAGAACAAGTAAATGATAAAGAAGGAAGCTTAACAGTAAATAATGAGCAAGTCAGTTTAGTGAAATAGTCAGTGGTCATCCTTGAAACATGGCCAATCAACACTTAGTTAACGTAGGTCGCAAAAGGCCAAGACGTAGATCGCAGAGTTGTGACACTAATGTGTCACAAGAAACTGACCACAGAAGCAAAGGCTATAAAAAATCACAGTATCAGCCGCTTTCTTCGAAACGACAATAATGGGTAAATCAACTACAATAAAAATCATCACCCTGAATATCCAAGGTTTCAATAGCACTAATAAACAAAAATGACTACATGACCTACCATAATTGGGACATTGTTTTTCTACAGGAAACGTTCATTATCCAACTTAGCTCAATCAAAAGTGTCGCAAATAAATGGAGAAACAAAACCTCCTGGAGCTTCGGAAGCAACAGAAGCAAAAGCTGTTTAATCCTAATTTTAAAGGAAATCCTTTTCTCCAGAAGAAATCAAGAATCATCTCAGTTAACATAAAAATAAACAACCACAATATCAAACTTATAAGCGTGTACGTCCCGACAGAGAAAGCAGAAAGGAAAATATTCTTAAAAAGCCTACACCCCTACCTGGAGGGGACTTCAATTTTGTAATGAACACCAAACTAGACAAGGAAGGAAGAGATCCCAATCAAGGCGACGGAGGGAAACACCAACCACCAAACACCGAGTGAATTGTGCCATGAACTTAACTTGACAGACAGCTGGAGCATCTTATACCCTGAACAAAGAAGCACCACATGGCGATGCAGCAGGAACGTAAACAGAAGACTGGACCATTTCTACTTCTACCAGAACCTGATTGACGCACTAAGTAAGACTACCATTGACACTACTAGCCACACGTCCAGAATCTCGGATAGGCAGCAGTAGAAGGTGAAATGACAATTCACCTTCCTAATGAAGCTTTTCATGGCACAGGCTATTGGAGATGTAATCCAACACTCTTTGCAGTTTGCAGTATTCCTTTTTAATCAGTGTCTGATATTAAAAAGGAATAAAATCGGCTGCTTACAAAGCAAGTAGAAGAAGGTAACATAGAGAAGAAGGCACGATGGTGACGCAATATAAAAGAACAGTGTGAGGCGAAACTTCAAGACCTTGCAGCTAACATAAAACAAAAATATAGCAAGCTATAAAAACTTATAATTTTTCGGCAAGGAAGTAATAACAACATCCCACAAATCCAGCAAACTCTTCAACACTACGAACAGATAGTGATACTCGAACAAGACGATACAAACACGGAGCTTTTAAAGGCAAGGGCAAGGAAAGTATCAGCAGAAAAACAATTTTCACGAGTGTTCTACCAACAAATCAAGGATGATAGGAAAAAGAAAAATATTGAAGAAACATCGTACAACAATAAGATCTACAGCAAAGAACAACATCATCGAAGCCTTTCAACTACTACACGCAACTATACACTGCAGAATCGAAGGAAGAAGCATTGTGGCCTAGTCTTTTAAGGAAACACCGACAGTCTCTCATAGAGATATTACGGAAAAACCCATCTCGCTTACCGAAATTATATAAAGACGGCATTGAGAACCTTCAAACAGCATGCAGCTCCTGGAATAGATGGTCTACCAATAGAATTCTACAAAGTATTCTGGGCCCAGCATTACTACAGGCATTCGAGTACTGCACTAAACGGAGAAACCTCACAGAATCCCAGAAAACAGGAATAATTACACTTGTCCCAAAAAAGGAAAACCTAAAAGAAATACCAACTGGAGACTGATCACGCTCTTAAATGCAGACTACAAAATTCTCGCGAAAGGCCTCTCAACACTTCTCTCCCAAGTACCACCAATAATACTGCAGAATGGGCAAGCAGATCTGAGAAGCGATACCAACCCACTAAAATATTTATATTTTAGGTAACATTTATTTCCTTTCTTTCAGGTGTATTATAAAATACTAGAAAACCATAAAAGAATTTCAATTTTTTTAATAGTTTATAACTATAATATAATATTTAAAAGTTTCAATGCATATTTAAATACAAATTTAACGTATTATTGGAATATTTTCTAAAATATTAATTTTAACCTATTACTATTGGTTCTCAAGGCAGTTAGAGGAATTCTTATTTTGCCTGTCTTCAAAATCCTTAATCTTATTTTGAACAAGGTGATTGGTTCTCGCAGACAGACGACGGATCGGTTATCTTACGCAGATTTAATTCGCAGTGAGAAATCAAGAGAGGCTTTCCATTAAATAAAGTTCTACACATTCAACATTATTATTACTGTCTCGTGGGAGAAAAACGGTAAATTTCCACCCTCAGATTTGTATCAGATGATCTGCTGGAAAATTGGTAAGAAAATAATTATTTGCATTTTCTTTTCAAAACCCAAAGAAAGAATATCGTAAATTCACCCAATGAAAAAGAAACTGGAACATGTTTAACTGGAAAAACTACATGTTTTTCTTCAGTTATTATCTGTTTTTTTCTTGGAGCACAAAGAAGAAATCACTGCACATAACGTGGGAGATTTTAAAAGGGCAAAAATCGTTACATTGATTACATTATAACTAATAGGGAAATCATGTCAGGAAAAATTATTTATGCGAGAGTTCTAACATCAGCAGACATAACGATATTTTCTTCTAGTTTAGATACGTATTATTCTTGAAGAAGCCAAACTTTTTGCTACTATTTCACACTGAAATGCAGTCCCAATGATTTACGTTTGTAACGGGTGTTTGGCGAACGAGTTTTAAAATAAATTCTCGGAGATATCTGCAAGATGAATAGGTCTACAACCCCCCCCCTTCCGAAAAAAAAAATTATATAACACATATGCGCCTTTTCTTTTAAATAATTCAAATCCTTTTTTTCCCCCAAGATAATTGTATCACAGCCTGTAAAAGAAATGTCAGCATTTCTGTGTTAGGATGCCTGCAAATGAACAATTGAAAACGAAACAAGACATTCTTAATGTATTCTGCACTACAGCTTGGGGAACTTTAGTGTGACTTCTGGCTTAGCGTTACTCTTTTCTTTCTCACTACCCGTGAGGGTAATCTAAGCGTTTTGCTTTTTCTCCAGCTGAGGGATTATTTTGGAGTATTTTTAAGAAGTTGATTATTTCAGAAATAGCAACCAACAGCCGTAAAGCAGTAATATTTAGAAATTTTTAATTTCTAAATATTAAAATATTTAGAAATATTTGAACTTTCTTTTGTGTGGTATGCATATAAACAGTTTTGCATGGTGAAAATATAGCTGAGTATTTCCTCAACTTCGAATAAAATCCGAAGACAGCTGATTTTAGATTGCAAAGAAATTGTACAGAATTAGAAGCTTCGACGGTGCAACAAGATTATTGCCGTATTTCTTTTGTCAAAACGGTAGAAAGTAATAAATTTGAATGCTGTCTGTGATGGATTTCAAAACAGTAGAAATTTAGAGTAATTATGTAATTCAGTTCCAGAGGAAGAGGAACTGAATACGGAATGTTTCAAAATTTATGCTTCTTTTGAAGAAGTAAAAAATCTTCAAAAGAAGCATAAATTTTGAAACATTCCGTATAAAATAATAATAATATATAAATTAAATAAAAAAAAAAAAATAAATCTGTTGCAATATTAAGCAAAAGACGAAGGCGAGCGAACAGTCCCTGCTCAAATATCATTGGATATAAATTTTTGATACTAAAAGGGACTCATAAACGGAAACAGAGTAATGCAGTTTAACGTCGTTAGTTATTCATAAAAAAAAAAAAATTTAAATAAATAAATAAAATGAAAATCTTTTCTTAAACTGCGAATTTTCAAATGCAAACTAGCATTTGAAAATTCACTGAAAAAATGCTTCTGTATTATCAGCAAAGTGGAAGAACGAAAAGGAGTCTTCACTGATTTGAAGAACGAAAGGCAGAAAATTTAATACTAACATTAAATAAATGCATTACAAAGGCTGGTCTGTCATTTCAGGATTGATTACCGTAAGCCCCCTCTTATCCGCAGATAAACCGCCATCCGGAAATATAAGATGGAAAATTCCAGAAATAAACAATTAAGAATGACGTCGTAAAAGTGGAATTCGATCCAACATCATTTCAAAGCTAAATGTTTGTGGAAACTGTGAAAGTTTCGTAACACAATCCTCAGCATTCCCGAGTTACCTTAGCTTGCACTACCTATTTGACTGAAGAAGGCGAAGGGATGTCGAAGTTTGTATTCTCGTAAGCTCTCAGGTCAATTTACGAAACTTCCCACAAACATCCGGCTTCGACATAATGTGGGAACGAATATCCACTTTGTCGACGTCATTCCACATCACCGAAATTAAACCGTATCGCTCTTTCGTTTACTAATAGACGATTCGGCTCATTCCAGGGGTAGTCCAACCCCAGGCAACTCGTTGCAAAAGTTAGGAACGCTACACTCACCTTGCAGGCTTCCGGAAATCAGGAATTGCTTGCCGTTCTGATTAGTTCTCGTTATCAGATCGACTGTCGCAGTGCTTGTGTTCAAGTAACCCTTATTCTACTTAATAATGCCCCCCCCCACAGAGTATGGATGCTGGCAAGTCGGACATGCCAAAGAGATGCCGTAAAGTGCTTCCTTTTAAGTGAAAAAGATGAAAGTTCTGTTCTTCAAAAATAAAAAAGAAATAATATTAAAAAAACATGCCGAGGTTGCTATGACTACATTCACATCACTTTCCTTACAGTATGTTGTTATGATTGTTCTATTTATTATTATTATTATTGTGTGAGAGGAACAACCATAGTATAGATATAGGGTTCGGTACTATCCGCGGTTTGAGGTATACTCGGGGGGGGTCTCTAGAATTTGTTTAACCCGCGGATAAGGGGGGGAGGAGACTATTGTATTACATTTCGCACATGTGAAATTCGTTTATTTTGGGAAAGAGACAATAAATAAATTGTGCAGCAAAATAAAAGGGTCAAATATTGTGGAACAGTAAAGGAAATTCCAAGTAACACCATACAGGTAAAGTGACACAAAGCTCGCCGCCTTATCAAGGTTAATCCGCTAATGGCTCTAAACTTGTTAAGAGATTAACGACGGGGGAGAGGGTGTAATTACATGATAAGGCCGAATAGGGATGATGTTTTGATCCATGAAAAAGGTTAGGGTGGTCTGGCTACTTCACCCATCTTGACAGGTAGGGGGGGGGGATAAAGTTTTACTGGGAGTATGTATGTCCACTATCACACTGACATAAAATACGACTTAGAAAAAACGGGCAACATCATAGAGTTTACCATCAACCATGGCCTAATTCTGGAACAGATACTAACGACGAAAGGGGAAACCGAATGCACGTCGATCTTAACGTCCATTCGGTTTTATGAGAGCAGAAGTAATAGAGGTAAAAATTTGGAAGAGTTCTCAGCATCAAATTCCCTGCACATACAAAACGAGGACTGTAACACTCCTTCATTTGAAAATACCAAAGGAAGCAGCTTCGTTGATCAGACAATACCAAACAATGCCGCTATTTTCCTTCGGGTTTCTGAATGGATATGCGAAGAAGAGGAAAGCTGTTCTGATCATCGCATGTTAAGTTTAATTATCAGTAACAAAAATTTAAACGGAATATGGAACACAAACCATCGCGTTAACATCAAGTACTTCTCCAATAAAACCAATCCAGAGATATTTATAAAAGCATTAAAAACAGAATTTTCACTCCTAATCTCAGAACATCACTTTAACACTCGGGAGCTCGCATCTGATCTAAGAGATGCATGCTAAATATTTAATATAAATATAAATATAAATATTTTTACACAAACTAGTGTATAGCTTGGAGGTCATGAGTAGCTGTGCATTCATGTTACGAGTGAAATTCCGCACTTTTTTTTTTTTTTTTTGCTGTCAGTCTTGTTTAACGAATGATATGTGAAGGTGTGAGATATTTGATAGTAAATTGTATCTGAGAAATACCGCGACCTCCGATGTCAGTATAGTATGCTTTAGTTGTGGTTTTTTTAAATCTTTGTTCAATATTTTTTAGATTGTAACTAAAAATAAATAAACCATCATGTATTACTGAAATAGAGAGCCAAAGACTTAATTATCATACATGTTCCTCTATAATAGTGCTTCCCAAACTTCTGGATGTCAGGGCCCCCTTTGCAAAAATTAAAATATTTCACGGCCCCCCTCGAAGTAAGAGATATATTATTATAATTTTTATTGTATTTATATTTAATACAAAACATGCACAGCGAATATTGCAAAAATCAAATGCATATATTACATTTTTTGGCTCTTACCGTTTGGTTGTGAAGACGATGCGGGCTGTTCTGGTAAAATATGAAATACTCTCCTTTTTTTTTTTTAGTCTGTTTCTGCTTCTGATTGTTCGCTGGATTTTTTTATTTTTATTTTTTATCAAGCACTTATCCATCTCAGGGTTAAATTTTTTTTAGCGTAAAATAGATCAAATAATATCACCACTTACCGATACTCGCACACCACAGACTGATAACATGAAATTAGTGATTATTACCTGAATAAGGGAATCCCCTGACCAGGAACATTTTTCTCTTTTGTGACTTTTCTCCCTTTACGGCAATTAAGCCTAACCCGAAACAGACAGCAAAGGGAGGTTATTAAAACGTGCATGATTGGTGCGGTATTAACAAAAGATCGCGCAACCGAAAGATAAAAGCATAGCTGACAATTAAGTTGAAATACTAACTCTCTTCAACTGAATTACATATGTAAAACTGCCATAACATTCATTATATATATATATATATATATATATATATATATATATATATATATTACTTAGTTTTAACACTTTTACGATTTAACATGTTCTGTTGAATTTTATTGCTGCCTTGGGAAATCGAACTCACACAAATCTAATTAAAAACAAAAGTTTTTAGTTAGATACTGTGTTTGCCCATGCAACATTACAGTTTTGTTTTAGTCTATACAGCATAGTCTCTGTATGAGGGGACAGGTGATTCATTAATTAGTGTGTTTTTATCCCAGTTGTCTCTAATTGAACTATTTGTTGAGAAATATATTACACAGACTCCTCATACCTTATTCACTGGCATAATAAAAGTACTTGTTTTTATTGCCTCTGCAGTACAGTGGCTGTTAGGGAGGGGTTGGGTTAGAGAGGTGTTGTTTATCACTACAAGTGAGTTACTATCTCCCCACATGAACTTGTTTATGCTTTTTTTCATGTGTGAAGTATATGCGAAACTTTTATTGGTAACAGAAAACTAGCTGGGATGACAGCGATAATATAAAACGAGTTTTGATATGCATATAAAGTCAATATCAGTGGTCATTGATTACGAACGCGTGATGAAAGGGACAGTAAGATTTGGAGCTTCCCTGGAGAGCATTCGAAGTAAATACAATTAACCACTGCTTTGAAATGAAACATATGAATAAGCAATATTTACTAATATTCATTAAGCGCCGAAATACACAGGAAGCAAAGTTTGTGAACCAACACTAATGTGTGCATTTTTCCATTAAAATATAAAACATAACAAAAATATAATAAAAGTTAAATATGTTTCTTTTAAGATAAAAAAATCTACTTAGTCTTAAAATATTTTAAATTTGTTTTCATTATTTCACGGTCCCCCTCAACAAAACCTACGGCCCCACAAGGGGGCCGCGGCTCACAGTTTAGGAAGCGCTGCTTTCGAACAGTGTTCTTCAACCTACGGTCCGCGGAAATTTCCTGGCGGTCAGCAAAAAATTTATTCGTCTATCAGAAACAAGGCTCCAGCCGCGTATATCAAATTTTTTAACCTCTAAGCAGCATCAGATGTCGCACGAGCTAAAATTTGTAATTTTATATCATTGGATTTAATGAATAAATACTATCTGCATAGGTTTATGTTTCTGTCTTAGGCGTCAGCTGGTTCACGAAATATTTCTCCTATTTTTCCCGGTCTGCAGGTGTAAAAAGGTTGAAAAATGCTGCACTAGAAGATGTGCTTTACATTTATGGAAAAATACTAAGGAAAGTGATCAAGAGCTTACTCCACCTTTACTACTACGAGTTGCCATAAGGCACTATTTATGCTTGCATCCGCCGAAACCTTTAGTTTTTATATATTCGACACGAAACACTTGTAGTTTCCATATTCGTCTATGAAATAATGTCGGATTCAATATCCACTTAATTTGTACCGTCATGTATTATATTTGCAGTGTTTGTTCTTTATGTTTTATTGCATTTTAGCACTTACTAGTAATGAATGTATCTCTCAGATATAAAGCGTCGTACGCTGCAAAATTTCCGATGCGAGCTCCCGAGTGTTAATGGGAACAGCGAACAACTCAGCTTAGACAAGAACCCAGCCACCTGGTCATCAGCACAAGCCGATACAACTTGCTTGCTTCTGCGCTTTCATCAGGTGTGAAAAAATCCAGAGATCAAACACTCAGAACAAACAAGAAGTTAAATATCGAAGGAAGAAAATCAGTACCTTGGTGGAACGACGAACAGTCCTAAGAAAACGCTTTGAACACTCAGACGACTATTCCAATAAAATGCAATAACCAAGATTTAAGACAGTAGAAGTCAGAACTACAATAAAGCCAAATACAGCTATCAGTAAAACATTACAAACGAGAAAAATTATGGAAAAAAATTCGGTAATTTCAACCGTATCTATTCTTTGGAATTGTGTATGGAAGTAAGCAGCAACACTAAAACCATAGCAGGCACTGCAGCTATTATAATAATGAAATTCATTCCCGCTGACGAAGAATCAACAGATGAAGAAATCCACAAACCCACAAGACACTCCTGGCGACGACTTATTTACAACTTGAAAAACGAGTCAGTATTAGGATCAATGGATTGAAGGAAAACTGGTGGAGAGGACGAAATAACCTGCGACATATTCGTAGAAACGTTGGTCGAATTCCCCGAATTCATAACAACAGTTAACAACGAGTGCCTGAAGAAGGGGAAAAAAAAGTGGGCGATTCCCTTTAGCGTGGAAACGCTCTAAAATTATACTCAGAATCAAACCAGGAAATTAAACATCCGACGAAATCAACAAATGCAGGCCAGTCTCATAAACGTTGCTGTAAGGTGCTAGGAAAACATCTGATTAACCGAATAATGCACTTTGTCTGCACAAGAAACCTATCAAGCAGCAATCAATTACATTGGGACCTCAATCGAGCACAGCAGATTAGAGTCCACTGCCAAAAAAAAAAAACAGTAGTACTGATCTCATTCGATGTACAAAGGCCTCCGATGCTGCGTAGTGGCTAGCCATGATCAATCAATTAAGAGATTTACGATGTCCAAAAAAAAAAAAAACATTTTACAGACAGAAGGATAACGATATCATTAAAAACCAGAACTGTAGCGAAAGAAGTCAACGAGGCTGACCTTGCGGTCAGCCTCGTTGACTTCTTTCGCTGAAGACCAAGCTTCAAGAACATCCAGTAAGACTAACTGTTAAGCCTTCCTTTTTTTAAGTTAAGGGATATTACATCCCATATTGTTTCTTAGCCGAATATAGAAACTATATAAAGTTCGGCGAGTCCAGGCGTAAGCAAATACCTGGATAGTGCAACACCTGACCCATTTGGTAGTTCAAACTGAGGCAACTCATAGTAAGGGTGGAGCAAGTTCCGATCACTATTCTTAGTATTTACCCATAATCTGAACTTAGCTCCTAGGAGTTGTATTACGTGTTGCACTATCCAGGTATTTGCTTACGCGTGGAATCGCCGAACTTTATATGGTTTCTATATTCGGCATGAAACAATATGGGATGTAATATCCCTCAACTTAAATAAGTTCATGTCGCCGAATTGAAGCCTTTGGCTCTTCATATAATTAGTTAAGAATAATAAGTTTTGTTTCATATAATATCATATAATAAGTTTTGTTTCACTACTGAAACAAAAGCCGTAGCTTTGGCAATAATAATGATTCGGGGACGTGATCGATGACTTGAGTTAGAAGCCAATGAAGATCTCTTTAAAATTGCAGGGTGGGCACGCGAGAAACGTCACCTTCAATAGCGGCACATCTAAGTGCTTCACACAAAAAATGAAAACGACCTGTTACGATCTTCCGAAACGGGGACGTTCTCGAGGTAGCCAGTGAGCTAAAGTAACCTTGGAGTAACAATAGATGAAAAATTTACCTTCATAAAGCGCTTCTCATATGATGCGGAAAAAATCTTACAACTAGCAAACCTTCCAAGTCGGCAAGGATTAAGTGGGGATTAGGCCAAACAGCGCTGAAAACAATATATACCATAGCTATATTACCACTGATATTCTGCACCTGTCTGGAAACATTCACTAAAATCAAAGTAAAACCGACAAAAGATAAACAGAGTTCATCACTTTATAGCCATACGTATAATTAAAGAACAGAGGACAATATCTTTTGAGACAGCTTGCGTTATTGCTGCTGTAACACCGATCTGCCTGACACTGCAAGAATTCTCTCTTATTTATATGAAGTCACTTCCGGAAGACATAACGAAAATTTCAACATTGATTCAATATATATATATATATATATATATATATATATATATACACACACACACTAGGGGAGGATCTTCCCCCCCCTCCCCTCATGGGGTCTACGATGAATACCGTAGACGCTGGTAATCCGGAGACAAAAAAAAAAAAAAAACGTGACATAAAAACGTTTCAAATTTCGGCATCTTTATATATACACTCATGGAAGCAAAACAGAAGGGAGCATCGCAGTGGCGTATCTAGAGCTTCTGCCGCCGGGACGATTCCCGAGTTTGTGCTGCACTGAATACACACAAAAAATACTACAAAAAGTCAAAACGACCCACAGGGGATAAATTAAAACACTATTTTTATGTTTATTTTAGTTGTGGGGTCTGACATTAGTGAGCACGGGTATGACAAACCCGAGATACCCAAGCTTGACCTGATCTTACTTCGTACAATATACACTTGGTACATGATATCTGGAGACTGGTGCTATTAGAGCAATTCGAGGGCGAGGAGGTGACTCTTTTCTCTCAAACTGCAGTTTCCACTTTCTACTAAAACAGGCAAGCCTTTTTTAGTAAATAGGTATTCTAGTGGTGGCAGCCCACCACTAGGTCACATATAGTCATGCTAGTCACTTGACACAGGAAAACACATGTTACTTTCAAGTCTCAACGAAATCCAAACCAGAGAAAAAACATGGGAAACGCCCGCAAACTGGAAATGGTTAATAAAGTTTAGGGGGGGGGGGGAAAGGCGGTGAAATATGCTACATGGAATATTTGAACCATTTCACATAAAGAAGAAGAATTAGATAAAATTTTAAATGACGAAAATATAGAAATTGTAGTTCTTACAGGAACAAAAGAGAAACTTAAAGGAACAAAAGAAACGGCTAATTTCAATATCATATATAATGCAGTGGACAAATAAATACATGTAAAAGATGCAGTAATGATTTACATCCATAAATCAATAGAAGCAAAAATAACTCCTTATACATACTGGAATGAAAGAATATTAGAAGTGCGATTAAAATTAAATAAAGAAAATTTAACAGTTGTTGGAGCGTATGCCCTGAAGAAAATGATTACTTTTACCAAGAGTTACAAGGAATGTATGAAAAATTAAATAAAACAGACCATATAATTATAGCCGGAGGTCTTAATGCCAGAATAGGAATGAAAAAAAAAATTAACAATAATATTTAAAAAAAAAAGGAGAACCAACAGTAAACAAAAATGGAAAGCGACTCATTAATTATACAATATATAATAATTTAAAAGTAATGAATACATTTTACAAACATAAAAATATTCATAAATATACGTGGTGTGCAAGAGGATCAAAATCAGCAATAGACTACTTCATAGCAAATGAAAAAGCAGGAAATCTCTTCCTAGACGTTAAAGTTAGAAGATTGCTAGAAATTGACACACATCACTATTTATTAAGGCGAAACTAAGATTTCCACCAAACTGGCAAAAAAAAACTAGAGAAACAAAATCTAATTACAAAGTAAGACTACTAAATGATTCCAGTATAAGAAATTTATACCAACAGAGGATTAATAACTACTTGGAAAAAATACAAGAAAATGAAGACATTGAGAAAGAATGGAATAATATAAAAGAAATTATCGCATCAGCAGCATATAAAAGGCTAGGAACACGCAAACCAATATCATAAAAATAAAAAATTACATATATGGGACAATGAAATACAAACAATGATTGAAAAGAAAAAGCTGGCTTTAAAAACATGGTGAAGTAGCAAAAAACAAGATGAAATTGAATATAAAAATAGACGAGCAATTGCCAAAAGAGAAACCAGATGATGTAAAATGAATAGATGTAAAAAAAAATAATCTAAAAATTCTTGGATTACTTTACAGATCTTTGGACGGATAATACTGGCATCAAAAATAATTAGACCAGAATCTTACAAAATACCTTAAATGATATGAATAGAATGAAAGAATTAAAGGACAACCGAAATAAAATTAAAAATGGCAAATCAGCAGGAGAAGATGGGACAAACTCCGAACTGTATAAGTTTGCTGGAAAAAAGTTTCAGACATTATTAACATTTAAATATTAGACCTTTATATATATAATGCTTATATATATATATATATATATATATATATATACACACAAATGGACAAATACCATATTGAATGGAATACAAGTATAATAATGCTTATATTTAAAAAAGGGGATAAAACAAAACCTGCTAACCACAGAGGTACATGATACAAAATATATGGCACAATACTTATTGAAAAATTCAAAATATTTTCAGAATTTCAAAATGGATTTTGAAAAGGACGTTCTAGAAAGGATGCAGCTTTCAGTTTAAAACTGCTTATGTGAAAAATAAGAAAATCTAATTTGGAAACTAAAAAGCATTTGACATAGTAAAAAGCTATATACTGTTTGATATATTCCAAAGAATAAATATACCTAATATTTCACTACATGCAATATTGAATAGAAATATATATATATATATATATATATATATATATATATATATATATATATATATATATATATATATATATATATATATATATATATATATATATATATAAAGATAATGAAATAAAAATAAATGAAAACATGTCTGAAAAACAATATCTCAACCAAAGAGTAAGCCAGGGATGCCCGCTGTGTCCAATACTTTTCAATATTTACATTAATGAAATATTAATACAGTGGAACACCTCAAGCCATCAAGTATAGAAATTTCAAGGAATAACAAAATAAATACCTTATTATTTGCAGATGATCAGGTAATAATATCAGATAAGGAAGACAATTTACAAAGACCGATATATAATTTAAACATTAAAATAGAACAGTTTCGAATGAAAATTTCCATCGATAAAACCAAAACATTGGCATTATGTGGGCAAACTTCAGTTAGAAGCAAAATAGTTATTGATAATAAAATAATAGAACAGATAAATACTTTCAGTTTCATACGTAAGTATGAATAATTAAAAATGGTTTAATCAAAAATAGTGTTAGTACGCTTTTGTATACGATGTGGCATGTTGACAAATAAAAAATTACATTTAAATCAGTTATCAATCCTGGACTAATGAAATCTTGTAGAATATTGTAGTTTCCTCAGGTAAACATCGTTAAATTAATTTGTGCTGATGTTCAATGACATATCCCATTCTGATCACCAAAAATTTATAATATTATTATTATAAGTACTTACGAGTGGATGCAGACTTTGTCTCCTGTGTGTTGGTAGTTTTCCCCTCCTTCTGTACATCCTGGAGATCGCTCTGTAGGCTTAAGTTGGACGAATCACTATCTGTTGCGTCACAAACACCTTCAATACGAGATTTCTTAACATCAAAATTAAACAAAGTCCCTTGTCTCTTATTCATATTAAAATTTAAATCTATAGGCCTATTACTTTTGAAAAATCATGGCACTACGGTTTCGAAACTATAACCATACAATACGAACTTGCAAAGAAAGTATTCAGTATTACTAGATTTGAGAACCGGATATAGACTAACTTGATCTTCAATTTCATTGGAAAAATTTTCTTTACACTTCCTTGCTGATTGGTCACTGGCATTTGCTACACGGATGTGATTTCGTTCAGTTTTGTGAACAGAGAAAACCCGGCCTGTTATAATCGGCTTGGAGGCAGTTTTTATGACCGGTCATAAACAGCCAGAGGCATTGCTTGTGGTGGTAGGTGGGGGGGAGGTATTAACTAAGTGACGTGGTATTATTAAAAGAGGGAATAAGATGACATCAAAATTGTTATCTTTAAAATGTCAAGTGAAAAGCAGAAAGAGTGAGCAGGGAATCGTAATTTAAGAAAAACAGACCGAGTCGAATGAATTTGTGGCAAATTCTACCGGAGTTCTGTCGTGTTTAATCGAAGCGGAAAACTTTCAGTAAAAATGTAGATAATTTAAGACTAAACATGATCCACTCGCCGAATATATATCCAGCAGGTGAACCAAGCAAAAAAGGCCGTGAACTAGTTGCACGCAGAAAATTACGATTACAATATGATAAGTTACGAATTTGATAATTCGTTACTAACATCGCCCTGAGAGCCAAATGGATTTTTTTAAAAGTACTTATGAAGACAGACGTCACAAGAGGGCTCTTCTGTAGACAAATATCACAAACTCCCTCTTATTTTCCACGTGAGCATCGCGTTCATTTGTGTTATGGATTGAGTTGAAAACTTATACTAAATCAGATCGATGTGTTTAAAGCCGCGAAATCTTCTGATATTTTCCATTTCATTTAAAAAATACTGGTCCGAAACCAAATCGCGAGCTGCATTTCACAAAAATAATGGTAGTCGTTTCCAGCGTTTTTTTTTTTCCTTTCTGAATAAAGGAATGATATTCCAAGTAATGTGACAAAGCAATTCACACAAGATAATTTATCATTATTTTTACAGCAATTCTGTCCACTAAACCAGTGCTTCTTAACCAGTTCCTCGGAACGCTGGTGTTCCGCCTGTGAAAGAAGTCACATGACACAATTCACTGTGTCACATAAATGCGAACCTGTGGCACGTCCGAGAATTTTGCAGGCACGTCAACAATTTACAGGTGATATCCTTTTATACGTTTAAAAATTATTCAATCTTTTTTTTTTAATTATTATAATATGTGCAAGTTAAATTTTGTTTTACACGAAAGAAACTAACCAACAAACACAAAGTCTACTGTAGGAACAAGGCCCAGCAACCGAAAACTAGAGCTCATGTAAAGAACCTCTAGCCATTGGCTGAGGGGAATAATAACATGACTGAGCTGATAGAAAAGAACTGTGTTTAGTCGCCAAAACTGTTTCATTATTTAAAAGCGTAGTCCCAAATGATAGTCTTAGAAATACTATCATTTGAAAGACATATCTTTTTAAGACTTTCATTTGGACTACTATTTCAAAACTTGGAATTTTTTTTTTTTACCTAGATGGCGCCATATTAGGACTTTAGTCTTGTGTAGTCCCACTGTTACACCGGATTGTGATTGTCTTGCTTGTGTAATGAACTTTGTGTTGTGTGCTCTGAAGATGCTGGATATAATATAATACCAGCGAAATATTAGCCACAGATGGATAAGAAAATAACTATTTATTAACTTATCCATCTGTGTTCATATCATATCATACCGTGAAATCTATTACAACATGTAAGGAAGTCTGTTTTGGTTGTATTGTTGTTATGATGGATTTTTGCCGTACTGTTCGCGTAATTTATTAGATGTGTGGGATAGCTGCGATTTTTATATATATATATATATATATAAAATAATCAGCTAACGGCTATGTTGTTCCCGTATAGAGAATAGGCGGGGCCGTTTAACTCTATCGAAGTTTTGGAGACTGAGTGGGCAGTTCAATCTCCACTGGTAGCCAATCAGAGAGAGACAGCTGGCCCTGGGCTATCACTGATTCAACGGTACGCAGTGAAGAAGGCTGCAAGCTAGTGCCGCCATCTCGTGGTCTCTAACACAATATTTTTAATGTCTGAAAAGAGTGGGTTCGACGGTCGATTTTTTTTATAAACCTGTGTTAAATACTTTAATTCCGTGTTAAGATAATTGCTGTTTTTTGAGAATTTGTAAGCTTTGATAAATTGTGATAGGATGACTGATTTTTTAACGGAATATGGGTGGTATCAATTGAAATGGAGGTAGTTTCTGATATGTGTGGGTTTGTGGGATATCTTCGTGGCTATTTTGTTGCTGGTTAAGAAATTTATGGATTTGTTCTGTTTCCATGGTGAATTTTAGTCTGTTGCTATAATCTTTGAGGGATGTTTGTAAAGCGGTGATGTGTGAGGGTTTACCAATGAATAGAATATCGTCTACGTATCTGCCATAAAAAGTGATGCCGGGGGGGGGGGGAGTAGGAGTGATTCTATATGTGCCAGGAGTAATTCTCCTAGTTGTCCACTGATGTTTTGGCCCATGGGAGACCGAAAATTTGAATATATATGGAGTTGTTGAATTTAAAGAAGTTGACGGATAATGTGAGTTTGATCAAGTTAATGATGTCATTTGGTGTTAATTTTGTGGTCCTCTGTGAGTAGTGTGTGTACGATGTCTAATGTTCCAGGGACGTCCACGTCAGTGTATAATGAAGTTGCATCTAGTGAAGTGAGGATGTCATCTCGGGATGAAGTAATGTTATTTATTTTCTGGAATAGGTCGTCCGTATTTTTATTCATACAGTTAGACGTTGTAAGTAATGGTTTGATGAATTGGCAATAAATTTTGATAAAGAAGCTGTGGTGGTGTTCTTGTACGAAACTATGGGTCGTATCGGATAACCGTCTTTGTGGATTTTGATGTTCCCGAACATATAGGGGGTGCGTGTAGTGCGAGGGGGTTGTGTGTCTCATTGTGGTTTTGTTTGGACTTTTTAAGGTGTGTAGGGTGCTGTTGATTTGTTTTGAGGTCGGGGGTGGGATCGTTATGGATTTTTTGGTAGGTGTGTTGGTCGTTTAAGACGGCCGTTATTTTGTTATGGTAATCGGTTTTGTTGATGACTAGTGTCTCCTTTGTTAGCTTTTGTGATCATGATATCTGAGTTCTTTCTTAATGATAATAGGGCTTTTTGCAAGTTGGTCCCAACTTGCAAAATTATTGGGAAAAGACAAAACTTTTACATAGATCTTTATATAAACATGAACGTTTATATATAGAAAGTGCTGAAGCCCTACTACACAGACCAAATTTAAACCGCAATGACTATTCCTAAAGTATGGAAAATTGTCATACAAAATCGTGCAAAATAATATCATTATATATGTTATCTTTTTTTTTCTTAAGTTATATTTTAATTTAATTCTATAACGCGCTACTGCATGCATATTGGGATTGCATTGTAATCATGTGCCCTAACTGTATGTTATTCCTAGTATTGTTTGAATTACTGTACTGAGTATGTCCCAAGATACTTGGGATGAAATATTTACGTATTAAAACTTATCACTGTGGTTGGTACGTGTTTTTTAGTGATTAATTCATCACAGGTTTCATTGTGTGTGTGTGTGTATATATATATAAATACTAAGAGATAATTACTCAACTCAGCATGTGATAGAGGAAACTAAAGGCAGGAAAGTTGGACTTGTTCAAAGGATCAGAAAAGCTATTGGTAACTGAGGTGACCACATTGCTTATGACTGGTGAAATTAACAATGCAGTCTTCACTTGGAAGATTGCAAATTATAAGGAATATTTTGTCAAGGGGTATATGTGGAACCACAAGGAAGGCGATCATCACACACTTAGAAAAAAGCTTAAATCTGTGTCATGGCATAAAACACTGGAAGGTTAAGATGTTAATATTGCATGGGATGTAGTTAAGGGTCACCTAGAGTAACGTTTCTTAACCTTTTGTTCATCGCGGATCAGTTAAATCTCAGATAATTTTCCATGGCCTAGCAATATAAAAAGTTAAAAAAAAAAACATATGGTAAGAACAAAGTGCACATAAATCTCAGTTTTTTCCCTCAATCCATCAATTTTGCTATATAAATGGAATATATTTGTCATACTTCCCTACATCATCATCAAATTCCTGCCATGTACACTCAAGGAGTGTACAGGATATGATAGTACTACATGAAAAATTTACATCATTACTAACTTCCTATCTACAATTTTTCTCCAAATCAGTCTGTTACTTGTCAAGACTCCAACATTATCAGATCTTATATTTCTATCTTCTAAGGCACTTTTTACTGTATCCACCAATATCTTGGCCTTCCTCTGGGTCTCTTTCCTGCCAACCTGGCAGAGAACACTTGTTTTGCTAATCTTTATTAGCCCATTCTCTTTAAGTGACCATAACACATCAGATTAGCTCTGCTAATGCATTCTGGATGCTGACATTGTCAAGTTCTTTCCTAATGTCTTCATTTTTAATATCATATGCCATCTGCTCATTCCCCTAATCTTTCTCAGGACTCTCATATCTGCAGTCTCTAGTCTTTGGTCAAGTGTTTTACTTCTAACTCTCAGATCCATAAGTTAAAATTGGTTTGAACACTGTCTTGTATACAGCTAATTTAGTGTTTTGACTGTCTCTTATTCCATATAAATTTATTAAAACACTTAAGGAATTGAACAATAGTTAAGGATATAAATTAAATTAAACTTAAATAAATATTTTCCAATATTTCGGCAACATTACATTGCCATCTTCTAAAGGAACTTACAAAAAAAGTTACGTGCACATAGACACAACAACACAAACTGGGAATGAAGAGATGAAGCTATTGTTCTCCTAAAAGTCCTGATGGTGCCCTCTAGCAGGCTAAGTAGGTGTTCTTGGCCGTTGGGCTGAAGGTCTGCTGATGTAGGCCTCCCAGATTTGGGGCAGTCGCATACAACCAAATTTGTTGAGGTTTGGAGAATTTCTTAGGGCTGAGGCTGATTCCATATAAATTTATTCAATTGACTTCGAACCATGCCAGCTTTGTTGATTCTGTTGTCTATTTCCATATTCAATTCACCATCTTCACTAAAAATCGTGTCTAAGAAGCTGAAATATTTCAATGTTCTATAATTCTTCATTCACAATGCAGTTGATATTTTCAATGATTCTGGCTATTTTGATTGTCTTGTTATTGCTGACCTTAGTACCATATCTATTTCAACAGTTATTCAATTTAGTGAGGGAAAATGACTTTTAGCACACTTATTTAGAACTATAATATCGTCCATAAAGCAATGAGCTGACAGATCCAATTTTGATATCAGATTCAATACCACTTTCCTTCACAATGCAATCATATAGATAATGTACATCCTTGTCTGACACCAGATCTAACATTAAACCACCTTCCTGTACTTCTTTCAATTTTAACTGCTGACTTACAACTCGAATAAAGGCTAAGTATTGCTTGATATAATGTCCCACTGACACCATATAAGTGTAGCATATTGAATAGCTTCTCTCTTGGCACCTTGTGATATGCTTTTCCAGATGTACAAAACTTAAATATCTCTGTTATATTACCATTATTTCTCAACTATTTGTCATAAAGTGAAGATCTGATCCTAACAGCCTCTGTTTGGCCTGAATCCAGCTTGTTCTTCCACAATCCTTCTCAACCGTTTCTCAAGTATACTTGCATAAATCTTACCAGCAACACTCAGTAGAGAAATATCTCTGTAATTCTCACATTCAGTTTTATTTCCCTTTTTATATATGGGTACTATGAGAGCTGTACTCCAATCATCGGGAATTCGTCCCTCTGTCCAGGCTTTCTGAACTATACAGTGCAGCTACTGTAAGACTTTTATGTCTCCATACTTCAGCATTTCTGGTCTTATATCATCTACTCCTGCTGCCTTTCCACATTTCAGACTTTTGATGGCTTTTTCTACTCCAAGCATGGATATGTATTCCTGATTGCATGCCTGGTCAGTGTTTTTTTTTTTTTTATCACTGTGCTGTCATCACTGCTAGTTTCATTTAGCAATTTTTCGAAGTAATTATTCCATACTTCAAGGATATCTTTTTCTCCAGTTTTCATATGACCTTTATCATCTCTAATTCCTTTTACAGCACTCTTTCCTCCATTTCTGAGCTTCTTCAACAACCTCCAGAATATCTTGCCACCTTCTTGATATTTATTTTCTATGTTCTTACCAAAGCCTCCTCATGACTTTTGTTTAGCTAGTTTTACACAGTGCTTAGCTTTCTTACATTTGTCTCTGTATTCTCTAAGAGCACAAACTGACTTATTTGCCACGATCTTTTGATATGCTTTCTTTTTTTCCTTCACTGCGTCTTTAACTTCTTGTGTCCACTACGGAGTTCTGATTTTTCTATCCTTGCAGACAACTTCACCACATGCCTCTCTGGCTGAATTGATCAGTGTTTTCTTCAGGGCTTGCCACTGAATCTCCAAGGTTTGGTTCCTGCTCTCAAACTCTTTCATTTTTTCTTGAATAATGTTTATGTACTTTAGACTACAGTTCATATCTGAGAGCTCCTACACTTTTATTTGCTTTAGAAGTTTCTTATTTTTGTTATTTTCAATACGAAATTCAATTTTATCCTGCTCAAGAGTAAGTAGTGATCACTTCCAATTTCAAATCCTCTGTACACTCTGGTGTCCTGCACAAGGGAGAAAACATCACTATCAATGAGACTTTTCTTATTCCTTGCCTCTTCTCTCCATGTGAATTTGTGCACATTTTTATACTGGAACATTGTGATAGTAATAATCTATGTCCTGATTAGAAATCCAACAGGTATTTGACATTATTAGATTCGCTGTTTTCTCCAAATTTTCCCAAAATATTTTTGTATGTCTGACAATCATTTCCTACTCTACTATTTAGATCTCCAACAAGGACCAACTTTTCCTTTTTCATTGTGTCAGTTGCTTTTTCTAAAGCCTCAATAAATTCCTCCACTTCTACCTTAGAACCTTCTGTGGGACCATAGGCACAAATACATCTCATTGTCAAGTTCCCCATTCTGATATTTGAACATATCACTGTAATTGAGACTGCCTGACATTCAAGAAGATGTCTCGTATTTAGTGTTGAGTACTATAGCTACTCCTCCCTTTCCTTGATTATCATTGCCTGAATATAACATTTTGTATTTATTGCTCAAAAAGATCTCACCAGTTTTTTTTTTTTGTTTGTTTCAGTCATCCCTATTATGTTGATCTAGTACTTATCCAATTGCTCAGCCAGGGCAATTTCTTTGCCATTCAGGTTTCTTATTTTAATAGTACCGATCTTGAACTCTACTTTCCTGCTAACTCACTTAAATAAGCTAATTTTGCAATCTGCTCTGTGTCTGTGAAAAATAGGCTGAGAGAGTGAAGATTTCTTTCAATCAAGAATATTTCTACTTATTTTCTTCATTCACACAATCTGATTAGTGCTGTACTGCAGACCAGTGCTGGTCAGTGAACTGGCAGTTGAGCAACACCGATCTACAGGAAGCAGTATTAAGTTGTTTTCCTAGGGTAAAGAGGGTTAATCGGGTAGGAGTTAAATGGATGAGTAATATCATTACACATTAGCTGCAGAAAAAGAAAATGCTATGGAAGGTATATAAAGAGAAAGGTGACCAGCAAACTCATGAACAGTACAAGGCTCAGGCAAGAAAGGTGACTAGCATGGCAAGGAAGACAAAATCAGATTATGAGAAGAATGACTATGGAAGATTAACCTTAATGAGTGATGATGGTCAAGAGGAGACAGAAGCAGATAAAATAGTTCAGGTACTGAGTGACCACTTTACAAGGATATATCATCCTAGTGAGGTCACTGCTTTAACCTATGTGACAGGCACTAATGTGGGAACAGAGGAGGATGAATGGAGGTTCTTAAGATATTGCAGAATCTCAATGTAAATACAGTTGTTGGATTAGATGGAATATCAGCTAGGATTTTGTGAGAATGCGCAAGGGAACTGGCAATGCCTTTGACTAGGCTCTTTAAGTCTCAGCTCTGGTAGAGTTCCAAGGGAGTGAAAAGAGTTCTAAGAATGCAGCAGAAAATTATAGACAAATCAATATCTCAGGCATGGTGGTAAAAGTACTAGAAAAATTGGTCAAAAGGAGAATAATGGGTAGATAAATATATGATACTATATGAGGGTAAACACGGCTTTGTGAAGGGTTGGCCATGCGTTAGTAATTTATTAACTTTTTACTATAGAGTAACAGCCGAGTTCGATAAAGGAAATGGCTACATGATTATATTATTATTATTATTATTATTAAATAACACCTCCAGGGAGTCCAAAGACTCATTGAGGGAGGGCACCTACTCTACAACTCTGTCTCCACCACTGAATCCACCAACTACAACAAACTGCAAGCAACTATCATCATCTCCAACAATGCCATCTACTGCCCAACATCACCACTAGTATTTTCACAGACAATCACAAACATCCATGCCCACGTTGGGATTCGAACCCATAGCCTTTTGGCTGGAGAACAGATAGGCTGACCACTTGGCCAGCCCATTTTGCAAAGGCATTTGATAGAATACCACATGGAACTTGTTATGCAAATTAGAATAAATGGGGATGGATATGACACTGTTTAAGTGAATGAAGAAGTGGTATATATGGAGGAGCAGAATCGAGGCAAAAACAGGTGACTAGTGGTGTGCTGCAAGGTTCAATGCTGGGACCACTGCTGTTTAATTTGTACATAAATGATATAAGAAATATTCAGTTGTTTGCGAATGATGCCAAATTAGGTAGAGTAATAGTTAATCAAGGCAATGTAGTTTAAAATAGGCTGTCAGTATGGGCAAAAGATAATGGGTGTCAGGTTAATGTTGAGAAATGTAAAGTTATGCATTTTGGGATAAACAGATTACAAGTCATGTTATATCACATTAATGGTGCTGTACTCCAGGAAATAGATGAAGCTAAAGATTTAGGAGAGGGGGGGATAGACAAAGTGTTCAAGTTTAGAGGATATATTGATAAGGTAGCCCATAAGATTACTTGGCTATTGAAAAACACATTAACAAGTAGAAACAAGGAACTTGTCATTCCTCTTTATAAGGCTTTGATATGCTCACATCTGGTCCCCTGGGTTTCTTGGTGATGAGGAAGTGACCAAGATGTTCAGTAGCCTGTGGAATGTTCCCTATGAGGATATATTGAGGGTGTGTAGATTGCAGAAGTTGGTTGATACAAGAAAAAGAGAGGACATGATAAAGACATTGAAGTTTCTTAAAGGGTTTTATAGGAAAGATGCAGAGAAAATGTTTCAGAGCTTGGCTTGGAGAGACCAGAACAAGAGGTCATCCCTGCAAGTTGAATAAAGGTGTGGTTAGTAGGAGGCGTCAGAATTAGATTTTTTTGCTTGGAGAGTTGTGAATGAGTGGAATGGATTGCCAGAGTCAATGGTGAGTGCTTTGTCTGTTAATGAGTTCAAGGAGAGGTATGATAGATTATGTGGATAGATTGGGTCTCCAGCAATGAGTCTTCAGACTCTATGGAGTCACCTGAATAATAATAATATTATCTTTTGCATGCATTGGTCTATAGCAGCAACCAGCTGTATATTTTTCCCTGTTGGTCTCTATCTCACACCAGATAGCCTGAAACAACTATTTTACTGACCTCCAGCTGAACTCTCTTTCTGGCTGCAGTTCATCAGCTATTATCAACAATACTCCTCCCTAATTCTTTTCTGTCTAACCTTCCTAAAAACTATACTATACTCTTGACCTTGTATCTCCCACTAACTATATCATATACTATAACAACAACTATTATTGTTTAATTTGTACATAAATGATATAGGAAATGGCTTGAAGGGAGATATTCAGTTGTTTGCTGATGATGCGAAGTTGGGTAGCGCAATAAAAAATCAAGTTGATGTTGAGAGTTTGCAGGCTGATTTAAATAAACTGGCAAAATGGACTAACAGTAACGGATGTCAGTTCAATGTGGAAAAGTGTCAAGTTATGCATTTTGGGATTAAAAGATTACCAGCTATGTACCCATTGATGGAACGGTACTCCAAGAGATTGATGAGGCTTGGGGGTGTTGGTGGATAGGGAGATGAAGTTCAGAGGGCGCATTGCTAAGGTGTCCAAAGACTGCACATAGGATTACTTGCTTATTGAAGAAGATAAAGAGGATATTATTCCCCTTTACAAGGCACTGATACTTCCACATTTGGATTACTGTGCTCAAGTCTGGTCACCCCGATTCCTTGGAGATGAGGATGTTAAGGAGTGGGTTCAGAGGAGTGTGACTAAGTTGGTGAGTGATGTAAAAAATGCTCACTACATTGAGAGATTGAGTGCTTGTGGATTGCAGAGGTTGGCTGATAGGTAGAGAAGAGGGGATATGATAGAAACATTTAAATTACTAAAGGTTTTTATAAGATTGATGCAGGGGAAATATTTCAGCTGTGTGATAGTAATGGAAGAACAAGAGGTCATTCCTGGAAATTAAGGAAAAGTGTGGTTAACAAGGGTGTGAGAACTAGATTTTTCGCTTGGAGAGTAGTGAATGAGTGGAATGCATTGCCTGACTCAGTTGCGAGATCTTTGTCTGTAAATGAATTTAAGAAGAGGTATGATAGATATTGTTTTGATAGTTTGGGTCTCCTGCGATGAGTCTGCTGGCTCCATGGAGATACCAGTAATGATAATAATTTTGGTCTTTCCCTTGGACAGCAATATTTAACACAATTATATGTAGCATTATGTTACTTATCTTAGCTAGTGAGTAGAGATAAGTAACATCACTGAGAACTAGATCACATTTTATTCCTTCCAATAAAAAGAAAGTTCTTTTAAGTTTGAGAATACTCACTAAACACTATCCAACACTCAAGCAATAGATTCAATTGTAAAGAAGCAAGTAACCACACTGTGCATCAAGTTCATCTTAAAAAGGTTTTGAATTTTTTATACTTATATAAAAGAGTATGGTTTCTACTCCTAATTAAATTAATTATTTTCACTACCTTGCTCACTGTATTAAATAGCACCAATGAAGATCCACTTATTGTTTGTGTGAAGTACCATACAATGTAGCATTTGAGATTTGATTCCACCTCTTTTCAGCAAATTAGTGTCCAATATTTTTCCCAGTCATACAGGTCAGGCCATACAGAAAATTGGCATCCCTTATCCGCTCCAAGAAAGACCAACCACTTCCCCTAGACCTACCTGGTGTATACCAGGTCCCTTGCAGCTGTAAACTGTCTTACTTGGGTCAAACAGGCAGGACAGCGAATATCAGAATTTCTGAACACAAGGACTACATCCGTTTTCACAAGTTCAGCCATTCCGGTCTTGCAGACCATTGTCTGGATACATGTCACAGAATATGGTGGAAGAAAGCCACAATAATACACCGTAGCAAATACAAATTCGAAAGACAATTTATGGAATCAGCCTCAGCCCTAAGAAACTCTCCAAACCTCTACACATTTGGTTGTATGCGACTGCCCCAAATTTGGGAGGCTTACATCAGCAGACCATCAGCCCAACGGCCAAGAACACCTACTTAGCCCGCTAGAGGGCATCACCAGGACTTTTAGGAGAATAGTTTCATTTCTTCATTCTCAGTTACTGTATTGTAGTGCCTACGTACACGTGCCTTTTTTTGTAAGTTCCTTTTGAAGATGGCAACGTGACGTTGCCGAAATATCGGAAATATTCAAGTGTAATTTAATTTATATTCGGATATACGTTGTTCAATTCCTTAAGTGATTTAATAATGGATAACCAACGTATAAGCCTGTCTATGAGAATTTTTCTCAATCATATATTTAGATCTGTCAGTTAAAATAGCAGTGCATTTGTCTATTCTGTTACAGTGGATTAAGTTGGTTATAAATGTAGAAAAAAGCTTCAAAACAATTAAAGTTATCTACTGTTCTAATAAATATAAGACACATCAATACTCATCTAATGCCACAGAAAAATAAGTGCAACCTTAATCACCTTTCTAGTTTTTATCTTTTATTATTATCTCGATATATATATTTTTTTAATTAAGTGTATAATACAGTTGATTGTCACTATAGCAAACTCAAGAACCACAGGAACAATTTTTTTGTGGATAAAGTGCCTGTGTAGCCCTGGGAAAATGGTTTTTGCTTTCATAGCACTAAGCTGTAGAAAGACCATTCCAAGTTTTTCAGTTGGTTCCTGATATGGGCAACCAGAGTTATTTCTCCTGGGAACTCAGATTTTTTACCATAAATCAAGAAAAGTAACCATAAAACTCATTATTTCCGACAATAATATATAATATCATGGACCACAAGACACAGTAGTTGTGTTCAATATTCTCCTTCCCAGATACTTCTGGATCATAGATAGTCAAATTTGCTTTTTTTTTTTTTTTAGCATGGTACTGTACCTACTAAAATAAAATAAAATTAATGTAGCAGCATGTTGCAACTACTTTTTTTTTTTCCTCGATGGCATTTTTAATGACATCCTTTCTTTCACTGTTAATGAATAATTAAAATGTTTACTGATAATGTGCAAAATAAAAAAAATGTAACAAATGATAACTCAAGGATACAAAAGGGCTAACGGAAAATCATAATTTATCTTCTCATATAACGCATTCCACAAAAGTACAAAAACATTAAAATATCTTAATATATATATATACATATACATATGTATAATGTATGTACACAGAAGCTTATTAGAGCTAATGTCAAGATAAATTCAGAGCTCCATTTTTGATTTCTCATGGCTGAAAGCTTTCATTATAAAGCTTAAACATGCTCTTTACCTACAAATCAAATATCACAATATTAAATACTCCTGTTGGTAATGATGATGCCTTATTTCTTCATCATTTTGAGGAACTTCATAATAAGCTATGCATTAAAAATGTATTATACTTTGCTCATACATATTGATTTCTATTCAGATAAATATTGTCCTTGTAGGTAATTAAATTCTGTACACTATTTTCACCTCACTAATAGCAAAGTAGTTTTGATAAATTTTTGGTTGGTTCTTATGTCACAGTATGAATCCCTGGAATACATTGTAATGTAAAATTAATAAATATAGATGAATATTAATTTGTATCAAATTTAACATTCAAAATGATTCAAAGATAAGTTGCAGTGTATATTATTATTATTATTATTACAGGACACCTCCAAGGAGTTCAAGGATTCATTGCAGGAGAGCACACTACTGCACTACATGCATGCATCATGATTTATTATTGTGTAATTCTTCTGTACCCAGAAGAGAACCTGATGTACTTAAGAGAATCACATGAATAAACTAGAAACTCAACTATTACCCAATTTTTTTTTTTTTTTTTTTTTTTTTTTAAGCTTCCATATATCCATCAATAGTTAATTAGCACAACAAGACTAATATCTTCAGAGGATCAGTTTTAGATTAAAGTAACCTACTCTCAAAAGGGATGAATTTCAAAATAATTTCATCCAGGACTTCTGAAATTATCCATTTATATCTATGATGGATTTAGTGAATATACATTAAAATGAATGAGTGTAATTTACAAAGTGTAATATGTACCCATGAAATGGTATCCAAACAGGGTACCTTATCGTTTAATTATTTTTGATGCAATGAAATATCAGTTTTCTTAAGCTTCTATTATATAATGCTATGTTAACAAATTAAACTTTTTGATCTTCAGAGAACATGTATTTACAAAATATACATGCAATCATTCATCATTATCTTGCTTCAGTAAGAAAGGCAGGAAGAAAAATTTTTTTTTCTTTTGTTTAGTTCTCCTAATTTATATTTTTGATCCACAAATATATATATATATATATACTGTGATGACATGATAGTTTCTCATAACACTTAAGCATCAACATAAAACCCCAAAATGATGAAAGATGGTATAGCAAAATTGTTGAAAACCCATGATTGACACTGGATATCACTAGTGTAGATAGCAAAACTGCACCTAAATTTCATGGCATGGACTGCTTGTATCCACACATGTAAGGAGCAGAAATAAAATTTACAAAGTTTCTTTCCCTATCAAAGAATAGGGTAATGTTAGATGATAATGCTCTTTTATAGCAGACTGAAAATACAAGATGGAAGTACTGGAGATGTTTCAGTAATCTGACCAAACAATGGCTCTCTTGTTTCGGTCGCAACTGATGAGGTAGTTCCCAGAGGGATTCCAAGCACATGCCGTTACTGTTGAGCTAAAAATAAAATAAACCTTATTAAACTTTTATACTGATAAATGACATATGTAATGATTACAGAGACATTTTTCATTTCCTATTTCCTACAAACAACAGAAAATTTCATTCCAGTTTACTATTACAATTATTTGCAAGCATAATTAATTGAGATAATCTAAAACCAGCTAACTTAGGATGACTAATCTGGTATGTATGCTTGGATGTTGGTAATTCAGGTTGATGTTTAGTGAAATAAAAACAGATGACTGAAGTGAATAACAACTAAATTTATTTAGCTTATTAATTTTCTCAGCCAATATTTTACCTTGGTTACCAAGGCATCTTCATGGGAAAAAAGATACATAAGGCAAACACAGATTGATCGTAATTAGAAGAGTCTAGAGTCCAACCTTGCACCCTATATGAGTACAGTGATAGGCACGTGTTGAAAGTTCAAAATGATGGTTTCCCAGATTATTGGTAGTGCAATGCAGCAAAATTTGTTCAAGTTTAGGAAATGTTATAGTGCTTTAGCAGTTTTCAGAAATAATCTGATGCAGAAACAGATTTAAATCTGTTTCTGCACAAGAGGAAGGTTTTCTTCCATCTGATCCAGTAATTCAGATCCATGGCATGATCTGCCAGAATGGAACAACAGTAATATTAATATTATTATTATTTTGACACCTCCAGGGAGTCCAAAGACTCATCGAGGGAGAGTGTGCCGACAGCATCGAACGATTGGTCCCCTTCCAACTACTAACTGTGCTCAAATTTACTTAACTGAGCCATTAGTAGCAGAGGCTCTACCAATCGACCAACCTTTGCCGGCAATATAAATGACTTATTTTCAATGTTCTTCGAAAAGGATACCGGCAGTTCTTTCTGTTTGTTGAAAGTATTTCAGCTTGTAGGAGCATGGGATACTGACATAGTGCAAATGGAGATGATCTTTAGGCAAGCAGTCATGTTACACTTCTTAAAAATGCATGCAATTTTTTCTGAGGTGCCCCAGGTGTAGGGAATGGTAATGCATTTTTTGTGTTCAGAATTATTTTGTTTGTTGTTGCTGTTGGGGGCATGAGTTATGTGGAGAGCTCTGTTGATACTGTTAAGAAGGAAGCCACTCAGTAAAGATGTGTCCCTCGAATGCAACTGATTTCAGTCGAGAGGCTGTTATGGTCCGAGCAGATATTTTGATAACACCATACTGTTGGGAGGAGTGGTGATAGTGGTGGATGTACCTCCAGTGGGGGCAGGTTTTCTGAAAGGGATAAGGCCCTCTTTGAGAGTCAGGTAACTAGAGTGCCAAGGAAGGGCAGACTGTTATTGTTTTTGTTTTCAATTGTGAAATAGATACTCAGATGTTGGCTTTTGAGGTGTCTAAAAACGTTTATAATGCATCATTGCTGTGTGGCTAAATGGAAAACATGACATGAATGTAGAATAGCTATATTATGGGTTTGAGAAGGCCAGAATTCAGGGTCATGTTTTTAAAATGTTCTGTGTACAGTTTTTTTTTACATGGGAAGAAAGTGTGGTCAGTGATGTGAGAGAGAGCCCTTTAGCTAAGTGTTTGGCCACTTTATAAGTAGGAAAACCAATATCATCTACGATGGGTCTCAAGGGTATGTCATTCTGTGTGTATATTTTGGCTATAAATTTGGGGAGGCAGGGGATTATATGGTTTAAATTTTTGAATAGTTTCAGGAAGCCAGGATACAACTCTATTCTAATGATTTTCAAGAGCCCCCCTTTCATGTGTTTCTGTAGGTTCAGTGTCAATTAGGAGGTATGTCAATCTGTATTCACCATTGCATCAGTTATGCTCTTTTACAAGAGCAAATTGATGTCACATGTGCAATGCTGGCTGCTACCAACAGCACTTTTCAAACACTGCAGGACGAGTTGCTCAGTACACTGAGCATCGAGCTTTGGATGACTCTCTCAAATGTCTCCAACACTTCAGAAAAAAAAAATATAAACAAAGTAAAGATATGCTATATCCAAAAAATTAATAATTTAGCCAAGAAGATAAATAAGCCTCAGTTACCTCCAGAACATGTGGTAATTAATTAACTGATTCAGTTCCAGAATTATGGCAAAAATAGAATGTAGCATCTACAGCTATATGCTCCACATTGCCAAAAATATCTGGCTAGATGTAGCCAACATTTTAAAGTCGGCAAAACCTCAAGTTTTCAGTATTGAGACCACATTATTATGTAAATAAAGAGTTTAATAGAAATCAGCAATTAATTTTAATTGCTTATTTTTATTAACTCTTTACTTACATTATAATGTGATCTCAATACTGAAAACTTTCCACAGAATTGAATTAAACAACCACAGAAATTTATTTGCAAAACCTCACATTAACAAAGAAACTTATCCTATGCAGAACTGACCACACTTAAAAAAATACCACAAACAAGAATATTATCACCACCATAAAAGCAGATAAGTGTAACACTAATGCAATATTTAATTGCCTGAATATGATCAAAAAATGTTAATCTTAATCAGAGATCGATTGACAAACCTCCTAATTAACACTGACCCTACAAAAACACAAAAACGTGCTCTTGAAAAATTATTTAAAAGTGGTATCCTGGCTTCTTGAAACTAAAAAACTTAAACCATATAATCCTTTCCAGATTTATTGGTTACCAAAATACACAAACAGAACATACCCTTGGGACCCATAGTAGACACTATTGGTTTTTCCACTTATAAAGTGGCCAAATGCTAAGCCAAAGAGCTCACTTTGTATCACTGGCCACACTTATTCCCATGTAAAAAACTTTGTGCACTTCAAATTCTGTTTGTAGGATATGATGTTCAGAAACACTGACATCATGGTCAATTTTGATATAGCCACCCTATTCACTATTGTACTCCTAAAAGAAACCTCAGAACTCATTCAGCCTCTCTATCCCTCAGATAGAGAGGCTGAATGAGTTCTGAATCAACCTTATACACCCTCAACATGAACTCTGGCTATTTTACCTGCCAAGGATAAACTTACAAGCAGATTGAAACAGCTATGTGATTCATCTTCTCTTCTTTCCCTACCAATCTTTACATGGAACATTTAAAAAAAAATGATCCTAAACTCTGGCCTTCTCAAACCCACAATATAGCTATGCTATGCTAGAAATGTTTTTAGCACAGCCAACATCCGAGAATCTGTTTCACCATTGAAAAGGAAATCAATAACAGTCTGCCCTTCATTGACACTCTAGTTAACTAGCTACCAAACAGAGCCTTATTCTTTTCAGTATACAGAAAACCTGCCCAGAGCAGGAGGTATATCCACAGTCTATCAACCCCCCCCCCCCCCAGCATTATGCTGTTATCAAAAATCTTAACAGAGCTACTATCTGCTTCGAACACAGCAGCCTCTCCACCAAAATCAATTGTATTCAGTCTTTAGCCAATGGCTTTCCCCTTAACAAAATTTACAGAGCTCTCCATCCATCCATACAACTCACACCCCCAATAACAACAAAAATCTGAACACAAAAAATGCATTACTATTCCCTGCACTTAGGGCACTTCAGAAAAAATTGCATATATTCTTAAAAAATATAACATATAGATGTCCTTTAGTTCTTACCGAACTTGGCAAAAATTAGCTATTCTTATCTGCTTGCTGAAAGATCCTTTCCACCATTTAACTAACCTTGGTCTTCAAGTATCCCATGCTCCTACAAGCCGAAACACATCTAACAAACAGAAAGAACTGCAAATATCCTTCTAAAGAACACAGAAAATAAGTCCATCTATATTACCATCATTCTAGACCATGCCATAGATCTGAATCACTAGATCCAATAGAATAAAACCTTCCTCTTATACAGAAACAAATTTAAATCAGAAAGACTATTTCTAGAATTTGCAACATCACTAAAACTTTCCCCAAACTTAAATTCAGCTGCACTGCACTGCCAAAAATCTGGGAGTGGCATTTCATTTTGAACTTTCAACAAGTGCCCATCGCTGCACCCACAGATTGGTGGGTGTTGCACTGTAATCACTTCGTATTACAATCAGTCTGTGTTTGCCTTCTTATTCCTTTGTCTGCATGAACGTGCTGAATATATCTGTTTCAGCCATGTATAATGCTACATTCTATTTTTTGCCATGATTCTAGAGCTGAAACAAACACTTGTGAAATTACTACATGTTCTGGAGGTAACTGAGGCTTATTTTATCTTCTTGGCTAAATGAATAAACTTTTGGATATGACATACCTTTACTTTAAAAAAAAATTTTTTTTTGATGAAGTGCCTTTGGTGAGCAAGGAAAATATTGGCTGAGAAATTTAGTTACCTAAAAAAATTACTTCGTTAATTATTTGTCCATTAAATGTCAACATAAACCTATTCCTTTGTCTGCATGAACGTGCTGAATATATCTGTTTCAGCCATGTATAATGCTACATTCTATTTTTTGCCATGATTCTAGAGCTGAAACAAACACTTGTGAAATTACTACATGTTCTGGAGGTAACTGAGGCTTATTTTATCTTCTTGGCTAAATGAATAAACTTTTGGATATGACATACCTTTACTTTAAAAAAAAATTTTTTTTTGATGAAGTGCCTTTGGTGAGCAAGGAAAATATTGGCTGAGAAATTTAGTTACCTAAAAAAATTACTTCGTTAATTATTTGTCCATTAAATGTCAACATAAACTTAGAATGAAATTTCACAGAAGTTCATTTCTATTTTTCTTTTCCTTTCTCCCCCACTTCACATTCCCCTCTGCAAAATTCTTGGTGTGTGTTCTCTCTCATTCATATACTTCAATACAATGAAGTATACTCATGCTATATGACTCATTCTTGTGTTTAATATCATGTTGGAGGTGTTTAATGGAATATTTACAGCACTAGGAAAGGATTAAAAACTAATTGTGTGTGTTTGTTACAAGAGTTATTTGTAATCCTTGAAGATGCCTCACTGACTGAGATGAAATATTGGAAGCATTAAAATTAGTTTTTAATCCTTTCCTAGTGCTGTAAATATTCCATTAAACCTCCAATATAATGTTCTCCAAGCACTTAAGCCTCAACACACGGATTCTAATCATTCATGGTGAAGAAATAGCATGCGAATCAAGACAATACAGTAAGTCAAAACTATGCTAATCTAGGCAATTAAATCAGCTGGTCTTTCTAAAAAGATGTTGGGACACAAGAGTAATACCTAACTGGGTTAAATTATAAATCAAATTTCAGTCAAGAAAAGCCCTCCGTATATGCAAATATGCCAATCTACTACGAGAGCAGATCACCACAACGCCTGCCGCCATCGGCTCTTTATAATCAGAGCTCTCCATGATACTCAACCCTGAACTTTGATCCATTCTCTCAAACATCTCAGAAGCCTCTGCACAGAAAGAATTCCAAAAATAAAAAAATAAGCACATCAAAAAGTATAACAGCTTGTGTAAATCTAAACCACAACCACAGTTCAACTGCTCCTTTTTGAAGATAGATTCACTACTGTCTGGAGCCATCACTGCCCTAAACCATGGCCACAATTTTGCTGTCGCACCGAAAGAAGTGCCATTGCCAGACATAATGTACAACATCAAATGTGAAATCTGTCTCTTAATGCCAGAAATAGCCAATAACATCAGACTTGACATCGGCAATGTCCTTTCCCAGTCGTCACCTCCCAAAAGTAATTTATCTTCCAGCCAACTCACTGCTATCAGAAAATTACGAAAAGAAAAGTATTGTCATCACCAGAGAAGATAAGGGTAATGTCTGGAATGTAATCAAAAAATAGAGATTATTCTACCAATTATATATCTGGCTTAATCCTTTATCCAAGTGTAAGCAAACAAAGTTTGTGCCTGAAGTATTATCAGGACTGGGGCAACTCGTGGTAAAGGAAATTATTCTCTGAGATCGTGCTACCTACATCCCACTAGAGCATGATCCTACAAAAATGCAAGTTAAAAAAAATTTTATCCTCCTCGCCACCGGGACATTACAAAAAACTCAGACCTTTCGGTTCTTGCCGTGGAATCAGAGAACCATCCAATCCATATATCTGGAGGATTCTTCCTCCCTCCAGATATATTATACCCAAAATCCACAAACCTAATTCCTCCCCCTAAGACTTATAGTAGATGCTATTGATCCACCATGCTACAAACTACCCAAGTAGCTGGCTGTCCTACCCCCCCACCCCACTGGACTTATCTTATCTTATAGAAAAAATTCTACCCATTTTGAAACCTTGACTGAAAATCTAACTCTTAAATAATACAGATATATTGGTAAGCTTTGACATCACCTGATTGTTTACCAATATTCGCTTAAATGACATCTTAGATCTCTTTTCCTTTACCATCAATTCTGATTATTTTTCTTGGAAGAACAAAATTTACAAACAGATAGAGGGAACTACTATTGGTTTCCCTTTTGCCCATTTTTACATGGAAAAATTTGAAAAACAAGTCATAGACTCAGCCACTCTCAAACCTTCTATCTGGCTAAGATATGTAGATGACATGTTCTCTATTTGGCCACATGGCCAAATAGAGAAACGTCATCAGACACAGACTCCCTTCATTCACCAAATAGCCTACATCCAAGAATACAGTTTACGATGGAAAGGGAAAATAACAATAGTTTACCCTTCCTAGACACCTTAGCAACATGCCTTCCTAATGGTAATCTCTCCTTCACTGTACACAGACAGATACTTTCACAAACTCTCCCACCACCACCCCTCTCAACAATATGGCATTATTAAAACTCTAACCAACAGAGCCCACAATCTTTGTTCCAGTGGAACCTCCCTTTCAACCGAACTCAACCACATACACACAAGACCTTCCTTTCCAATGGCTACAGCGATTACAGAATTAAAAAATAATCAGTTCCTCCCCCATTCCCCAGCCATCTCTTCAGAAGGATTTCAGAAATGCTATCACCAACACAGCCTCTACACAGCTTTTAAGCCCCAACATAAACTTGCAACCCTCATCCATTTTACCAAAGATCAGCTCCCTCCTCTCTCAGTATCTGGAGAATATAAAGTACCCTGTTTCTGCAAGCTGGCTTACTTCGGACAGACAGGTAGATCAGCAACCATCCATTTAGAAGAACACAAATCATACATCTGCAATCACGACTATGGTCAATCTGGCCTTGCAGACCATGTTTTGAATACAACCCACAGGATCTCTTGGAGAAAAACCACCATGCTACACCATAGTAAATTCAAAAAAGGAAGACTGCTTTTAGAATCTGCTTCTGCACTCAGAAATCAACCTAATTTAAATTAATATGGGTGCATAATTATTGGGATCTCTGATTGTGTTTCCCAAAATTTGGAAAACATTAATTATCAGAGGTCCTACTTTACATCCTAGGCCACCTACAAATGCCCATAGAGGGTGTACCACCTAGATAGGACTTTAGAGTCACTCACATGTTTCACTTAGTATTCCATTTTTTTTTCCATTATTTTAGAAATTAATGGAATATTTTTCCATTATTCCAGATTGACTATGGTCAATCTGGCCTTGCAGACCATGTTTTGAATACAACCCACAGGATCTCTTGGAGAAAAACCACCATGCTACACCATAGTAAATTCAAAAAAGGAAGACTGCTTTTAGAATCTGCTTCTGCACTCAGAAATCAACCTAATTTAAATTAATATGGGTGCATAATTATTGGGATCTCTGATTGTGTTTCCCAAAATTTGGAAAACATTAATTATCAGAGGTCCTACTTTACATCCTAGGCCACCTACAAATGCCCATAGAGGGTGTACCACCTAGATAGGACTTTAGAGTCACTCACATGTTTCACTTAGTATTCCATTTTTTTTTCCATTATTTTAGAAATTAATGGAATATTTTTCCATTATTCCAGATTGACTATGGTCAATCTGGCCTTGCAGACCATGTTTTGAATACAACCCACAGGATCTCTTGGAGAAAAACCACCATGCTACACCATAGTAAATTCAAAAAAGGAAGACTGCGTTTAGAATCTGCTTCTGCACTCAGAAATCAACCTAATTTAAATTAATATGGGTGCATAATTATTGGGATCTCTGATTGTGTTTCCCAAAATTTGGAAAACATTAATTATCAGAGGTCCTACTTTACATCCTAGGCCACCTACAAATGCCCATAGAGGGTGTACCACCTAGATAGGACTTTAGAGTCACTCACATGTTTCACTTAGTATTGTGTTGTATTTGAGTGTGTGTTACAAGTTATTTGTAATCCCTGAAGATGTCTCAGTGACTGAGATGAAATATTGGAAGCACTAAAATTAGTTTTAATCCTTTCCCAGTGCTGTAAATATTCCATTAAACCTCCAACATGATGGCCTCCCAGTACTTAAGTCTCAACACACAGCTTGTGTTTCATAAGTTGAATGTGTAACCAATGTTTTGCATTCTTCCTGAATGATGCTTGTGTTATAGTGAGCAAAATATATAGGAGTTGATATTAAATTCTAATTTCCTTTACATGTGATAACTGTTTTGTAATATATGTCAAGCATACATTTCTATAGAATATCCGATAACACAATATTCAGCATGCAGTGTTTGTTAATCCAAAATGCATAACCTTGCACTCAAACTGCCACACATTAACATTTGCCCAGAGCATCAATCTGTTCAAGTCGGTATGCAAGGATTCTGTACCAGATATGTCCCTTTTCATTTGACCCAATCTTGGATCATCATTCTCAACGTTGTTAGTATGCATGTTAAACAGCAATCGTCCAAAAATGAGTCCCATTAAAGCCCCATTGATTGCCTACCTTTTCTTAGACTAAGGATTCCCATACATCATTATGAAATATCCATCAATCAGTCATTCTTCTATCCATATCACAATTTTGCATACCTATCCTCATGAGTTTGTATAATAGCCTCCTGTACAGAATCCTGTGATTATTTTCAACTTAAATTTTCTTTTCAATGATAAATTCAAATTAATCACTCACCTATGCTCTTTTAATGTCTTTTCAACCTTTCCTAGACTTGTATTCCATATAAATATTGTTCCATCTTGTGAACCAGCTATGCTATATTGACCATCAGGACTGAATTTTGCTCTTGTCCAATCACAGCCAACCTTGAATCCATCAGAGCTATTGGGGAAAAGTTCAAAATGTTAGACAGGATGATTATCTATCAAATTATATACAGATAATATAGGAGAATGCCTATACAGTCAACTCTTACTATAATAAATATCATTATAGTTACATTACTTGCTATAGCAAACAACTGAAAAGTTGTAAAGAGTTCTTTTTGCTTGGTTAGAAAGTAAATTACACTTGCTAAGAAATTATATTCTTGTTTACTCCTTAATCCAAATGCAAATAAACAAAGTTTGCAACCTTTTTTGCTACTTGTACATCAGAAATCTGACTTTTGCATTAATTCAAGCTTGGTATCTTCCTCAGTCTGGTTTCCACTGATGAGATCACAATAAAGATGAAAACTGGTCTGGGTACCCTCCCTTAATGTATAGCATTATTCACTTCTGAAAAGAAATGTGCTTTGTATTATGGGATACAAGGCAATTGATGTGAAGTCATCAGCCTCTATATACAAGTAACCTAGTCATGAAGAAACTTTGTGTGCAAACTTTTTTTGTGCACCTGGATAAAGGAATAAACAAGAATTTCTTGGCAAGTATAATTAACTGAAAAGTCCTAGTCAAAGCTCCGAAGCAGCAACTCTATGTTCAAGGAAATTTACCATACAAAGTATTCCTTTTGCATAGTATGTTGAAGTGAAAGTTGACCATAGTAATATCATATCTGAAATTTAATATACTTCTAAAGTATTCTTTAAAATGTTAACACATATACAGTTGTTAACATCCATCTTGAAAAACAATTATATTCACAATCATCTGTAATGCAAGTCAAAACTGGCAGACCATGCTCTAGATATTATTCCACACAGGAACTAAATGAAGACAACTATGCTACAAAGAAGTCACTATATGGATCTGAGAGACTATTTTTTGAATTAGCATCAGCTATGAAACATTCTCTAACCTCAATAAGTATGATTGCATTAATTTGCATAAACCCTGAGGACAGCCATTCGAAGACACATTTAGCTTGACTTCTCTGAACTGATTTCATTTTTTATCCATCTCTTGTAAGGGGAAGATGTCTTGATAGGACATTAGTTCTTTTTTTTTTTCAGTTGCAATCTGAAATGTTTCTGCAACATGCTGAATGTCTTACCACAGTTGTAACTTGTGCATTGAAGATGGTTTGAAATCCAACAAAATATTACTAATTCAATAATTTATTTTGTTCTTCTGACACAAAGAGGACCTTTATGCCACACCTGATGAAATGCATTACATATCAAGGGAAGCTGATTCAGAATCCTTGCTTTTATTAAAAATTTGTTCAAAAGTAGGTAATATTCAAGAAGCTCCCTGTTGACTGATAGTGTGGAAGCCATACTGAATCATTTATTAGTTAACATAATTTCAGGTAGCATAGAAACTGTTAATGGTTTTCTTCATTATGCAACAGAAAAAACCTGAAATTGGATAATAATCTGATGACAAAGTTTTGTTGCTCCTCTTAGGAATGGACCAAACATGGACTAATTCCTAGGCTGCAAGAGAGAGATACCAGTGACAGAGTCAACTCTGGACAAACCTTCAAAACAATCAGAAAAATACCATCAGGAACAGGAGACCAGGAAAGCTGGATCTGCTGTCATGATGAATCAAAAAATTCAGAAAACAGCATCATTACTAACTTCCTATCTACAATTTTCCCCCAAATCAGTCTGTAACTTGTCAAGACTCCAACATTAATAGATCTTATATTTCTATCGTCTAAAGCACTTTGTACCGTATCAATCCACCTATATCTTGGTCTTCCTCTGGATCGTTTTCCTGCCAGCCTGACAGAGAACACTTGCTTTGCTAATCTTTCCTCGCCCATTCTGTTTAAGTGACCATACCACCTGAGATTAGCTCTGCTAACACATTCCTGGATGCTGACAATGTCAAGTTCTTTCCTAATATCCTCGTTTTTAATATGATATTGCCATTGATGCCACCTGTTCACGCCTATAATCTTTCTCAGGACTCTCATATCTGTGGTCTCTAGTCTTTGGTCAAGTGTTTTACTTCTGACCCAGCTCTCAGATCCATAAGTTAAAACTGGTTTGAACACTGTCTTGTATACAGCTAATTTAGTGTTCCGACTAATTTCTCTCTTATTCCATATGAATTTATTCAATTGACTTCCCACCATACCAGCTTTGCTGATTCTGTTGTCTATTTCTATATTTAATTTACCATCTTCAGTAAAAATCGTGCCTAAGTAGCTGAAATGTTGTACTTGTTCCACAGGTTCTCCATTCACAACACAGTTGACATTTTCAATGATTCTGCCTATTTTCATTGTCCTTGTCTTTTTATTGCTGACCTTCATACCATATCTATTACAACAGCTATTCAATTTAGTCAGAGAATCTTGCAGACTTGTAGCAGATTTATTCAGAAGTATAACATCATCTGCATAAAGCAAAGAGCTGACATTAACATCTCCAATTTTGATATCATGTTTAATACCACTTTCCTTCATAATGTGATCCATATAAATAATGAATAACAGAGGGGATAATGTACATCCTTGTCTCACACCAGATTTAACATTAAACCATCTTCCTGTACTTCCTTCAATTCTAACTGCTGACTTACAACTCAAATAAAGACTAAGTATTGCTTGATATAATGCCCCATTGACACCATATAACTGCAGCGTATTGAATAGCTTCTCTCTTCGCACCTCATCATATGCCTTTTCCACATCGACAAAACTTAAATACAGATCTTTGTTATATTCCCATGCTTTCTCGACTATTTGTCGTAAAGTGAAGCTCTGATCCTGACAGCCTCTATTTGGCCTGAATCCAGCTCGTTCTTCACCAAGCTTTTCTTCCACAATTCTTCTCAACCGTTTCTCAAGTATACTTGCATCATAGATCTTGCCAGGAACACTCAGTAGGGAAATACCTCTGTAATTCTCACATTCAGTTTTATTTCCCTTTTTATATATGGGTACTATGAGAGCTTTACCCCAATCATCGGGAATTCGTCCCTCTGTCCAGGCTTTCTGAACTATGCAGTGCAGCCACTGTAAGACTCTTATACCACCATACTTCAGCATTTCTGGTCGAATATCATCTACTCCTGCTGCCTTTCCACATTTCAAGCCTCTGATGGTTTTTTCTACTTCAAGTATGGATATATATTCCTGACTGCATGCCTGGTCAGTGTTTTTTACCACTGTGCTGTCATCACTGCTTGTTTCATTTAGCAGTTTTTCAAAGTAATTACTCCATACTTCAAGGATATCTTTTTCTTCCGTTTTCATGTCACCTTTATCATCTCTAATTCCTTTTACAGCACTCTTTCCTCCATTCCTAAGCTTCTTCAACAACCTCCAGAATATTTTGCCACCTTCTTGATATTTATTTTCTATATTCTTGCCAAAGTCCTCCCATTACTTTTGTTTAGCTAGTTTTACACAGTGTTCAGCATTCTTGCATTTGTCTCTATATTCTCTAAGAGCACAAGATGACTTATTTGACAGGAACTTTTGATATGCTTTCTTCTTTTCCTTCACTGCCTCTTTAACTTCCTGTGTTCACCAGGGAGTTCTGATTTTTTTATCCTTACAGACAACCTCACCACATGCCTCTCTGGCAGAATCAATCAATGTTTTCTTCAGAGTTTGCCACTGAATCTCCAAGGTTTGATTCCTGTTCTCAAACTCTTTCATTTTTTCTTCAATAATCTTTGTGTATTTTAGTCTACAGTTCACATCTGAGAGCTGCTCAACTTTTATTCGCTTTAAAACTTTCTTACAACCAAATAGATTGCTTATCTAATTATAAGAATAGGCTAAGTGATAATCTGTTATGTTTATACACAAATGCCAGGAGCATTAGAAACAAAGGGGTTGAATTTGTTACTTTATTGAATATGATGTGGCCTAAGATTGTTGGCATTACTGAAAGTTGCTATCAGAATCAGATATGGTAATTGGGATTGAGTGTAATGGGCATACTACTTTTTACGAATGACAGACGAGATAGAAGAAGAGGGGAAGTACTACTAATGATAGATGACTTAAGTCCCGTTAAAGTAGAAACACAAAAAAATGATGGTAACAATGTTTCATGTAGCAGTGAGTGAAGCTATCTGGTGTGAAATGGAGACTAACAGAATGAAATACATGGTGGGGTGTTGCTACTGACCTGGTCACTCAATTGCAGGGACGAAGAAATGCATTGCCAGTTTAGCCTTATGGGTACCAAACATGTGATCATTATAGGTGAATTTAATTATCCAAACATTCATTGGGGAGAAGAGAAATCTCATGATAAGAATAAACAGGAATTTATTGAACTGTTGCAAGATAACTTTCTCAAGCATCATGTGAAAGAAGGACTTCAAGGACAAATAGTGTTAGATTTGTTAATAGGGTGAAGGGGTCTCTGTTAAGATTATGACTATTTTACCACCAGTTGGTAACAGTGATGATGCCATGCTTTCTTGGGAAGTATCTAATTATACAGATGTTCACATTAGAACAGGTTACATACTGAACTAAAAAGCTGGAAATTATGATCAACTTAGGAGAATACTATCTTTGGTCTCATGGTGTCAGTTACTGAATGCATGGGAACCTTCAAAAAAGTGCTTAAATGAGGTGCTATCTGAATAAATAATCCGAAGAATAAATAGGTTGGGAGTGAAATGAATGTGCAACATTATTAAGCAAGAACTAGAAAATAAAAAGTATGACATAGTAAAATAAATTGTATATTTTATTATGTAAATATTTCATCTTATGTATCATAAGACATCAGTCCAAGTATCGAACAAAAATAGGAATTGGAAAACAGAAGAGCAGATGCTTAAATTGGAATCCCTCTAGGCAGTCGTGCGTTAATGGAATAAAACTATTTAGCAGAAATTAAAATATATATTTTACTGTGGCATATGCGTTATTCTCTAGTTATGGATACTCCACAAATGTCATTATACAAGAAAAATTATTAAACAAGAGATCAACAAGAAGATGATGTGGAAAGAATATCGTGAGAATAAGCATGAGAGGAGTTATGAAATATATAAAGCATAGGCCAGAAAAGTAACAAGTATTGTGTGGAAAGCTAAGTCAGAGCATGAAAAGAAACTGGCTATGCTGCAAGAAACAGAAAGAATAAATGCGGAAGAATAACTCTGTTGAATGCAGATGGTACCTAGTGTCAGAAGGTAATAAGATTGTTAACTGGTAATTAGTTTACAGAATTAACAACGCATATAAAGTATATTAATTAAAGGTAACTTTAATGAATAACTTCTATATTTCGGCAACGTCACGTTGCCATCTTCAGGAACATAAAGATATGGTATGTGCACGCAGGCACTAATAAAAGCAAATGAGGAAGAAAGCATGAAACTAATATTGTTCCTAAAGTCCCAATGGTGCCCTCTGGCAGGCTAATTTGGTTGCCTTGGCAGTTGGGCTGAAGTTCTCATAATGTAAGTCTCCCAAATTTGGGATAGTTTCATGCACCCAAATTTGTTGAGGTTAGGAACGTTTTTTAGAGCTGATGATGATTCCTTGAATAATCTTTCGTATTTAAACTTGCTGCGGTGTATTATTTTTGTTTTCTTCCAACAAATTCTATGGTGGGTATCTAAGGCATGGTCTGCCAGCCCAGAGCGACTGTATTGGTGAAACCGGATGTAGTCTTTGTGTTCTGAAATCCTGATATTTGCTGTTCTGCCTGTTTGGCCAAAGTAGGACAATTTGCAGCTGCAAGGGACCTGGTATACATCAGGTAGGTCTAGGGGAAATGGTTGGTCTTTGGTAGAGCGGATAAGGGATGCCAACTTTTTATATGGTCTGTAACAAGACATAAGGTCATATTTTTTGAGGATATTAGTTATTATATGGACTCCCAAAAATACATAAACAAAATGTGCCGTTACGTCCTATAGTGGATGGCATTGATTCCCCCACATATAAATTAACCAAACATTTAGCCAAAACGCTCACACACTATACTGGCAACACACCATCACACATAAAAAACTCAGCCCATTTTAAAGCCAGTATAGAAAACCTCTCACACTGACCTAATGGTCAATTTTGATGTCTCCTCCCTATTCTCTAATGTCCCACTCAAAGAAACCCTAGAGCTCATCCAAGCCAAGTTTCTTCCCGATATCTCAGCCCTATTTCAGTTCACAACGAACTCAGGCTATTTCGTTTGGCAAGGAAAGTTCTACAAACAGATAGAGAGGACAGCCATGGGTTCACCACTTTCCCCACCCTTGGCCAATTTCTTTATGGAGACCTTTGAAGAGAAAGCCTTAAACTCTGCCCCACAAAAACCCACTATTTGGCTTTGTTACGTGGATGATGTGTTTGCTATTTGGCCACATGGCTCAGACACACTCCACTCCTTCGTAACACACTTAAACAACCAACACCCCTTAGTCCAGTTCACCTTAGAAAAAGAGGAAAACAACACCCTCCCCTTCCTAGACACTTTAATCACTCGCCAGCTTGATGAATCTTTGGTTTTCTCTGTTTACAGAAAACCCACCCATACTGGCAGATACATTCACCAGCAATTTCCCCCCCCCCTCACAACAATATGGGGTTATAAAAACACTATATAACAGGGCAAAATTAATCTGCTCAGATGACAAGGCCCTAACTACTGAACTAAACCACATCCTCAACACTTTCTTAGCCAATGGCTATAACCCCAAAAAAATCCAAAAAAAACTAACTAAATCTATCACCATCCCCTACATCCAGGGCACCTCTGAGAAAATAACCAATATCCTCAAAAAATATGACCTTACGTCTTGTTACAGACCATATAAAAAGTTGGTATCCCTTATCCGCTCTACCAAAGACCAACCACTTCCCCTAGATCTACCTGGTGTATACCAAGTCCCTTGCAGCTGCAAATTATCCTACTTTGGCCAAACAGGCAGAACAGCAAATATCAGGATTTCAGAACACAAAGACTACATCACCAGTACACTCGCTCTGGGCTGGCAGACCATGCCTTAGATACCCACCATAGAATTCATTGGAAGAAAACAAAAATAATACACCGCAGCAAGTTTAAATACAAAAGATTATTCAAGGAATCATCACCACTCTAAAAAACGTTCCTAACCTCAACAAATTTGGGTGCATGAAACTACCACAAATTTGGGAGACTTACATTATGAGAACTTCAGCCCAACTGCCAAGACAACCAAATTAGCCCACCAGAGGGCACCATTAGGACTTTAGGAACAATATTAGTTTCTTGCTTTCTTCCTCATTTGCTTTTATTAGTGCCTGCGTGCGCATACCATATCTTTATGTTCCTGAAGATGGCAACGTGACGTTGCCGAAATATAGAAGTTATTCATTAAAGTTACCTTTAATTAATATACTTTATATGCATTGTTAATTCTGTAAACTAATTACCAGTTATGTATGACCAACGTATAAGCCTTGCTACTAGAATAATAAGATTGTTCAATTAATGAGTGCTCACTTTGCTAAGGGATATCAACCAGGTGTATGTAACATAGTGCACAATGCTACTGCTGCATTGTATGAAGAGTTAGAGGTGCATAAAAATGAGGTTGAACAGCTGTTGCATAACCTGGATAAGAATCTGTCAATAGGGGAAGATGGAATATCAGCCCATTTGCTAAAGGAATGATGAATTGGCTAGGCCTTTCACATGTTTGCATAACTTGAGTCTCAGTTCAGGAATGATACCATAGGAATGGAAGGAATGTATGATAGTTCCATTGTACAAGGGTGCTACAAAAACTGATGTGTCTAACTACCAACCTATCAGTACCTCTGGTGTGGTAATGAAGATTTTTGAGAAGTTGGTAAGAACTCACATACAGAAATGGGTAGACAAACAAGTTATACTCTGCAAGGAGAAACATGGGTTTACTACAGGAAGGTCATGTTTTAGCAATCAGCTCATATTTTATAACAATGTTATGGCCGAGATGGATAAAGGGAATGGATACACTATGATAATGCTGGATTTTTCAAAGCCATTGGATAGGATACCACACGATAGGTAGTTGCATAAACCAGAGTATATGGGATTGGAATATAAACTCTTGACTTGGATCAGGGGATAGTCAACAGACAGATATCAAAAAGTGGTACACAGCAGGTGTGAATCTATGAGATTTAAAGTGGTGAGTGGTGTACCTCAGGGGTCAGTCCTTGGGCCATTTTTGTTCAATCTATATATATATATTAATGACATCAGGCAGGGCCTAACATTAGCTATGCACCACCTGAATTCTAGACGTAGAACGTCACAGATATGTTATAGCACCTGTAGGATATAGCTAAAATTTTATCATGGGATTAATTGACAGTCGTGGCAATTCCCCAAATGCTAAACAAATGGGTTCGAAGTTTTTGCAAGGCAAAACTATTGCATGAACTTTGTACAAGGCATTGTACAAAGATCAGGCAATAGTCTCTATTAAGCAAACAAAACACATTTATTTTAACTTAAAGAAAAATTTACACTAGTATACACTTATCATCCAACTCTTTTTTAATAACCTTAACATGAATTTCAGTTTCTATCTAACAAACATTAAACTTTAAACTGGAACTTTATATTGGCTTTATCAGTTAACCAGAGATTTTTGTAAAATATATACAAGAAATTGTCTACAAGTTTCACTAGCATTTCTGTCTGGCTTCTTCAGGACATGTGTAACGGTACATGGAACTAATGCTTGCTAGTAAAAAAGAATGGAGTAACATAGTCAAATAAATTTAAACAGAGTGTAACATCTTAAGCATGGAATGTGATGTATCAGTCATTGTTTATTGAGCACGTTATATAGTTTTTGGCGAAATGAAATTCTGGTAAGCTGAGCAAACTTATTAGGCTTTTCCAGATACGTCTTCCAGAATCATTCCTTGATTTCTGTTTAGATTTTCTCCAGAGCAGAGTGCAACGGCAGCTTCTTTGAAGTTTCTACATCAAAAATCCTCTTCTATAATCTATGGTGTGGTTAGAGATCGAGAAGTGATGGGCTAATCCTGAAGTATCTGTTCTGCTGTTGTTCACGTCCCCTACATGTTCTTTTATTCAAATTTCCAGGCTTCTCGATGTTTGCTCTGTGTATTTAATCCACAGGAACATGGAATGTTGTATACACTGGCATATTTGAAGAAGGCATTAATGTCCTTTGGTAATCTTAAAACATGGCGTATTGTCTTGACAGGTTTGAGAGCAACTCTGACGTTGAAAGACTTAAGGAGTTTGGCAATTTTTGTTGACACTGAGCTTGCATAAGGGATGACGATGTATATTGCATGACAGAAGGTTGCTGTTGTGGAGGGTTTCTATGAAGAATCTTCGATTATATTTCTTCAGTAACTGTTGTTTACTAGGGTCTGAGATATGAGAGTGAGTTCATCAAGAAGATCTTTTCTTCAGAGATAATGTTGGTTGTTCATTTCTTATGCATATGTATTATGCTGAGTCAATTTAAAGTGCAGGTAACGTCCAGTGTATGTTGGTTTTCGATAGATTGTGAGCTGGATTTGTCCATCCTCTTATTTGTTGATTAGTGTATCAAGAAAAGGCAATTAGTTATTCTATTCAAGTTCTAACGTGAACTGTATTTTTTGGTGGAAGGAATTTATTTTTGTAAGAAATTCAAATAATGTTGTTTCTGTGCCTCTCCAAATTATGAAAACATCATCTACATATCTCCACCAAACCAATGGCTTTGGGTTTAGTTTTTCCATGAACAGATCAGCGCAGGGAAGGGATAAGGGACTGCCCATGACTAAACCATCAAGTTGTTCATATACTAGCAAACCTTAGTTCCATGTAATGTTACACATGTCCTGAAAAAGCCAGACAGAAATGCTGGTGAAACTTGTAGACAATTTACAAAAATCTCTGGTCAACTAATAAAGCCAATATGAAGTTCCAGTTTAATATTTAAGAAGTGACCAAATATAACACAGAGTTAAACATTAAACTTCCCATTTACTGTGAGAGGAGATTCTCATACAATTCTGGCAGTCACTATCCCTATGCTATCATTGCAATTCCAATCTTTGCTGTCCACGACATTCTCATTTAGCCCAGTAACATTATGTCCAGTGGATCACAAGCATCCTTTCATACTTAATAATTAACACAAAGATTTCTATTCACAGGTCCTTGACAATACATATAGTCCTACTAGCACATAAAATCCTTAGCTATTTTTTCCAACTTCTCCGATCAGTTCAGCATACTGGAATTCCTCGTATGGTGCTCGACAGGCATCCTTCCGTAATTCACGTGCGGGAGCAGCGGCACATCTTCGCCGAAGGAACTAGGTCGACTCACGGAGCCCTGAGTTCCGTGCACGAGGCAAGTTCCTTTACTTCCTATACATCACAGAAACTTTCACTTCTTCCCCAACGCCTGTTTCTCCATGGGTTTTGTGCAAACAAGTCCAAATTGGTCTGCAGACTGCAGTAAGATGACAACAAGAGAGCTTGCCCTTCAGGCTTCCTATATACTGTTTTCAGGAGTACCGTGTTTCAGGGTCGGAGACCCCCGAATATCCTGCAATCACTCTGACATCTGCGGTCTTGACCTTCAACGAAGGTGGGAAACTTCCTTGCTTGAATGACCTTCAGCACTATAGTTAGCTTTTATGTCTCTGACAATCCTTTTTACTTAAGGTAAACTTATTTTAACACTAGGCTATTTTTTTATGATATCAATTTGATAAGCATATATAAAGTGCACAACTTGAATATTTATACTAACTGATAATTTTAAGAACAATTCTGCATTATTTTTTGTGCCCGATACCCAATGAGTTTACAATTAGTATGGCAACGTGTAGTTTTACTATATTTACACATTTTTACGACCTCTGTAAAGGTCGATGCTTGAAATTTAAAAATTTCTATTGCATCGAATTTTACAGCGGGGTTATGCTGCAAGAAACTGAGGAGGCAAAGGACGGGCGTATTGGAATTGGAAGTCCAAATTTACATAGGAAAAGTTGCAAATACAACTCAGAGGATAATTGCGATGTTGAAGCAAACCTTGACATAAGAATAAGGAAGTCATTTTGCCTCTTTATAAGGCTTCAATAAGACTACACCTCGATTATTGTGTGCAGATTTGGTCATATGAGAGAGGTCTATAAACTTGCGAATGGCATTATAGGATATTGTCAGATGAAATTTTAAATTGATTTTTTTTTACTTGATTTTATTATTATGTGAGATTTCCAGGGAGTCCAAAGACTCATCGAGGGAGAGTGTGCCAACAGCATCAAACGAATTAACCCCTTCCAACTACTAACCGCGCTCAAACTTGCTTAAATTTTTGCGTGAGCCATTAGTAGCAGAGGTTCTACCAATCGACAAACATGGACGGTGGAGAGAGAGCACAGGGATATCCATGGAAGCTAAGCTGAATGAATTTAAGGGAAGGTATGGCATTTGGTTTGAATGATTTAACGTTCCATGTGACTTGGCCTACTGTGAACAGACAAGAAGATCTGTTAACATCCATCTTGGAGAGCATAAAAACACATTCACTACCATTATTATGGCAAGGCTGGACTAGCAGACCACACTTTGGACACTCCTTCACACAAGACTATAATAGATTTAGTTTAATCCTTTATCCCTAATCCTTAATCCTTTATAAATTTTCAACATCCTTCACACAAGATTCGACAGAAGAAAATGCATTATAGAAGTTGTTACAGGTCAAGAAAATTATATTTAGAGTCAGCCATGGCTATGAAGCATTCTCCTAACCTGAACAAGTATGGTTGCATTAATTTTCTAAAAATTTGGGAGACTTATCTTAAGATCAACTCTTACATAGCTGTAAAACTTCTTTTTTACATCACAGGGTGCGAAATTAGGACTTTAGATCTTTTATCCATTACAATTTGAATTGTTGCACTTACTCATTATTGCATGTTAACCATAACATGTAATGTGATCACCAGTATGGGGGTGCAATAGGGGAGACATTTATCTTAAAAGACAATAATGCTTGTACTCAATGAGTGAAAAGCACAGACCAATATCTTCAAGAAAAGACTATCATATGTATGGACTGGCCAGCTAGGACTTCTGACCTTAAACCTATTGAACATGTCTGGGATGCTCTAGGTAGATGTATTGCTGCTCTCAACCTTCTCCCCAAAACCTTGAAGGATTGAAGGGAGGGAGCTTTGTAAGAGCAATGGTTGTTATTACCAACAGAGCTCCTGGACACAATTATAAACAGTATGGCACATCATTGTGAGTGCTGTATTGCTGCTGGGGGGGGGGTTACTATATTCCTTATTCAGCCACTCTGACAATCTCGTATTCACCTCTTGTTTTTGGATATTGTCTTCATGTACCCATTTGTTATTGAATTAAACTACAATATTTATGTTGAAATACATTGCTACCAGCTGACCTATGGGATAGCACTGACAGACTTACATCCAAAAAAGCTGCAGTGGTTGCAAATAAAAAAAAAAAAAGAAATATAATCGGATAAAAAAAGTTTAACTTGCTTCAACAAGAAAACATCTAGATCAGTCTAAAGTTGTCAATCTTTCTTCCAATGTCTTATTTAGCATAGAAAAAAATCTCCTAATGAGAGATTTTAATTCTGTCTTATCTCCATTTAATTTTACCTTATCTTATTTTTTTCCAGTAGTCAGGTAGGATAAATGATTAACAAAGCATTTAGATTCATCTTACTGTTGTGCACTGTCATGTAGCTTGTGTTCTGTACATATGTTTCCTGATGATGACAACCTCTGTATTGAGGTCATCATCAGGAAATAACATCAAATATTATTTTCTTAATTATAAGTCAAGTAATTATTCCATCACATCTGTTTTTTTCATACATTGTAATAATACATCATAAAAAAAACATAGTAATAATTAAGACAGACAACGGAAATGCAACAGTGGTTATGAATTTAGACGAACACAAGAAAAATGAATAGCCTACTAGAAGATTCCAATTATTCACTATGAATGTTGACCACTGTGTAACCTTAAAAGAAAGAATTGCTTTATCTCCATAGGACATTCCAAAAGTAGACATCATAGCACAAATTGAAGAGGAAATTCGCAATCTTCCTAGAGATTCTGCAGATCTCATCCTCATACAAACTTTAGCCTTATTGCTAAATCTAAATTACCACATAGAAACATACCAAAATCGGAGTTAATAGCCCTTGAAGAATTAAGACAAGATAAAAAAAAATAGTAATAATTAAGGCAGACTAGACAGGGATTCCATATGGTGCACACAATAAAACCAATGACTTGATCAAAAAGTTATGTAATTGGTCAGAAGAATTAAAAAAAAAATCTTTATCATCAAAACATCCATTCGTCCCAAGAATTTATGGCGCACCAAAAAAAATGAAAATGATATTCCATTATAGCCAATTGTAGATGGGAGAGATTCCATGACCTCAAATTCAGCAAAATATTTGTAAACCTGATAAACCACACACATAAGAAAAACAGAATCATTTGTAAAAAAAATAGTTTACATTTTATTGAAAAGGTAAAATATATAAATATAGAGCCTTCAGACATCTTAGCAAGTTTAGATGTAGTCAGTCTCTTCACCCACGTACCCAGAAATGACACAGTGGATCTACTCGTGAAACTTTTCCTACTGGACACTGTAGAACTATTCAAACACTGTATGGAAAAAATTTTTTTTCATATGTCAAGACAAATATTGGGAACAAAAAAAGGACTTGCCATGGGTTCCCCCTTTTCTCCAGCCTTAGTCAACCTGCTAATGGAAAATTTTGAAACTAATGCATTAAAAAACTATCAGAAGAAACCAAAAATTTGGTTACATTACATCGATATTTTCGTTATTTGGTCAAGAACAATGGCCAAGTTAATTACTTTCAAAGATTTATCTGAACAACTTACATCCCAATACAGGGATAAAACAACTTTGAATGGCAATAGAAGGTAAATACCGATAAATTAACAATTTTTTTTACTGTGCAAATGTAGCATAACACTTGAAGTTTCAACACGGTTAAAGTTCATTATCACTGCCTCCAGTAATTCTGCAGACGTCCCATCTGCAATCAATTTCCAGCCACACATGGCAGAGCATATCTGGCATAACTTTAGAAATGGCAGCAGTAATTATGGAATGCAGCTCATCCAAACTGGCTGGTAGTGGTGGTATACAAACACTCGATGTTTCACAAAGCTCCACAAGAAAAAAATCTAACGATGTCAGGAAATGCAGTGGACATGCTACTGGTGCCCCTCTACCAATCCATTTGCCTGGAAAACGGGTGTCGAGGTATGACCTTATGCCTCTCAGGTAATGAGGAAGTGCACCATCTTGTTGGAAATCTAAGCATCCATCGGGGTCATCACTGCACCCTTATAGCATGTCCAGATACACACCACCACTAATGGTAGACTCCAAAAAAAAGAAGGATCTATACACTTTCTTCTTGCATATGGTGCAAAAAATGTTAGCCTTTGCGGTTCTACAATGACGTGTGGATTTTTACTTCCCCAAATTCTGCAGTTGTGTTTATTTGTCCACTTACATGAAAAGTGCACTCGTCACTGAAAATCATGTCCAAAGAGTCCCCAATTTGTTCTATTCTACTGATCATTTCAGAAATCCTGGCATATCTTCTTATCATCTTTCTTCAAATGTTGTATGAGGGTAAATTTGTAGGGCCTTAAATGTAGATGCTGTATTAAAACACGTCACACAGTCACATGTGGAATTCCAATTTGACAAGATGCCCATCTAGTTGACTTCCAGGGCTTCTCTGGAAACTTTCCCAAACTTCTTACACAACACCGTCGGCAGCAAGTGGCCTTCCAGCTGACCTTGGATGACACAAAACAGCCTGTTTCCACAAAATTCTTGTGCCTTGTGTAGATCACGTGCCTATTAGGAAGGTCTTTGCCATACTGTGTGTGGAAATTCCTCTGAAATTGTGTTGCAGACTTCGTTTTCTCAAACCAAAACACACAACGTATTCACTCTAAGCCATCAAAAGTCACCATTTTCAAATGGTGTGACCTATCATGCCATCTAGTGTTGTCATTTGGTAATAAAGTTACTGGACCAAAAATTGATCTGTTTCACTACATTATGACACTCGCCCAGCTTTTTTATGTCTTGTGAGTTATTCTGTTCTCCTGCAAAGTTGTGTACACCCTTTTGAAACATCCTGTATAAAATTCACTCTTGAACTAGAATAGCACAAAAAATTACCGTTCCTTGATATCCTTGTTGAAGCAAACGAAGAGGAAAAAAGGTTATTCTTTTCTATTATACAGGAAATCTACCACAACAGGAAGATTTTTAAATGTCATATCACACCACCATCCATTGATCATTACACCATAACAAAGGAGAGCATAATTAAAACTCTACAAGATAGGGCATACAATATATCAGGCATCAATTAATAAGAATAAAGAACTGCACTACCTGAAACAGAACCTCTCACTTAATGGTTATGAACCAAAGACAATCAGCAAAATTTTTAATATATTTCTGGCAACTCACTTACTTAAACAATATTTCAAAAATGCAATCATACTGCCTTACATCAAAAATGTCACACAAAGGTGGCTGCATTGCTCTATGAGTACAATGTAAAAGTGGCTTTTTTACCTTTGCAAAAAAAATCTCAAGATTCTTATATCCACCAAAGCCTTCTCATCACCCCATGAAAAAACCAGGCATTTATGAGATTCATTGCTCTTGTGGCATTTGTTATGTAGACCAGACAGGAAGGTCAGGAGAGATCTATATGTCTGAACATGTAAAAGACAAAAAAAAAGCAGATAGTATATCAGGCTTGACATTCCACACAACTACTACAGGCCATCAAGTACTTTGGCAACAGACAAAAGTGTTATATATTGATCATAATTGTTTTTCAAGAAAGTTTAAAGAATCCTCGCAAATGCTTAGGATTCCTACACAATGCAATAAAAATCAAGGCTTAATCTTACACCAAGTATGGTCTGCTTTCATCAAAAATTTAACTGCCACAGACCTATATGACATGCACGATGCCACAGAATGCGATAGAAACAACTAGCAATGTTCCAACACACAGTAATGAATTGACCATTTTTATTCTGGTTTCTCATTTGTATGCAAATATCTAATATGTATGATTAGTTGTTTGTAATCTTTTGTCAAGTAAAATGTTTTTGGACCAGTACCCCTGATGATGTAAGTTTTATGATTATGAAACTTGTCAGGTTTTAATTGCTTATTTTTATTAAACTCTTCATTTACATCATAATGTGTCTCAATACTGAAAACTTCCCACTAAATTATTTATAATTTTTGTGAGTATTTCTTGGCCATCTCATATCATACTGCTTTTCACTGAATTACATAAAAATTCATCATACAGTTTTTAAGTTATAATTTTTCTTTGTTCCTTAATTTATGGAAACCAGCATATGAAAGCTCTACTCCAATCACCTGGAATTCAAGCTTCTGACCCAGGCCCTAGGAATTGCAATGTTACCACCGCAAAACCTTTATACTTCCATATTTGAACATTCCTGCCCAAATATCATCTAATTCAGCTGCCTTTCCACATTTCAGGTTTTTGATAGCATTTTCAACCTAAAGCACTGATAAGTATTCCTGTTTGCATTCCTCTTGAATATTTTCTACTACTGTTCTGTCACTGCTTATTTTGTTTAAGTCTTTCAAAGTAATTAGTAAAAACATCTAGAATATCCTTTTCTTCAGTTTTCATGAATAACCTCTAGAATATTTTGACACATCCAGTTTCAAATCCTCTGTATACTCTTGTATTCTAAATTAGCATATAAATATTACTAGCAAAAATAGCACAGTCAATGAGGCTTTTCTTATTTCTCATGTCTTCTTTCCACATGAGCTTATGCTTATCTTTATGCAAGAACATGTCAGTAATAACTAGTCTGTGTTCTGAGTAGATATCCAGCAGCTACTTACATTATTATTAGTTGTGTCCTTTTCTCCAAATTTTCCCAAAACATTTCAACATATCTGGTGGGATTCATTTCTTACTCTGGAAAGTTGCATAGGACAATGATCACATTTTCCTATTTTCTTATTGTCAGCTGCTTGTTATAATGTCTCAACAAACTCCATCACTTTTTCCTTAGGAGAACTTTCTGTGAGACAATAGGCACAAATAAGTTTCACCATCCATTTTGCCATTTTGAAGTTTTTCCACATTTTAATCTCTATTTCTCACATATATACACGGTTAGAGAACTTAAACAACACTCTAAATTACATGCAAATTAAGTTATAATATAGACTAATGACTTCTGGTACAGTGCTCATAAAAACAAATAATATTTATTATATTTAAATACTTACTAGAAAGTTCGAACAACTTGGTTCATTCTGAGATCTAATAATTTTAAAGTATCATCACGTACACAGCTCAAGAGAGAAAAGCCATCTAAAAAAAAAAAAATATATATATATATATATATACACACACATAAAAAAATTCATGTTTTGTGACAAATCTGAAAATAAAGGTATTAAAAGAAAAACACAATCATTCTACCATTTATTTGAGAAAGAATATGTATGTCATGATGAAATAGCAGTTTAATGGTATAGATATTACCCACCTTTGCTTTGTGGCCTGAAATGAAAAGAAAATAATTTGCATTTGTCTTTACAACACAAATTGTATAATATAACCATTTACTCCCCAGAACTTTCATTAAAAACATGGTTTTTAATGGAAAAAAAATTACAGAGATAAATGGTCATCTCTGTAATACTTGCAACCATCTAGCTCACATTGCTTCCACATATCTTCTCTATATACAGGGTGTTCGGGATAAATTTGACAGTTTCGTAAGGAAAAAGAAAATCTTCTTTGTATCTATTAAATTTAATGAATTGACAAAAAAACATTACAGGCAGAGTTAATTACAATACTATCAACAAGATTTACTCAAAATAACCACCATTAGCATCGATCACAGCTTCAATTCTGCTTCGGAACCTCGAACAAGCTGATGCTACAGTCTCCCTGGGAAGGGCCGCAAAAACTGTTTTAATTTTATCCATTAACTGGGCTTTTGTATTACTGGAAGTGCGATTGGTGTCTTTTTCAACTGCGCCGCATACAAAATAATCCATGGGGTTAAGGTCTGGGGAGTTTGGAGGCCAAACATTTGGACTGGTGAAGTCGTAGAAATTTTCAGACAACCATTTTTGACTTTTCCCAGAGGTGTGGCAAGGGGCCGAATCCTGCTGCCATACATACGGCCTACCATTGGCTACCCTTGTTATCCAGGGCTTGACTACAGTTAGCAACTCCACGAACAAAGCCCGAATTCCAATGCCAGGGTTCTTCAACACCTGTTCCTGCAGATTTGCGAGGAATTCTGCTGTACGAACGCAATCAGATCGTCTGCTAGGGATCTTTCTTCTTGCTACATCCTCGTAGTCACCATTGCAAGTCTCTAGTTCATGCCTGATTGTTTTTACTGTATTCAGGGAGCATTGGGCAGCAGTCGTAATATCCTTATTTTGATGGCGGGCACGAATCATCATGATACAAGTTATTCTCTTCCATGATTCAGGTGGGTTCCAGCTATCCATCCTTTCTGACATCTTGTATATGAATGAAGAAGGGTCCAAACTTTTAAATGAAGAGAAGTGTGTGTTAATACATGTAACTTACGGAAAAATATAATTAATTATAAATATGTCAAATTTATCCCGAACACCCTGTATAGGTTGAGGCCATCCCCTTTTCTGTTTTCCTGGTGGTGACAAAATCATCACTCCCTATAGACATATTCGAATGCCAAGTAAAGTTCATCATCATCAAATTCCTGCCATGTACCCACAAGGGGTGTACAGGATATGATAGTATTACATGAAAAAATTATATCATTACTAACTTCCTATCTACAATTTTCCTCCAAATCAGTCTGTTACTTGTCAAGACTTCAACATTATCAGATCTTATATTTCTATCGTCTAAGGCACTTTGTACCGTATCAATCCACCTATATCTTGGTCTTCCTCTAGGTCGTTTTGCTGCTAACTTGGCAGAGAACACTTGTTTTGCTAATCTTTCCTCACCCATTCTGTTTAGGTGACCATACCACCTGAGATTAGCTCTGCTAACGCATTCCTGGATGCTAACAATATCAAGTTCTTTCCTAATATCCTTGTTTTTAATATGATATTGCCATTGATGCCATCTGTTCACGCCTATAATCTTTCTCAGGAATCTCATATCTGCGGTCTCTAGTCTTTGGTCAAGTGTTTTACTTCTGACCCAGCTCTCAGATCCATAAGTTAAAACTGGTTTGAAAACTGTCTTGTATACAGCTAATTTAGTGTTCCAACTAATTTCTCTCTTATTCCATATGAATTTATTCAATTGACTTCCCACCATACCAGCTTTGCTGATTCCGTTGTCTATTTCTATATTTAATTTACCATCTTCAGTAAAAATCGTGCCTAAGTAGCTGAAATGTTTTACTTGTTCCACAGGTTCTCCATTCACAACACAGTTGACATTTTCAATGATTCCGCCTATTTTCATTGTCTGTCTTTTTATTGCTGACTTTCATACCATATCTATTACAACAACTATTCAATTTAGTCAGAGAATCTTGCAGACTTGTAGCGGATTTATTTAGAAGTATAACATCATCTGCATAAAGCAAAGAGCTGACATTAACATCTCCAATTTCGATATCATGCTTAATACCACTTTCCTTCATAATGTGATCCATATAGATAATGAATAACAGAGGGGATAATGTACATCCTTTTCCCACACCAGATTTAACATTAAACCATCTTCCTGTACTTCCTTCAATTCTAACTGCTGACTTACAACTCAAATAAAGACTAAGTATTGCTTGATATAATGCCCCATTGACACCATATAACTGTAGCATATTGAATAGCTTCTCTCTTGGCACCTTATCATATGCCCTTTCCAAATCGACAAAACTTAAATACAGATCTTTGTTATATTCCCATGCTTTTTCGACTATTTGTCGTAAAGCGAAGATCTGATTCTGACAGCCTCTATTTGGCCTGAATCCAGCTTGTTCTTCACCAAGCTTTTCTTCCACAATTCTTCTCAACCGTTTCTCAAGTATACTTGCATAGATTTTGCCAGGAACACTCAGTAGGGAAATACCTCTGTAATTCTCACATTCAGTTTTATTTCCCTTTTTATATATGGGTACTATGAGAGCTCTACTCCAATCATCGGGAATTCGTCCCTCTGTCCAGGCTTTCTGAACTATGCAGTGCAGCCACTTTCAGACTCTTATACCACCATACTTCAGCATTTCTGGTCAAATATCATCTACTCCAGCTGCCTTTCCACATTTCAAGCCTTTGATGGCTTTTTCTACTTCAAGTATGGATATGTATTCCTGCCTGCATGCCTGGTCAGTGTTTTTTACCACTGTGCTGTCATCACTGCTTGTTTCATTTAGCAGTTTTTCAAAGTAATTATTCCATACTTCAAGGATATTTTTTTTCTCCAGTTTTCATGTCACCTTTATCATCTCCAACTCCTTTTACAGCACTCTTTCCTCCATTCCTAAGCTTCTTCAACAACCTCCAGAATATTTTATCACCTTCTTGATATTTATTTTCTATATTCTTGCCAAAGTCCTTCCATGACTTTTGTTTAGCTAGTTTTACACAGTGTTTAGCATTCTTGCATTTGTCTCTATATTCTCTAAGAGGACAAGTTGACTTATTTGACAGGAACTTTTGATATGCTTTCTTCTTTTCCTTCACTGCCTCTTTAACTTCCTGTGTCCACCAGGGAGTTCTGATTTTTTTATCCTTACAGACAACCTCACCACATGCCTCTCTGGCAGAATCAATGTTTTCTTCAGAGTTTGCCACTGAATATCCAAGGTTTGTTCTCAAACTCTTTCATTTTTTCTTCAATAATCTTTGTGTATTTTAGTCTACAGTTCACATCTGAGAGCTGCTCAACTTTTATTCGCTTTAAAACTTTCTTACATGTTATTCTTTTCAATTTGAAATTCAATTTTATCCTGCTCAAGATAAATAATCATCACTTCCAATTTCAAATCCTCTGTACACTCTGGTGTCCTGCACCAGGGAGAAAACATCACTATCAACAATAACATAGTCAATGAGATTTTTCTTATTCCTAGCCTCTTCTCTCCATGTGAATTTGTGCACATTTTTATGTTGGAACATGGTGTTAGTAATAACCAGTCCTTGTCCTGAGCAGAAATCCAACAGATATTTGCCATTATTATTAGCTTTGCTCTTTTCTCCAAATTTTCCCAAAATATTTTTGTATGTCTCACAATCATTTCCTACTCTACTATTTAGATCCCCAACAAGGACCAACTTTTCCTTTTTCATTGTGTCAGTTGCTTTTTCTAAAGCCTCAAAAAATTCCTTCACTTCTACCTTAATAGAACCTTCTGTGGGACCATAGGCACAAATAAGTCTCATTGTCCAGTTCCCCATTCTCATATTTGCTCACATTACTCTACTTGAGACTGACTGCCATTCAAGAAGATTAGCCTCGTATTTTGTGTAGAATACTATGGCTACTCCTTCTTTTCCTTGATTGTCATTGCCTGAATATAATATTTTGTATTTATTGCTCAGAAAGATCTCACCAGTTTTGGTCTTTTTTGTTTCAGTCACCCCTATTATGTCGATCTGGTACTTATCTAATTCCTCAGCTAGCTCCATTTCTTTGCCATTCAGGCTTCTTACGTTGATAGTACCGATCTTTAACTCTGGTGATATTGAGTTGGGGTTTGTTTTCCGATTTGTTCCAGTAGCTGACTTTTCACTGTTCGCCCTGGTTCCCTGGCAAAAACAACGGGGGCCTTGTTTAACCCGGCGATGCCTCAGCTGGCATGAAATTTTGTCATGTTGTACCATCATTTTTTATTTTGGTTTAACCAATAAGAATACAATTTGGTCGGCTAAATCCCAAATTGCCAGCCCATCCTTGTTCGTTCAGTATCCAAGTAGATACCCAACAGGGTGCACCACGAGAAGGTGAGGATTGCACATTAGGTCAGAAGCCCTGATCGGTTCTCCGCATTTCTTTAAAGGCTATGTGGAGGTCTCCTCTCAATTATATAGCTTTGACCCTTAAGCACCCCCCCCCCACAGTAAACATACACATTCAAATATGCTTATGCCACAGTAAGGATTGCACTCCAAGTGGTTCAGTATATTTTCTCACAAATTCAATGTCTCCACAGTGGTCTTATTCTGAACTCCCAATGTAAACAATCCATCTCCATAGCTCTTATACAATTCTTCTGTTCATATCCAAATCCCATCCTCCCTGTCCATACATGAGAACTCTACTATCATCTGGAATATCAATATATTGGTTTCCTGTTGAATGTCTCGACTCCAGAGTGCCATTCAACTGGTAAACAGCATTATGACCTGTTGACACAATTGTCTCCATCTTTCTCGTATGTTCCTAACCCATGAATAATGGATCCATCCCAAGTATCTGAAATGATCTATCTGGAACTAATAGGTATCTGAAAACTAGACTTTAACAATAAAGAGGTCTGAATCTCAGCTTTCTTTGGCAATAACCAAACATTTGTAAAATTAACTTATAGACCTCCCACACTATAAACATCAATTTTCTCATAAAATCAGCATGTGATAAAAATTGAGTTATTTAAATTAAGGGGATATTAAATCCCACATTGTTTTAAAACCAAATATAGTAACTATAAAAGTATCGGCGACTACTAGCGTAAGCTAAAGCACGTAGTTCAAGTACATAGTACAAACTAGGGCAACTCGTAGCAAGGTGAGTAAAGCTCTGATCGCTATTCTTAGTATTTCCCATAATGTAAAACACATCTCCTAGGAGATATATGATGTTATACATTATGGTGGGAGGTCACTACCCAGACCAGTTTCGATCTTAATTGAGATCTCATCAGTGACTAGCTAGACCAAGTATAATACTAAGGGTATAGCGAAAAGAACTTATATACTCTGCTATACGAGTTGTCAAAAAGGTGCACCCATAAATTATTTAAAATAAAGAGCCAATAGGTTTCATTTCGGCGATGTAAACATTATTTAAATTAAGGGGATATTAAATCCGACATTGTTTTAAAACCGAATATAAAACTCAAAGATCAGAATCAAAGAGTTTCATGCCGAATATAGTAACTACAAAAGTATCGGCGACTACTAGCGTAAGCTAAAGCACGTGGTTCAAGTACGTAATCCAAACTAGGGCAACTCGTAGCAAAGGTGGGTAAAGCTCTGATCGCTATTCTTAGTATTTCCCATAATGTAAAACATCTCCTAGGAGATATATGATGTTATACATTATGGTGAGAGGTCACTACCCAGACCGGTTTCGATCTTTGAGTGTTAATTGCCCAGATTGGGCAATTATCACTCAAACGTTAGTATACGGTAATAAACTGAGTGATGATTCCCTAATCTTGACTTCATATCTCTACACAAAGCATTCCAATGTGCAAGTATAAAATCAAGTAGATCTTAAATAGTGTCAGGAACATCTCACGTCCTTGTCTCAGGCCTTTAGATATTACAAATTCAGCTAACACCAGTCCTCCACACTTAACAGCTGCTCTTCAACTTCTATATATAATCTCTTACTCAGACGGATAACTGACTTACATTTATCTTCTGCATCAATCCTCAAAGTCTGTTCATGATGAATCATAGGCCTTTTCAAGACCCACAAAAGTCAACTGCATTTTCTGCTCTTTGGCAATTATTTCTATTTTTTTTTATGTTTTATGATCTGTCTTAAGATGAAAATATTATCAATACAGCACTTTCTAGCAACAAAACTAGCCTGTTATTCTGACATAATAAGGCAATAGAGAAGTCTGCTCTAAATTGTAGTTATAGTTTTACTTATTAACCTACTCATGAAGGTCATCATGCTTATACCTCTGTAATTTGAAGGACCGTTCTTATTGTCTTTTTTAAATGTATATGATATATAACCAATTATCAGGAGTTGCATCTTCTAGAACATGATTCAGCATTCTTGTTATTATTCTTAGCAGCTTGTCCACCTTCATAATTCCTTCCATCAGTTTTTTTTCCCCCCTTTCCAATCCACAAATTTATATTTATAAAATACATAGTTATGAGAGTTTCACAGTTTTTAAATACAAGATGAAGTGATAAACTGTAAGTTTATTTTGCACTTGGTTAGGCTATAATAAATTTAGTTTAATCCTTTATCCAAGTGTGAGCAAACAGAGTTCACACCTGAAAATATCCTCAGGACTGTAGCAAGGTGGTGCAACTGTTGGCAACTAGGAGCAAAGGTGAACCGAGCTCTCATCACTACTTGTCTCAGTATCTCCCACTATGCAAAGCACATGTCCTTGTGGACATGTATAATGGTATGCATTGGAGGAAGGGTCACTACCCAGACCGGTTTCAACCTTTGAGGTCTTGTCAGTGGGAGGCAGACCCAGAGGTGGTGACAATAAGGCAGAAGCAATAGAGAGGTCATATTTACCTATATGAGTTGCCAACCAGTGTACCACCTTATTATTAAATTACTCTGGATTTAGAGAAAGATGTTGGAAGTTTATTTTGCACTTGGTTAGACTATAATAAATTTAGTTTAATCCTTTATCCAAGAATGAGCAAACAAAGTTTGCACCTAAAAATATCTTCAGGACTGTAGCAAGGTGGTGCAACTAGTTGTTGGCAACTCAGAGCAAAGGTGGACCAAGCTCTCATCACTACTTGTCTCAGTATCTCCCACCATGTAAATTTATTATAGTCTAACCAAGTACAAAATAAACTTCCAACATCTTTCTCTAAATCCAGAGTAATTTAATAATAAGGTGGTACATTGGTTAGCAACTCATATAGGTAAATATGACCCTCTATTGCTTCTGCCTTAGTGTCACCACCTCTGGGTCTGCCTCCCACTGACGAGACCTCAATAAAGGTTGAAACCGGTCTGGGTAGTGGCCCTTCCCCCAATGCATAGCATTATACATGTCCACAAGGACATGTGCTTTGCATGGTGGGAGATATTGAGACAAGTAGTGATGAGAGCTTGGTCCACCTTTGCTCCGAGTTGCCAACAGTTGCACCACCTTGCTGTAGTCCTGAAGATATTTTCAGGCGCAAACTTTGTTTGCTCACACTTGGATAAAGGATTAAACTAAATTTATTATTGAAGTGATAAGCAAGTGTAAATGACAATGAAAACTTCAACTAAACATTAAACAATTAAACAACCAAATGTATAGTAAATATATGTGTAATTAATTAGAAATAAATACAGACAGCCCTCTGTTTACACCAGTTCAATTTACGCCGGTTGCCCATGCATGCTTTTTTACTGTAGTGTGGTTGACTGAGAAACGACACTAGCAGGCATGCTAGTGTTTGAGTGTTTACCGAGCTACTATGATGCATATGTATCAAATCTAGTTTTAATGTTGAATCTACCTAATTGTTCTATTTAATTCTTTCATGTACATATGTATTTAAATTGATAAAGTACGTAATTACATACCATATCTGATAATAGAAGTGCAGAAAAATTAGCAGAACTTGGGGTTTAGAAGCCATGGAAATCAATCACACTTGAAAAGAAGATGGAGGTGATTCGAAGAATGGAAGATGGGCAGACACGTGCTAATGTCTGTAGAAGTATGAATTTATCTCCATCGACTGTTGCTACAATTATGAAAAATGCAGATAGAATAAAACAGTCTGCGCAACAATCTACGGCAGCACTAAATGCAAAACACGTATATTATAGCAGGGGTAAGCTTCATGAAAAAACTGGAAAAATTATTATTATTATGGGTGAATGAATTGAATCAGAAAAACATTCCTCTGACACAGGCTGTTATAACTAAGAAAGCAAAAACAATTTTTGAGGATCTTAAAAAGACAGATGGAGGCGAAGAAACATTTTTAAGAAGCAAAGGTTGGTTCATGAGATTTAAGTCTCGAAGTAAGTGCCACAGTGTCAAATTATGTGGTGATGCGGCAAGTGCAGATGTTGCAGCAGCGGCTGCTTTTCCTAAAGAATTTCAAGCCTGTGTAGAACAAGGAAGTTATCCTCCTGATCTCATTTTTAATGTTGATGAGACTGGGCTCTACTGGAAAAAATTGCCATCACACACCATCATTTCTTGTGAAGAACGTTCCGCTCCAGGTTTTAAAGCTGCAAAATATAGACTTACGCTTTTGTTGGGTGCAAATGTCTCCGGAACTTTGAAGTTTAAACCAATGTGTGTGTACCATTCACAGACATCACGTGCCTTCAAGGGTTGTCTAAAAGTCATGCTGCCAGTCTATTGGAAATGGAACAAGAAAGCTTGGGTTACACAAGATGTTTTTATAGATTGGTACACAAATTATTTTTGTCCTACCATGCTTCGCTTCTGTAAAGAAAATGATTTGCCAGCAAAGGTTTGCTTCTCTTGGATAATGCCCCTGGACATCCTCAAAACCTTGCTGAAGTAAGAACACCATCGGATGTCAAGGTTGTTTACATGCCCCCAAACACAACATTGCTTTTGCAACCGATGGATCAGGGGATTATATCAATCTTCAAAGCCTATTACCTCCGTATAACATTTATGGAAATGGTAAGAGTCTTGAACACTTCAGGAAAAACTATTAAAGACTATTGGCGATCATTCGATATTTTGAAGGGCATTAACAACATCGAGGTAGCTTGGAATGACGTGTCGTCAGCAAAGTGTTTAAAAGGAGCATGGCGAAAACTTCTTCCAGCATTTATGCACGACTTCAAGGAATTAGAGCAAGAGGAGAATGTTATTGAAGATGTTACCAAGCTTGCGCGAGAGGCAGGATTGTACGATATTACAGCTGAAGATGTGACAGAAGTCTTAGAGAGCCATGATAAACCGCTTTTCAATGAAGACTTAAAAGAATTAGCCGAACAATTAAGTCAACATCCAAAGGAGGAGAAAGAAAACAAAGAAGGTCCTCTGAGAGATATGAAAACAGCCAATTTACAGCGTATCCTTGCAAGCATAGAGACATTGAACGTAAAAAGGAATGTAATCGCATTTATTTGACCTCACGCTGAACTCCTTAAAGAAAAAGAAAATCTAGGCAGTTAACACTGGATACTTTTTTAAAAAAAAAAATGCAGGTGATCCGAAACCAGGAACTTCAACATAGAAATATGTAATATCTTTTCGAAGTTTCATATTTTTTGTATATAATTTTGTTTTGTTTTCATTATTAATAATTATATTTTAACAAATATATATGTATGTATTATCAAAACTTTAAATATAAGAATGTTACACATACTTCATGTGCATATTTTTTTGACTGCACAGATCATAACTTCACAGTTGCCATTAAAATTGGGTTCGTTTTATGCTGATTCAGTTTACGCCTGTTTTTTCAGGAATGGAACTGTGGCATAAACCAAGGGCTGCCTGTATTTTTTCAATTATGTGGTCAGAAAACATAATCAAAGTTTAGAGTATTGTTAGAGAAACAATTTCTGATGAATAGACGCTGCAATAGCAGCATTGGCAATATTTATTTAGTGTATGGCAATCTACATGCAGTTATAAAGGTACATGAGTCAAAATAAATATGTAAAAAGTAAGTGACAAACAAAACACACTGGCAACAATAAGGCATAAATATAGAAATAGGCAAGATATAGTTATGTATGGAAAGGCATAGGTGTTGTAAGTTTTGTATTACAGTTCTTAAAGAGAAGAAAGAATATAATCAATTTATACAGCCTACTAATATTTCACTGGTTTTATACTCATTTTCACAGCACACATTACATCTGTGATAAGCACACACAACGCTGAACTAAATCATTATAGAAATAATTCAAATTGTAACTGACAACAAACTAATGTCCTAACATGGAACCCTATATGAGCTAGATAACCATAGAGTTTATTTCTAGAAGCAAGCCTTTCCAGTCTCAGAATGAATGTCTGCCAGATCTCTGGCAAATTAAAGAGCCATACTTTTTGAGGTTGAGGAAGTGCTTTATAGTCAATGCTGATTAAAAATAGTCTCTAAAACTGATTGCGACTGTTATATAACCTCTGTGTTCTTCCATTTAACCCTATGTGAAGGCAAATGCAGATCCTGGTCTGCCATTCCAGACTTGCCATAATCTGCCCAAAGTAGGCTAAACTGCAGGCATAAGAAACTTTACACACACACTCCAGGATGCACAAGAGAATGAAGCTGATCTTTAGGAGAACAGATGAAGGTAGCTAACTGAATGAGTGGAAAACAGCCTGGGGATCATATTTACACAGAACATTAGTTATCTTTTGTGATGTTTTCTGATCGTAAGAGATTTGGGGGAGGAAGTGCATGCAACATTTCATCTATTTTATGGGACTTGTAGCCATCAGCTAATAAAGTGTAGCAAAGGTACTTGAGCTCAATTTCAAGGCCAGGGTCATTTGAACAAATAGTACTAACTCAGTGGGTAAATGTTTTGAGGATGTCATACTGTTGGGATAGGTGGGTTAGATGGGATAAGTTAATGGAAACAAGCTATCATGACAACTCATTTAGCTTGCCTTCCTAAAAATATGCAGAACACTAACAGCATTTTTAACTGTCTGGAATTCAGACAGAAGTTCCATTTAGCAGAAAACGACATTCATTTACATGTGAGCATGCTTAGAGTTAATCTGAGAATAGATTTTGGCTGACTCACTGTGGCTGCACCTACATTGAGCTAGCCAAAATCAACGCTGCCATCACAGCATTACAGGAAGGGTTTTCAGCAGTGGCGGCTCGTCTATAAGAGCTGCAGCCCCTCCAGTATAAAATGAAAGTTCCTGTTTTATTATCGCCATTCTTATATTTTTATATATGTATCTAAAAACCATTATTTTCTTGTTTGTAAGAAAATAACGGTTTATAGTAGCAATAATTGTATTTTGCAATAGTCAATGTGTTGTGCAGGCTAGGGCTAGTATATTCAAATGCTGGAGCTGCATTCAATGCAGACTGCACCAAACTGCTAACTAGTGGGGGATTACGTAGTGGGGGTAACACGTGATTTATGTGCAGTTTGGCTGGTAGCATTGCAGCCCAAGATACGTTGCTACTACACAAGCACAAACAACACAAATTAACATCATTGTCGTTATCATAGGTAAATATAGTGGGGGTTTTCTTTTTTCTAGTTAATTCTAGCATTTAATTTATATCTTTGTAGAAATGAATGAATGAAGAGAATTCTGTTAAATATTGTTATATTTTTGTTATATTTTGGTTTTATTAATGATATAATTTTTTCAACCCATATTGATTTTTTATTTATTGATTGATTTTTTATTGCTACAGCCCCACCACTACAAATTCTTATGAGCCACCACTGGTTTTCAGAAATCCTAAATCCAGAACTATGTCCAATTCTATACACTGTCTTGAAAATTGAAAAATTTATGTGCTTGCAGAATGAAACACTTTACAACCAAAACCATGCAAGAATGAGTAGTGGTGAACAATCTTTGCAGCAACTCTTTAAAAGATACAGTCACAGTCAAGGAATAAATTTGCCATTGCTTCCCAAAAAAAGTACCAGTTTTGAAAATAATGACTAGAGTGGAATGTGCTATTTGTGATCTGTGACCAATAGTGGCCAATAACATTCATCTAGATAGCTGATATTATGATAAATTCCAAACCTTCCAAGGGTAACATTCCTTAAAAAAAATATCAGAATTCAACAAGTTATACTATCATTATCAATTTCTTGATATGTACCCTCAAGGGATGTTTATATAGAAACAAACATTATTATAACCAAAGCTGATAAAGGAAATGCATTTCTCATTATAGAACAAATGGATTATAATAGAAAAATGAGTACTCTTCATGAGGACTCCTCTATCAGATTACCCTAGTCTAGCCAATATGTTTACAACTTGAATGGTGCATAAATTTTACTTTATCAGTAAATTATTTACAGCTTTCAGCACATACAACCCACATGCACAACATGTATATAGCAGCACTCAATGTTCAAAATGTCCCCATTTTGCCTTCACGCATGCCTGTGAAGTCTGTGAGGCTGCATGTTGATGGCAGCACACACACACAACATCCAACAGAAACGCTGCCACTGCTTGTCCCAAATGCACCTTTAGGCTGGTAATGCTGGATTTTGTTTCTTGTAGGCTACTCTCTCAAGCTCCGACCACAACTTGAAGTCCAGTCGATTCAGATTGGAACTTCCAGACGATCAATCACAGATAGTGATATGTGATTGGGCACATTTGCCTCCAAATACTGTTACAACTTCTGCACTGCCCATAGAATTGTGTGAACCTAGTTTCATTAGTCGCACTATGCACAGCCAACATTCATGTTTTGTGGTACTTGCCTTTGTGCAGGGGCTGAGTCCTGTTGGAAGGTCCACTACCTACCATGAAACAAGGCATTCAGGGGCCATACCACAGATTCTAGCACATTATAACGATACAGAAGACATATCTAACTGTCAAAGAACAGGTTGATATTCTGGCCGAAGTTTTGACCCCTTTCTTGCAGAAATGCAACTTGGATGCTCCCTGATACATCACCTATCACCAAATTATCACTGATGCAGGGCGATGACTACTCTAAATCCTGGGCGCTATGGCACATGCTGTGCAACCAACTGGGGCATATATATCTGATCATTTTGGTGCTTAAACGATGGTAAAAATCATCAGTGAAGAGCTTATCTCTGTCTGTTGTTCACATATTGCCAGATAAGTGCATTTGATTTTTATCACCCTCTGCTGCATAAGTTGTGGTGTTAGGAAGCATCCAGTAGAACAATAGATTCTCACCCCAAGTCATCATTTAGTACATGTGGCATCGTTCTTTGTGAAATGTTTATCTCTCACAACAAAGTTTTCTGTGTTTTCACAGGATTACAGCAGAGACATTCCTTCGCATCCCTCACCAGCTGTTGTGACCTAATGCAGCATGGTCAACCTGTTCTTTGACAGTCAGACATGTCTTCTGTATCATTATAATGATTAATAGTACAATACAAAAATACTCTAATGATCCCAAGTGTTTTTAGCTTGTTGAAAATAACAGGTGGCTGTATTCCAACTTTGTGAAGTGCTATTACAGCTACAAGGTTCTCATAATCTCTCCACTGCATGTTAACCCACACAGCTAGACAACTCTTTCTCTCTACTGATAAACACCTGAATGTTGGCTGTGCATAGGCTAAGACATAGAATTGTGTGAAACCAGGTTCACACAATTCTATGGGCAGTGCAAAGGTGTGCAGAAGTTGCAACAGTATTTATGGCAAGACCATGCAAATTGGAATCCTTTAAAATCCCAAAAGATGAAAATGTATAAATTATCAAAAAAGTTGCATCTTGTCCCAAAGAGATTACCAAAAAAAAAAAAGGTTAAAGCTTATCAATCAAATCACACTGGATATATGGGGTTTCCAAAATTCATAAACATAATACTCCCCTTTGTCCAACAGTAGACAGAATAGACAGCCCCACCAACTGGCCAAATATTTATCCAAATTGCTCCCCCACCCCTCTCTCTCTCTCTCTCTCTCACACACACACAGACACACAAGCAAGCAACTCTACCTATGATATTAAAATTTTTCTACACTTCAAAACATTAATAAAAAAATCTCACCCTGACAATTCTGATATTTTTATTTATTTATTTTTTTTATGTTGAGTCCATACACAGGAGGTTGGTTGGTTAGCCGTGTATTAGTACCGTGTATGGGTAGTGGGTTGGGAAAGGAGCAATTTGTTTACATTTGATTTGAATGACTTTAAATTGTATTCCTTGGAAAACAGCAGGAGGGAGACTGTTTCACAGTACAGCAGTTGCATGGATGAAGGAAGAGGAAAAGAAACTTGTTCTGTTTGTTTCTAGGTGTACTGTGAAGGCATGTCGTGCAGCAGCTGCACGTGTTCCAATGAGCTTAGTACTGAGCGGAGGAATTATTGATGTTATTTCAGATGAGCATTTCCCATGGAAATATTTGTAGAATATACATACTGCAAAAACCATACGTCTGTGTGAAAGTGAAGGGAGAGAACTGGTACGGGATGGATCATTGATAAGTCTGACTGCTCTCCTCTGTATTGAGTCGAGCATTCTGAGAGTTTTTAGGGGCCCCACCCCATATGTGGGAGCAGTATTCAATAGCTGGGTGGATTTGTGATTTGTATAATGTTAATAGCTGTTCGGGGTGAAGTAACTTCTTGAGCGAAAGAGAAATTCTAGTTTTATTGAGGGTGAGGATGCAATGGTTGTGATATATATTTATGCCAGGAGAGGTTTGATGTGAGGGTGATTCCAAGAAGCGAGATCTCAAACTGTCTGAAATTTATTTTTTTATTTATTTTATGTTACGGGAAATAGTACAGAACTGGGTTTTATTGGTGTTGAAATTTATGAGGTTATCCAAACCCCATTGTAGGATGCTTGGAGATCGGAGTTGAGGGTGGTGCTTGATGTTCTGTAGATTGGGGCAAGTTGTGTAGGGTAAGGCTTATCAAATGCAAGCGAGGCATGTAGTGTGCTGTCGTCTGCAAAATTGTGTATTGGGTTGGAGGTCAATTGCAGTAGGTCATTGATATATAGCAGGAAGAGGGTTGGTGAGAGGACCGAACCTTGTGGGACCCCAGCATTAATTGAATGGTGAGAGGATAGGGAGCCGTCCACCATCACCCACAGTATGCATCCAGACAGAAAGGTGGCAATCCAACCACAGAAGTCCTGGGTCAGACCGAATGATGGTAGTTTGCCTAGTAGGCCTTTGTACCAGACCCGGTCAAGGGCTTTGGAGATATCTAGTGCAACCACATGAGATTCGCTAAACCTCTCCATAGCATTTGTCCAGAGATAGGTGACATATGTGAGTAGATCTCCTGTTGATCGGCAGTGGCAGAATCCATACTGGAGGTCATTTATTTGGCGAGTGTCTTCAAGATAGTGTAGGAGTTAGGAATTGATGATTTTTTCCATTACTTTTGACAGGACTGAGGTAAGCGAGATAGGGCAGAATTGGATGACTTGCCACCCTTCTTGGGAATGGGCTGAACATAGGCCAATTTCCAGTTTGTGGAATAGATTCCAGTGGAGTAAGAGAGTATATATAGGTGACATAGGATAGGGGTTGGTTCTGGAGCACAAACTTTCAGAACAATTGGGGGAATGCCATCAGGGCTGAGAGACTTTTTTGTGTCTAATTTGGACAGTATTTTTCTGATCTCATCCTGGCAAAAGGATATAGGGGGCATTGTATGTTGGGTGTCTGGAATGGTTGGGGGACATTTACTATAGTCAGTTGTGCATGCATTTGAAGCAAAGTATGGACAGAAGATTGGCTTTTTCTGTAGGTGATGATGCAGTAGAGCCATCTGGATATGATATGGGTAGGAATAGTGTTGGACAGAAGTTATGGCCAATTGCTTTGGCGAGAGACCAAAAGGCTCGGCTGCCATTTGGACAGGCTGCTAGTTTCCTGCTTTTTGATCTTTCAAACTCTGTTTTGGAAGCATTGATTGTTTTTTTTTTTTTTTTGCATCTATTACAGGCTTCGGTGTAAGCTTTGAAGGAGGATGAGGTTCTTGATTTCAGCCAGTTGTGGTATGTCTGGTGTTTCATCTCTACAGCTTTGGCACATCTTTTGGAGAACGGTTTCGTTAGGGAATGGCAGTTCAGAGTGCTATGAGGAATGTATGTATTCATGCCAGTGATAATAAGCTCAGTGCATATGTTTGGGTTGGAAGGCTGGAAGCAATAGTCCAACCATGGGAATGAAGCATAGAAGTTGTGGAGGCTGTCCCACTTAGCACTGTTATAGTGCCAAACTACTCTTGTATGGGAGTGTCTGTGTAAACGTTATTGCATTGGGGGGGGGGGGGAGATGAGCACTAGGTTGTGGTCAGAATTGCCCAGGGGCTCACTACTTTTACTGTGTATTTTGAGGGGTCAATGGTGAGGAAGAGATGGGGAGTGGTTTGGGTTATCTGGTATTCTGGTTGGCATCTGGACAAGTTGTGTAAGGACATTAGTGACGGCAAATGTTTCAGCATCTCTGGCTGCAAGATCTGTACAACTGGAGGAGGAAAGTCAGCTAGTGTTGTGGACGTTAAATCTCCTATGAGGATGATTTCGCTGTTGGGAAAGTGGGATTGGAGAAAGTCAATTTTTAGGGAGAGGAAATTAAAGAGCTCAGAGTGGTTGGTTGTGTTGGGGGAGCGATAGAGACAGCAGATGAATTGGACTGAGAGGGGAAGAGATATTTTCAACCAAAGAAGGTCAAAGTTGAGTGATTCTAGGTTGGGTGCTCTTTGGAAAGGTATGTCAGCACAGATGTATGCAGACATACATCTGCAAATACATTTGTCCCTTAGGATAAAAGTTGTTAAAGAATGAGTAGTTTGGAAGGTTGAGATCAGTGGTGCTGGGGAGGAGGTGAGATTTGAGTTTCTGTCAGGAAGAGTAGGTGGGATTTGGTAGACTGTAGGTGGTAGTGGACACTATTCAGGTTGGAGTTTAGGCCATGGATGTTGGCAAAGTGGATGAGTAGGGTTTTGTGAGTCATATGTTGGACCGCATGGGGTCTTGCATATTTCCTATGCGGTGACTGCATGCTGGTCTCCATGGTGGTTGCTAGTGGCATCACTTAGTTTTTTCACCAGTTTATCTTGTCTGTAGTCGATGATCCAACTGTTGTCACCATTTTGACGTTTTTCTTCGAGTTGTCTTTGAAGCTGGCGTCTTTGTTCCCTTTGTGCAAATGATAAGTCTGGTTCTGCACGTATGCACGATTGGGGACAGCTGTCTTATTATTTTTGATGTGCTTGTCAGCGTGTCATAAGTCACTTTTACTAGGCACAGAAAGTTCGTTCAGTCCTTCCTTTTATTTATAGGCCTGAAACGATGGCACCTGATGATATTCTTAGGATCGATGTTGCATTCTTCAGCTAGTTTGTTGATGTCCTCTTGTAATGATTTTCTGTTTTCCATCAGGAATTTCAAAATGATGGCATTGAGTTTTTTATGTTTGGCCTCCAAGTCGTTTACCGTTGATGCTATTAGATCGCGAAGTAGAACTTGCATTGTGCTGGTTTTCAATTTGTTCTAGCTTAGCTTTGACTGCACATATTTTGGAGGTAAAAGTTTCATTTAAAGCATCGATGTGCTGTTCGAGGTTTTCGACATGTTTACCTATGTTCAGAAGTTGTTTTACCGAAGGGAGGCACAGCGAACGGCTGGTTAAGTTCGATAAGTAGCTTTAGCGCAGCTTTGTCTATTTTCACGCAGGAAGCGTGCAGCCAGTGGCAACAGAAGTCTCAGAATATGCCTTTTTTTCTGTCTGTGACACTAGTTTTGCAGTTGCAGCACGCAATAGGTTTGTTGACGGTGATTGATGGCACTGTGCTGGCGAGACACGTGGTGCTCATTCGCCGTTGGCTTTTGATGCCGCCATCTTTGCTGCATACGGCAGGATCTCGAGTGCTTACACATGGCTGATTTAAAATTGGAAGGATAGCTGATTTAATACATTATAAGTACTTACAGGTTGTACTGAAGTGTTCCGCTGCTCAGCACCCGCTGTTAAGGTTTCATTTGATGGTTAATTTTGATGAAAAAACACTTGCAATAATGGTAAACTGGGGAGAGCAAGTTTGGAGTAGCTTATTCACTGACCCCGCCTGATACTGTGGTAAGCTAAAATATTATGTCAATATTCACACTTAGGGCTAAAACGGCCTCGCCTACTCCCTATATATGGGAATAAAAAGGCATTAGCTGAATTTTTTTTTTTTTTTTTTTTTTTTTTACTTGTAGGGCATGCAAAAACTTTGCACACCCTACATGACCTGCCAATCATGATGAGTGGTACTGGTTTAGTACCAACTTTACCATTACAAATAGAACAACCAGTTTTGAACTGATTCTGGAACTTCCACCTTAATAAACATAACATCCCTAGATTCAAGAAAAATAATTGAGAGATTAAAAGGAACTTTGTCAGTGATGACACAGTAATGTACTGTAAGAAACCCTTGATCTCATTAAGCCACATTTCCCCACTGAAATATGTGAATTATTCAGATTCGCTATTTATTCAGGTTATTTCTAATAGAAAGGGAAAAATATACAAACAGGCTGGTTAGGGTAGAACAGCAATGGGATCCCCTAATCTCCCCCCCCCCCATCCAGTTAATTTTTATATAGAACATTTTAAAAAAGCACCCACTGCTACACTTAAACCAAAGTTTGAGTGTACTATGTTGATGTGTTTGCTATTTGGCCTTATGGTCTAGACACATTGGCATTTTTAGTGCATCTTAACAGTAGATGGCACTATAGAAATACTTCTAATTATTTTAGGAAATGACAATATAAACTAATTATTAATTATAAAAACTTTAATAACTACCTATATTTCAGCATGTTACTGCCTTCTTCAGGGATCACAAAATGATATGCGCATGCAAGCACTCACACTAAGAAAATGAGATTGCAGAAAGGCAACTGAAGTCAGTCCTAGAATCCTAAGCAGGACAAACAGGTATGGTGATAGATTTAGGGTAATCTCTGCTATGAAGGAGGAAAGGGGGAGGGGTTGTGTTAAACTGATTTTAATATGGGTTGTCTTGACCATTGGGCTGATGATCTTAGGGCCAGTCTCATGTGCCCAAATTTGTTGATGTTTGGAAAGTTTTTCAGAGCTGAGGCTGATTGAAGGAATAATCTTTCACACTTGCTGCAGTGTAATAAAGTGGCTTTCTTCCAGCATATTCTGTGGTGGGTATACAATGCATGGTTAGCAAGTCCTAAGTGGCTGTATTAGTGGAAACAGATGTAGACCTTGTGTTTGGATATCCTGATATTGGCTGTCTTGCCTGTTTGGTCAGAGTAGGACAGCTGACAACTACCAGGGACCTAGTATACTCCAGGTAGGTCTAGGGAAAGTGGCTGATCTTTGGTGGGTGGATAAGAGATGCCAATTTCTTATGTGGTTTGTAACTAGTTGTGAGGTCATATTTTCTTAAGATTTTTGTTAGTCTTTCGGATATATGGAACAGTGATAGATTTAGAATAATCTCTGCTGTGAATGGGGGGGGGGGGTTAACTGGTTTTAATATTTTTTGGGGTTGTAGCCATTGGTTAAGAAGGTGTTAAGATATGGTTAAGTTCAGTAGTTAGGGCATTGTTATCTGAACTGATTAATTTTGTTGGGGGGGGGGGGTGATGACTGCTGGTGAATGTAGCTAACCATATGTGCAGGTTTCTGTAAACAGAGAAAGCGAGGGGGATCCATCAGGCTGGCAGGTAATCAGTGTCTAGGAAAGGGAGACTGTTATTTTCCTTTTCCAAGGTAAACTGGATCCTGGGGTGTTGACTGTTAAAGTTTGTTGAGAAATCGTGGAGTGTATCCAGGCCATGCAGCCAAATGGTGAACATATCATCTATATAGCATGGCCAAACAGTGGGTTTATGTAGAGCAGAGTTTAAGGCTTTTTCTTCAAAGGTCTCCATAAATAAGTTAGTCAGGGAGAAAGTGGAGAACCCATGGCTGTCCCCTCTATCTAATTTTTTTTGGAGACAGAGAGAGAAGTTCAATCTCCACTGGTAGTCAATCAGAGATAGCTGGCCCAAGACTATCACTAATTATAAATGGCATCCAGTGAAGAGATGCAGACACGTGCTGCCATCTCATGACCCATAATCCTAACACAATATGTTTGTCTAAAATAGTGTAGATTTTAAGGTTTATTTTCTTGAATTCCATTTATAGAAAACTACACATACAGGAAGGTATTTACATAAGCAATGGCATCCACAAAGCACTTACACACCAAGCAAGGACTATTTGTTTTATTCAGAGAACATCCCAAAAATAGCTAAAGTTCTCTGCAAATATGATCTGCATGCTGCTTTCCAACAGCTCATTCAGCTAGCTACCTTCATTCATTCTCTTCAAAATGAACTACATCCTCTTGCACATCCTGGAATGTATAAAGTTCCTTGTGCCTGCAATTTAGCCTACTTAAGACAGAGACTGGTAGATCAATTAGCATTCATCTTGAAGAACACAAAAATTACATCCATGATAATCTGTATTTCAAGTCTGGACTGGCAGACCAGATTCTGTATTAGACATAGATATTACATAGAGGTTGCTATAAGTCAAAGACTATTTTTAGAATCAGTATCAGCTATGAAGAACTCTTCCAAACTTCAAGTATGGCTGTTTTAATTTGATAGAGATCTGGGAGATAGTCATTTTGAGCCTTGCTCTTCTCAAAATTAACTTTATGGTTATTTAGCCCATAGAGTACACCGTGTTAGGACGTTAGTTTGTTTTCGGTTACAATTTGAATTGTTTCTACAATGATTTAGAATGATAAAATCTACAATGACAAAATAATGGGTAGAAAAACATTGACATATTAGTAAGTTCTATAAATGAAGTATTTTTTCCTTTTTCTTGTTGTTAAGCATTATTATGAACAGACAAAATATGGGACTTCTGCAGATAGTCTTTAAGAGTTTATTTTCTGTTTTCTTAATCCTTAAAAATTTGCACCACTGGATCTACTACCACAAAATTTAGCATATCCTACTTATTTTGATTGAAATATCATTGAAGGTTATGATTTACTGCAGGTCCATAATAAGAAATGATGGTAAAAAAAAAAATAAAAAAAAAGTCATGTTAAACCTGACTAATATTATGAATGACAGAGGTGTGAGTAAGGCCACAAAAGTTAGAATTGTTAAGCAGTGGTATTTCCAGTAGTGATGTACGGATGTGAAAGCTGGATTATTAAAGAAAAAAGATAAAAGTGAATTAATTCATTTGAATTATGGGTATGGAAGAGACTTAAGAATCCAATGGACGGCATGAATTCCTAATAAGATTTTTAGAAAATATAAAGATGGAATGCTCCTTGGAAGCAATGATCGCTGAACAGAAGTTAATGTACTTTGGACATATTATGCGGGCAAATGAATCATTGGAAAAGGCAGCTATGATGGGGAAGATTGAGGACATGAGAAGGAGAGGAAGACTGCAAGAGTTAGATGGACAACATAAAGGAACTTACCAACTTGAACTTACAATTGCTGAAAGAAAGACCGAGTAGGATGAAGAGCCTTTGTTCACAACATCACCAAGAGTAGAAAACAACTGACATAACTTATTTGACTATGAAAATACATACTACTGCAGATACAAACTTTGAGACATAAAGTGAGGGGGGGGGATTAATATTTCAAAAATAGAGGAAAGCAGTGAAAATAGTATATATAATACAAGGTAACTGGGTGTACAAGACAACATTAATATTTTCACTTACTGTTTACTATGATTTATGTTTTAAATATAAAACATATATCACAGCAAGCATTTTCTTTACTATAATTTATAAATGCCTTCCCACACAAGACAATTGGTAAAATTGTTTATGATTACGTAGTCTTCAGCTTCATATATTGCCAGTAAGGTTTCATTAGGAATTAAATGGAAAATCTACAAGCTTATCATGTGGCATATTTATTAAATACAAATATTTCCTATACAAAATATATCATCATCAAATTCCTGACATGTACCCTCAAGGGGTGTATAGGATATGATAGTACTACATGAAAAATTTACATCATTACTACTTCCTATCTACAATTTTCCTCCAAATCAGTCTATTACTCGTTAAGACTCCAATATTATCATTATCAGATCTTATATTTCTATCGTCTATGGCACATTGTACCGTATCAATCCACCTATATCTTGGTCTTCCTCTGGGTCGTTTTCCTACCAACCTGGCAGAGAACACTTGTTTTGCTAATCTTTCTTCGCCTATTCTGTTTAAGTGACCATACCACCTGAGATTAGCTCTGCTAATGCATTCCTAGATGCCGACAATGTCAAGTTCTTTCCTAATATCCTCGTTTTTAATATGATGTTGCCATTGATGCCATCTGTTCACGCATTATCTTTCTCATGACTCTCATATCTGTGGTCTCAGGCTTTGGTCAAGTGTTTTACTTCTGAACCAGCTCCCAGATCCATAGGTTAAAACTGGTTTAAACACTGTCTTCTATACAACTAATTTAGTGTTCCGATTAATTTCTCTCTTATTCCATATGAATTTATTCAATTGACTTCCCACCATACCAGCTTTGTTGATTCTGTTGTCTATTTCCATATTTAATTTAAAATCTTCACTAAAAATCGTGCCTAAGTAGCTGAAATGTTTTACTTGTTCCACAGGTTCCCCGTTCACAACACAGTTGATATTTTCAACAATTCTACCTATTTTCATTGTCTTTGTCTTTTTAATGCTCACCTTCATACCATATCTATTACAACAGTTATTCAATTTAGTCAGGGAATCTTGCAAACTTGTAGCGGATTTATTTAGAAGTATAACATCATCTGCATAAAGCAAAGAGCTGACATTAACATCTCCATTTCTGATATCATGTTTAATACCACTTTCCTTCATAATGTGATCCATATAGATAAAGAATAACAGAGGGGATAATGTACATCCTTGTCTCACACCAGATTTAACATTAAACCATCTTCCTGTACTTCCTTCAATTCTAACTGCTGACTTACAACTCAAATAAAGACTAAGTATTGCTTGATATAATGCCCCATTAACACCATATAACTGTAGCGTATTGAATAGCTTCTCTCTTGGCACCTCGTCATATGCTTTTTCCAGATCGATAAAACTTAAATACAGATCTTTGTTATATTATTATCACCCCAAGACCTGATAGAGTCAAAGACTTATCTGGGAGGTCCTTTTATCACACACAGCTCATCATACCGTGTTTTAAACACATTCAAACTCTTTGCAGACACCACATTCTCAGGCAAGGCATTCCAATCATTCACAACTCTGCACGAAAAAACCTGCCTCTCACTCCCCTACTCACACCCTCTTTATACAGTTTTCAGGGATGACCTCTGGTTCTCTCCTGATCTCCCACTATTCTCTGTAAAAATTCTTCAGCATTGATCCTATAACAACCGCTTACCAACTTTTAGGTTTCTATCCTCTCTTCCTACTGTCCCCCAGACTCTGCAAATTACATCTTCTCAATCTTTCCTCATACACGACATTTCAGAGGTCAGAAACTAGCTTAGTCAGTCTCCTTTGGACCCTTTCCAACATCTCTTCATCCTTCTGCATACCCAGTGACCAAATCTGCACACAATAGTCCATGTGTGGCCTAATCAAAGCCTTATACAACGGAACAAGAATCTCCCTACTTCTACATGTCGGTGTCCTCCGCATCATTCCCAGAAGCCTTTGTGTTGTCTTCAAAATTTTGGCGATGTGTCCCCTAAATTTTATATCCTTATCCACTATCACCCCCAGATCTCTTATTTCCTCTACCTCCAACAATATATTCTCACCAAGCATAAATTCTGCATTACATCTTTGCTTTCCAAATTTTAAAACCTTACATTTTGCAACATTGAACTCAAATCCCCATTTCCGTGCCCAATCACTCAATCTATTCAAGTCTTCCTGTAAGGCCACAACATCTTCACTACACTTCATGGTTCGTCCCAACTTTGCATTATCTACAAATAACTGAATATCTCCATCCAAATCTTCACCCATATCATTAATATACAAGTTAAACAGTAATGGACCTAAAACAGACCCCTGAGGAACTCCACTAGTGACGTTCCTTTTCCTGGATAGCGCTCCCCCATACACAACTTGTTGATACCTATCAGATAGCCAGTCTCCAATCCAATGCACCAATCTAATATCCAACCCCATCTGCTCTAGTTTGACAGTCAACCTATATTCCCATGCTTTCTCAACTATTTGTCATAAAGTGAAGATCAGATCCTGACAGCCTCTATTTGGCCTGAATCCAGCTTGCTCTTCACCAAGTTTTTCTTCCACAATTCTTCTCAACCGTTTCTCAAGTATACTTGCATAGATTTTGCCAGGAACACTTAGTAGAGCAATAACTCTGTAATTCTCACATTCAGTTTTATTTCCCTTTTTATATAAGGGTACTATGAGAACTCTACTCCAATCATCAGGAATTCGTCCCTCTGTCCAGGCTTTCTGAATTATGCAGTGCAGCCACTGTAACACTTTTATACCACCATACTTCAGCATTTCTGAAGTATGGTGAAGTACTTCACCATACTTCAGCATTTCGAATATCATCTACTCCTACTGCCCTTCCACATTTCAAGAATTTGATGGCATTTTCTACTTCAAGTATGGATATATTCCTGATTGTATGGCTGTTGAGTGTTTTTTACCACTGTGCTATCACATTTTGTTAGATTTAGCAATTTTTTGAAGTCATCTATCATCTACTTTGAATTAGAGGAGTAGATGATTGAATATCATCTACTCCTGCTGCCTTTCCACATTTCAAGAATTTGATGGCATTTTCTACTTCAAGTATGGATATGTATTCCTGACTGTATGGCTGTTGAGTGTTTTTTACCACTGTGCTATCACATTTTGTTAGATTTAGCAATTTTTTGAAGTAATTACTCCATACTTCAAGGATATTTTTTCTCCCGTTTTCTTGTTAACATTATCATCTCTAAGTCCTTTTACAGCCCACTTTCCTCCATTTCTGAGCTTCTTCAACAACCTCCAGAATATCTTGCACCTTCTTAATATTTATTTCCTATGTTCTTGCCAAAGTCCTCCCATGACTTTTGTTTAGCTAGTTTTACACAGTGTTTAGCTTTCTTACATGTGTCTCTGTATTCTCTAAGAGCAAAAGCTGACTTATTTGCCAGGAACTTTTGATATGCTTTCTTCTTTTCCTTCACTGCCTCTTTAACTTCCTGTGTCCACCATGGAGCTCTGATTTTTCTATACTTGCAGACAACCTCGTCACATGCCACTCTGGCTGAATCAATCAGGGTTTTCTTCAAGGCTTGCCACTGAATCTCCAAGGTTTGGTTCCTGTTCTCAAACTCTTTCATTTTTTCTTCAATAATCTTTGTGTATTTTAGTCTACAGTTCACATCTGAGAGCAGGTCAACTTTTATTCACTTTAAAACTTTCTTACATGTTATTCTTTTCAATATGAAATTCAATTTTATCCTGCTCAAGACTAAATAGTGATCACTTCCAACTTCAAATCCTCTGTACACTCTTGTGTCCTGCACTAGGGAGAAAACATCACTATCAACAATAACATAGTCAATGAGACTTTTTTTATTCCTAGCCTCTTCTCTCCATGTGAATTTGTGCACATTTTTATGTTGGAACATGGTGTTAGTAATAACCAGTCCATGTCCTGAGCAGGAATCCAACAGGTATTTGCCATTATTATAAGCTTTGCTCTTTTCTCCAAATTTTCCCAAAACATTTTTGTATGTCTGACAATCATTACCTACTCTGCTATTTAGATCCCCAACAAGGACCAACTTTTCCTTTTTCATTGTGTCAGTTGCTTTTTCTAAAGCATCAAAAAATGCCTTCACTTCTACCTTAGTAGAACCTTCTGTGGGACCATAGGCACAAATAAGTCTCATTGTCCAATTCCCCATTCTGATATTAGCCCGCATCACTCTCGAGACTGCCTGCCATTCAAGAAGATTAGCCTCGTATTTTGTGTTGAATACTATGGCTACTCCTTTTCCTTAATTGTCATTTCCTGAATATAACATTTTGTATTGCTCAGAAAGATCTCACCAGTTTTTGTCTTTTTAGTTTCAGTCTCCCCTATTATGTCGATCTGGTACTTATCTAATTCTTCAGCTAGGTCGATTTCTTTGCCATTCAGGCTTCTTATGTTGATAATACCGATCTTTAACTCTGGTGATGTTCAGTGGGATGTGTTTTCAGATTTGTTCCAGTAGCTGACTTTTCACTGTTCGCTGGCTCCCTGGTGAAAACAACGGGATCCTTGTTTAACCAGGCAACGCCCCAGCCAGCATGAAAATTTGTTATGTTGTACCATCATTTTGTATATTGGTTTAAGCCAATAAGAATACAATTTGGTCAGCTAAATCCCAAATTGCCTGCCCATCCTTGTTCATTCAGTATCCAGGCAGATAGCCAACAGGGTGCACCACGAGAAGGTGAGGATTGGACATTAGGTCAGAAGCCCTGGACGGTTCTCCGCATTCGGAGAACCGACCAGGTTCTCCGAATGCGGAGGAAAGCTGTCTTAAGACCATTAAGACAGCTTTGACCCTTATGCACCCCCATATAGTGTCATGTCTATGAAAAAGATAATCAAGAAACAGAACACTATAAGAAAGCAAATGGAAGCAACTGGAAAGAGGGGGGGGGATTCACCAATCAAATAGATAGTCCTCTTTTGGATACAATTAAACATTCTGAAGGTGCTTTGAGTGTACCATCACAAATGTGAGAATAATCCTTAGATTATTCTCAGTTGGGCAGATTTGGGATTTAATAAAGTATTAGATCAGTGTTTAAGGAATTGGTTATTGAAGATCGTGATGCTTGAATCATTTAAACACTATAAAGCTGTGTAAATGAAGGATAGGGATGGATTGTACTATCAAGCTAGACTATGAAGAGGATTTGAGGATGGCGAGATGTTACTGATGCAGGAGGAAGGGTGAGGTTAAAAGCACAGAGCCCCTGGAATACTCCAGCTCTGATGGAAAAATCTGATGAAAGGATACCATCCAAAATTGCACTTAATGAATAACCAGAAAGGAAGCTGTTAACCATGAAGAGCAAGAAAAGACCATTAAGATGTTAGCTTGGTAACGTCATGATGCCAGACTTGATCATTGCCTTGGAAATAACAAGAGGCAACCATGCGAATGTTTCAAAACTTTTCCATGGATGGTGTCCAAACTGGGTAATGTTAGCTAAGAGATCCCATAGAGAAAGAAAGGCAGAAATTGCATTAAGAATCAAGAAACACTAGGTAAGTTTGTTAGCCTACTGCATATTTGAGAAGTCTGTCTGCTACTGAACCAAGAATTCATTTAAAGCAATAAGAGTCAGGAATGCTCGATTCCCCTCTTAGCTCTCTTTTGTTTCCTGAGTTTTATCGAAATGAGTGGGGGCTATGCATTTGGAATGCAGATTCCTCTTATAACTTGAATAATAAGAGTTTTTTTTTCTAATGAAAATTTCTAGCATGCAAAGTAGAAGACTAATAATCTTAAATAAACTGTTTAAATTAAGGGATATTACATCCCATATCGTTTCTTAGCCGAATATAGTAGAAACTATATAAAGTTCGGCGATTCCAAGCGTAAGCAAATACCTGGATACTGCAGCAACTGACCCTTAAGGTAGTGCAAGCTGAGGCAACTCATGTCGAAGGTGGAGCAAGCTCCGATCACTATTCTTGATATTTACCCATAATGTGAACTTAGCTCCTAGGAGCTGTATTACTGTTCTACATTATGAGAGAAGGTCACTACCCAGACCGGTTTCAACGTTTATTGAGGTCTCATCAGTGTGTAGGTAGACCTAGTTAATATCAAGTTTGTAGCGAACAAGTTTTGTAAGTTCACATTATGGGTAAATATCAAGAATAGTGATCGGAACTTGCTCCACCTTTGACATGAGTTGCCTCAGCTTGCACTACCTTAAGGGTCAGTTGCTGCAGTATCCAGGTATTTGCTTACGCTTGGAATCGCCGAACTTTATATAGTTTCTACTATATTCGGCATGAAACTCTTTGAGTTTCTTATTTGGCTAAGAAACGATATGGGATGTAACATCCCTTAACTTAAACAAGTCATATGTCACCAAATTGAAGCCTTTGGCTCTTCATATATCTAATAATTTATTAGGACACCTCTCAGCAATACTCATAGAAGGGTTAAGTTCTGTTCGCTACAAACTTGATATTAACTAGGTCTACCTACTCACTGATGAGACCTCAATAAACGTTGAAACCGGTCTGGGTAGTGACCCTCGCTCATAATGTAGAACAGTAATACAGCTCCTAGGAGCTAAGTTCACATTATGGGTAAATATCAAGAATAGTGATCAGCGCTTGCTCCACCTTTGACATGAGTTGCCTCAGCTTGCACTACCTTAAGGGTCAGTTGCTGCAGTATCCAGGTATTTGCTTATGCTTGGAATCGCCGAACTTTATATAGTTTCTACTATATTTGGCATGAAACTCTTTGAGTTTCTTATTCGGCTAAGAAATGATATGGGATGTAATATCCCTTAACTTAAACAAGTCATATGTTGCCGAATTGATTCCTTTGGCTCTTCATATATCTAATAATTAAATAAACTGATTTATTAGCTTGAAATTTGACCAGTTTTGTGTACTTAGTGTTACATTTAAGAAGTGTTAAAGAATGTTATACTAACAAAGTAGTTTTTTTTAGTTATTTTGTGTTTCACTTCAGGAAAAATAAAATCCATAAAGATGATCCAAAAGAAGCATATACAAGATACAAATCAATGAAAAAGAATTAACCATTAACAGTCCAACAATTAGGAGTATGGTAATATCATGTTCAAGAGGTATTATATCTGAAACTAGTTTTTTTTTTTTTTTTTAGGATGGTATGACATACCAGCACTTTATTAACAGTGACATGACATTCAGATATTTAGAAATTTGTAATGTTCAGTAATCTTTTTACATGTGTATACAATATAAATACGAAAACACAAGGTATTATTTATTAAATATACTGCCATATATTTCAGTCTAAAATTAACAGACTATTGTCAGTGGCTTAAAAACCGTTTTTACATGGTAGAATGCAAACATTATTAAGAACACGTAAGTCCACAGTAATAACTTTTAATTAATAAGGCACAGATATTTCATACTAAAACTAATAATACATCTTCAGTGTTACAAACAGATAGGAATGGAATACAAGTAACGAACATTTGGTGGATCACCTATTCAAATACATTGTTGTCACAAGCTAGGAAATTAAAGAAATAAATGAGTAATTAATATTTAAGATAATTTTTTTTATTAATGATTACATAAAATAAAAGTCTCCCAGATCTTCGAGAGAGACAATCATTTCGATTTGAATTCGGTCAGTGTAAAATAGCTTCACAACTTTCTTTAAAGAAGCGTTCATATTTGAATCTGCATTTGAACCTCATTATGCAGGTTCAAATATGAACGCCTCTTTAAAGAAAGTTGTGAAGCTATTTTACATTGACCGAATTTAAATCGAAATGATTCTCCCTCTCTCGAAGATCTGGGAGACTTTTATTTTATGTAATCATTAAAAAATAACAATTATCTTAAATATTAATTATTTATTAATTTCCTAGCTTGTGACAACAATGTATTTTAATAGGTGATCCACCAAATGTTCGTTACTTGTATTCCATTCCTGTCTGTTTGTAATACTGAAGATGTACTATTAGTTTTAGTATGAAATATCTGTACCTTATTTATTAATTAAAAGTTATTACTGTGGGTTCTTTAATAATTATACTATGCCACAGGTACCTCTAAAAATAAGAATGCAAACAACTGATTTATTCAAAACAGAACAAGCCACGTGATGTTAAATCGCCAATAGCATTATGCATTCACCGAATAAAAGGTTAATCATAAAAGTGGAAAATAAATTCTGTGTGTGGGCGCGCGCGTGCACGTACACACACACACACACAAAAGATATATATATATAGTTTATAATATCATACTAAACAGATCATCAGATAGATGTAGTATCTAGATGTTTTCTTAAGACCTTATGTCTTTATAAAAAATCATCATCATCAAATTCCTGACATTTACCCTCAAGGGGTGTACAGGATATGATAGTACTACATGAAAAATTTACATCGTTACTAGTTCCTATCTACAATTTTCCTCCAAATCAGTCTATTACTTGTTAAGACTCCAATATTATCATTATCAGATCTTACATTTCTATCGTCTAAAGCACTTTGTACCGTATCAATCCACCTATATCTTGGTCTACCTCTGGGTCGTTTTCCTGCCAACCTGGCAGAGAGCACTTGTTTTGCTAATCTTTCCTCACCTATTCTGTTTAAGTGACCATACCACCTGAGATTAGCTCTGCTAACGCATTCCTGGATATCGACAATGTCAAGTTCTTTCCTAATATCCTGTTTTTAATATGATATTGCCATTGATGCCATCTGTTCACGCATTATCTTTCTCAGGACTCTCATATCTGTGGTCTCTAGTCCTTGGTCAAGTGTTTTACTTCTGAACTAGCTCTCAGATCCATAAGTTAAAACTTGTTTAAACACTGTCTTCTATACAGCTAATTTAGTGTTCCGACTAATTTCTCTCTTATTCCATATGAATTTATTCAATTGACTTCTTACCATACCAGGTTTGTTGATTCTGTTGTCTGTTTCCATATTTCATTTAAAATCTTCACTAAAAATCGGGCCTAAGTAGCTGAAATGTTTTACTTGTTCAATAGGTCCTCGTTCACAACACAGTTGATATTTTCAACAATTCTACCTATTTTCATTGTCTTTGTCTTTTTATTGCTGACCTTCATACCATATCTATTACAACAGTTATTCAATTTAGTCAGGGAATCTTGCAAACTTGTAGCAGATTTATTCAGAAGTATAACATCATCTGCATAAAGCAAAGAGCTGACATTAACATCTCCAATTCTGATATCATGTTTAATACCACTTTCCTTCATAATGTGATCCATATAGATAATGAATAACAGAGGGGATAATGTACATCCTTGTCTCACACCAGATTTAACATTAAACCATCTTCCTGTACTTCCTTCAATTCTAACTGCTGACTTACAACTCAAATAAAGACTAAGCATTGCTTGATATAATGCCCCATTGACACCATATAACTGTAGCATATTGAATAGCTTCTCTCTTGGCAACTTGTCATATGCTTTTTCCAAATCAACAAAACTTAAATACAGATCTTTGTTATATTCCCATGCTTTCTCGACTATTTGTCGTAAAGTGAAGATCTGATCCTGACAGCCTGTATTTGACCTGAATCCAGCTTGTTCTTCACCAAGCTTTTCTTCCACGATTCTTCTCAACAGTTTCTCAAGTATACTTGCATAGATATTGCCAGGAACACTTAGTCGGGAAATACCTCTTTAATTCTCACATTCAGTTTTATTTCCCTTTTTATATATGGGTACTATGAGAGCTATACTCCAATCATTGGGAATTCGTCCCTCTGTCCAGGCTTTCTGAACTATGCAGTGCAGCCACTGTAAGACTTTTATACCACCATACTTCAGCATTTCTGGTCGAATATCATCTACTCCTGCTGCTTTTCTACATTGAAAGCCTTTGATGGCTTTTTCTACTTGAAGTATGTATTCCTGACTGCATGCCTGGTCAGTGATTTTTACCACTGTGCTGTCATCACTGCTTGTTTCATTTAGCATTTTTTCAAAGTAATTACTCCATACCTCAAGGATATCTTTTTCTTCCATTTTCATGTCTAACTCCTCTTACAGCACTCTTTCCTCCATTCCTAAGCTTCTTCAACAACCTCCAGAATATTTTGCCACCTTCTTGATATTTATTTTCTACATTCTTGCCAAAGTCCTTCCATGACTTTTGTTTAGCTAGTTTTACACAGTGTTTAGCATTCTTGCATTTGTCTCTATATTCTCTAAGAGCACAAGCTGACTTATTTGACAGGAACTTTTGATATGCTTTCTTCTTTTCCTTCACTGCCTCTAACTTCCTGTGTCCACCAGGGAGTTCTGATTTTTTTATCTTTGCACACAACCTCACCACATGCCTCTCTGGCAGAATCAATCAATGTTTTCTTCAGAGTTTGCCACTGAATCTCTAAGGTTTCATTCCTGTTCTCAAACTCTTTCATTTATTCTTCAATAATCTTTGTGTATTTTAGTCTACAGTTCACATTTGAGAGCTGCTCAACTTTTATTCGCTTTAAAACTTTCTTACGTGTTATTCTTTTCAATATGAAATTCAATTTTATCCTGCTCAAGACTACATAGTGATCACTTCCAATTTCAAATCCTCTGTACACTCGTGTCCTGCAGTAGGGAGAAAACATCACTATCAACAATAACATAGTAAATGAGACTTTTCTTATTTCTTGCTTCTTCTCTCGATATGAATTTGTGCACATTTTTATGTTGGAACATGGTGTTAGTAATAACCAGTCCATGTCCTGAGCAGAAATCCAACAGATATTTGCCATTATTATTAGCTTTGCTCTTTTCTCCAAATTTTCCCAAAATATTTTTGTATGTCTCACAATCATTTCCTACTCTGCTATTTAGATCCCCAACAAGAACCAACTTTTCCTTTTTCATTGTCAGTTGCTTTTTCTAAAGCCTCAAAAAATTCCTCCACTTCTACCTTAATAGAACCTTCTGTGGGACCATAGGCACAAATAAGGCTCATTGTCCAGTTCCCCATTCTCATATTTGCCCACATGACTCTGCTTGAGACTGACTGCCATTCAAGAAGATTAGCCTCTTATTTTGTGTTGAATACTATGGCTACTCCTTCTTTTCCTTGATTGTTATTGCCTGAATATAACATTTTGTATTTGCTCAGAAAGATCTCACCAGTTTTTGTCTTTTTTGTTTCAGTCACCCCTATTATGTCGATCTGGTACTTATCTAATTCCTCAGCTAGCTCCATTTCTTTGCCATTCAGGCTTCTTATGTTGATAGTACCGATCTTTAACTCTGGTGATGTTGAGTTGGGGTTTGTTTTCAGATTTGTTCCAGTAGCTGACTTATCGCTGTTCGCCCTGTTTCCCTGGCGAAAAGAATGGGGGCCTTGTTCAACCGGGCGACGCCCCAGCCGGCATGAAATTTTGTCATGTCGTACCATCATTTTTTTATTTTGGTTTAACCAATAAGCATACAATTTGGGTCAGCTAAATCCCAACACATCTCAAAAGTAGCTATCATTTTCCTATCAGACTTTGTTAGGTTCCAAGTCTCACATCCATAAGTTACTGTTGGAAAAACAGCTACATCCAGAATCCTCAACTTTGTTCTTGTGGAGATAGATCCATCCTTACATATTTTAGACAAGTCTCCGACTGTTATTTTAGCTTGTTAGAACACAAAGATTCTAGTCTAACCTTCCATACAACAAATAATGGTCATCAAATACTGCAACAAATAGAAATGCTCTATACTGACTACGACAGTTTTGTTAGGAAATTCAAAGTAGCATCTGAAATGTTGTGTATCTCTCAACAATATAACATAAAACAGAGGAATCATATTATATCTGGCTCTTGTTCAACAGAGATCTCAGATATGCTACACACTATGCTTTTAAATATAAAAATCTCTTTTTCCCACACTCCCAATTGCTGAACTATTTAACTGCTGATTTTTTTATCGTTATCTTATTCATGTAGAAACGATCAGCCAGGATTCTACAGTGATTCAGATTAACAGCAACATGAGTGGTCCATAAAGCATCATACTGACATCAAGCAGAGAATTGGGACACATTTTTTTCTAGCTGGATGGAAGAGTGTGGATAATGGGTTTGGTTGATGCCTGGGGAATACCTTATGCCCAAATGAATCATCCTAACTGTAAAGTTTGGTGGGAGGGATGTAATGGTCTGGAGATAGTTTTTCCTGGTAATCATTATTAATTGTAATGACTGGGAGATGAATCCTTGACAAATATGCATGAATTTTGGATAATGCAATACTTCCTACACCATGGCAACTTTACAGGATAGACACACACATTTCTTTTGATATGAAAGTGAACGATCATACTGCAGGTGCTATTGCTATGTGATTTGAGGAAAATGTGAAAATACTTGACTATCTGTACAGTCTCAATTACAACCCAATGGAATACTTATTGGATAAACAGTACATATAGGCTAGACCTGTGCATCCAGTGATGTTATAATGACTGGATGCACAAGGAAGGATGATTCAAAATATCTGAATCATATTATCAAACTGGTGGAGAGTATGCCAAGAAGACTGGAAAGTGATGAAGCCAAAAAAGGCCCACAATGAAATGTATACAATTAGATTTCTCTGAAATACAGTACATCCATACTTATTTCAAAACAGTATACACTAATAAAACATCCCTGAAAATAATAAAAAAAAATCTACTAATCTGCAGCATGCAGAAACCTTTTCCATTAAATAGTGGCATTATGTAAGAAAACTCAAATCACTGTTAACCTAGAGTTCAAATTCATCATTGCAATAGGATTGGTGTTGCATGTCACAGTAATCAATTATTCAAATATAAAAATTTCAAATGACTTAATTAAAAATGGCGTCTGCCTCACTCTCACAAAAATTTTTACAAAATTATGTAAAAGCAAAATGTGTATGGGAGAAAGCTGGAATTTTCAATTTGCTCTTCTAATACTACCAAGAATTGTAGTTTCATCCTTATATAGTGTTGTGTCCCAATTTATGATTATTATTCTATCTAGTGATTTTCTGCTTATCTATATTCAACTTTTATCTACGTACGAGATATCACCCCAAAATACAAATATTTAAGCTTTTTCTCCCCTTAGTGTCCCTAATATTTATATTATACTGCGCCTTTTGGGACATTTAGTTTGAGATATTAAATACAAAAACAAGGAGCAATTACTATATATGTCTGAATGTGAAACAATATTTCAGTCGTGACACTTTATCTCGTTACTCATTTAAATATTCTCCCCTCCCACGTGATTAGGTTCGTACGTTTTCAAGTGGTGCATTGGGCAGCAATTTCAGACTGTTTTATCAATGAACAAAGGTTTATTAAACTCATTAGCATGGTACAATTCAATTTCTAATATAATTCAATTCAATACTAAGAAAATATTTACAAAATAACATTGGCTAATCACAAGTATTTGGCTGAGATCCTATATGGGTATTACGATCATGCCGCCATAACAAATTCAACACATAAAATCATATGTATAATCCCAGATCTAATTAACACCTTAGTTAACCCTATATTAGTCTGAATATATGCTATATGCTGTAGCACATGGACATATATGATCAATTCACTCTATTTAACTATCAAAAACTATGTAGATTAACTTATCCTTTCACTGTACTAACACATAACTTTGACATTTAAACTTTCCTATACGTTACCATACACATGCATAATTCTCAGGACACGTAATTACTTATATAATATTAATATTAACAGGCATACTTTCATTATAATCAGTCATGTACTAAAGTCCTAGTATAAATTTCCTTAGTCTCTTCAACAGTTCAGTAATAGAATAATGAGTACAATTACAGACGATTTTCAGTTAACATGAGATTTTTACAGTACCTTTTTCTCTTGAGTTTTCTATATTGGCCTCTACCTTTTTCCGATTGAACTATCCTGGTATGATCTCTCCTATAATCAGTCACTCCTAAGTTCTTTTGGCATTAAACTATGCTTGTGCGATCTTTACTTTTCGTACTTGAATTAAGAACACACTTTAGAATCATCTATACCATGGCTGTGAGACTCACCACGTGGACACCGACTTCTTTACAGATTTCCCTTTCTCGTAGTTGTGACTGGATGATGAAACACTTAGACAATACCTTCTTTCCTTTGGCTAAATGGTATTCCTCGTTTCTTACCATAGGAAATACGGAATCGAAATCCTGTTCACTTTTGTTTCCTTGTTGTGACAACGGAGATAACTCCAATCCCACCACTCAGGAAAACCACGTGAAACCTATACGAAGGAGCTCGTGAAGAAACTATCCAGGAAAAAGCCTCGTGGGGGGGGGGGGGTTCTAACCCTTTTATACCTTGACCCCTAATGACACCTTCTTTAATTTCTTTACTCCGCCCCTTACTTGATTCAACTTCACCGACCAATTAAGGTAGCGTTTTTCTGCCAAACATCCTTCGGTCGGCGAGCCCACGACGATGTTTAAATCCGGGAATTGACCCTGAGCAATAGTCTATTGTTTTTCTTTTGCTAGCCTCTAAATTAATCCCCCTTCCAAAATTTTTCTATGAATTTACTTAATGTTTTAATCTCTAGCCTCTGAAAATTTCTTATGATTAATCTTTTCTGTCTTACTTAGCAAAAATTTTTTTTTTTATATCACAACTGTAATACATTCCTTCTTTTATTATTTAGTTCAACAAACACTTTTTTTGACATATATTTTACTTGGATGCAAGAATATTTTTTTTCTTTTAAATAATTCATCTATTAGCTTTTATACAGGGGTTTTATTTTATTTTCTCTTCATGTTACACCACGACAACTGGGAATTCTACATTCTTAAGGTATCAGGGTGAAACAATAGTTAAAACATGAAATGCTAAATACTAGTAATGCAGATTCTCATGATCATTCACTATGTATTACCAAGGAATAGGTACCAAAAGTGTATTCTAGTATACATAAGTGAATGATAATAAAGTTATGAGTCTGCTATTTAAAATTTAAAGAATATATGATTATCAAATGGTTTGTGTTTTATTCATATATTCTAATATGTGACTAACAATTTTTTTTCTTCTGAATAGCTAATAGAGCAAAAACATGGTATATTTACCAGATGACAGATCCAAGGACGTAATTTTTCCTTGAAGTAAAATATCATTTGAACTACCTTCTGATCTTGTATCCCAAAATCTAATGCGTTTATCAAAGTGTCCACTAATGATGTTGGTACCTGTGCTATCACTAGTGACTATGTCATTACAGCTGGAACCAGCAAATATAGTCTTGATACCTAAAAAAAAATAATTACTACAGAAAACAAAAGTATTGAAATGATGAAAGCTATACATAAATTATTATATTCAGTAAAATATCTTTCATGTAAATTTTTCAGCAGACCAATAATACAGGAACATCATTTGGATAAGTAAGTATTATGACCGTTACTGTTCTGCTTTAAAAGGTAATGCAAGTGCCATTATTAAGATATTCAAGATTTAAAAAAATAATAAATAAATAAAATAATAATAATAAAAAAAACATACTGCAAAATGCAACTTCAAATTACACAAAAATCATCATCATCAAATTCCTGATATGTACCCTCAAGGGGTGTACAGGATATGATAGTACTACATGAAAAATTTACTTATTATTAAAACACTTAAGGAATAGAACAACGTAGTTAAGGATATAAATTAAATTAAACTTTAATAAATATTTTCCGATATTTCGGCAACGTCACGTTGCCATTTTCTAAAGGAACTTACAAAAAAGTTACATGCACGTAGGCACTACAACACGGAAACTGGGAATGAAGAGATGAAGCTATTGTTCTCCTAACAGTCCTGATGGTGCCCTCTAGCGGGCTAAGTAGATGTTCTTGGCCGTTGGGCCAAGATGCAGATGTAGGCCTCCCAAATTTGGGGCATGAAAAATTTACATCATTACTAACTTCCTATCTACAATTTTCCTCCAAATCAGTCTATTACTTGTCAAGACTCAAATATTATCATTATCAGATCTTATATTTCTATCGTATAAGGTACATTGTACCGTATCAATCCACCTATATCTTGGTCTTCCTCTGGTTCGTTTTCCTACCAACCTGGCAGAGAACACGTGTTTTGCCAATCTTTCCCCACCCATTCTGTTTAAGTGACCATACCACCTGAGATTAGCTCTGCTAACATTCCTGGATGCTCGACAATGTCACGTTCTTTCCTAATATCCTTGTTTTTAATCTGATATTGCCATTGATGCCATCTGTTCATGCATTATATTTCTCAGGACTCTCATATCTGTGGTCTCTAGTCTTTGGTCAAGTGTTTTACTTCTGAACCAGTTCTCAGATCCATAAGTTAAAACTGGTTTGAACTGTCTTGTATACAGCTAATTTAGTGTTCCGACTAATTTCTCTCTTATTCCATATGAATTTCTTCAGTTGACTTCCTACAACACCAGCTTTGTTGATTCAGTTGTCTATTTCCATATTTAAGTGCCTAAGTAGCTGAAATGTTTTGCTTGTTCCACAGATTCCCCGTTCACAACACAGTTGACATTTTCAACAATTCTACCTATTAATTGTCTTTGTCTTTTTAATGCTGACCTTCATAGCATATCTATTACAACAGTTATTCAATTTAGTCAGGGAATCTTGCAAACTTGTAGTGGATTTATTCAGAAGTATAACATTGTCTGCATAAAGAAAGAGCTGACATTACCATCTCCAATTCTGATATCATGTTTAATACCACTTTCCTTCATAATGTGTAATAATGAATAACTTCATAAATAGATAATGAATAACAGAGGGGATAATGTACATCCTTGTCTCACACCAGATTTAACATTAAACCATCTTCCTGTACATCCTTCAATTCTAACTGCCGACTTACAACTCAAATACAGACTAAGTATTGCTTGATATAATGCCCCATTGACACCATATAACTGTAGCGTATTGAATAGCTTCTCTCTTGGCACCTTGTGATATGTCTTTTCGAGATCGACAAAACTTAAATACAGATATTTGTTATATTCCCATGCTTTCTCGACTATTTGTCGTAAAGTGAAGATCTGATCCTGACAGCCTCTATATGACCTGAATCCAACTTGTTCTTCACCAAGCTTTTCTTCCACAATTCTTCTCAACCGTTTCTCAAGTATACTTGCATAGATCTTGCCAGGAATACTCATTAGTGAAATACCTCTGTAATTCTCATATTCAGTTTTATTTCCCTTTTTATATATGGGCACTATTAGAGCTCTACTCCGATCATCGTGAATTCCTCCCTCCGTCCAGCTTTCTGAGCTATGCAGTGCAGCCACAGTAAGACTTTTATACCACCATACTTCAGCATTTCTGGTCGAATATCATCTACTCTTGCTGCCTTTCCACATTTCAAGCCTTTGATGGCTTTTTCTACTTCAAGTATGGATATGTATTCCTAATTGTATGCATGTTGGGTGTTTTTTACCACTGTGCTATCACTGGTTTTCTATTTGGCTTGAATCCAACTTGTTCTTCACCAAGCTTTTCTTCCACAATCCTTGTCAACCGTTTCTCAAGTATACTTGCATAGATCTCGCCAGGAACATTCATTAGGGAAATAACTCTGTCATTCTCACATTCAGTTTTATTTCCCTTTTTATATATGGGCACTATTAGAGCTCTACTCCAATCATCGGGAATTCCTCCCTCTGTCTAGCTTTCTGAACTATGCAGTGCAGCCACTGTAAGAAAGGCTGAAGTATGGTGGTATAAACACCATACTTCAGCATTTCTGGTCGAATATCATCTACTGCTGCTGCCTTTCCACATTTCAAGCCTTTAATGGCTTTTTACTACTTCAAGTATGGATATGTATTCCTGACTGTATGCATGTTGAGTGTTTTTTACCACTGTGCTATCACTGCTTTTCATTTAGCAATTTCTCGAAATAATTACTCCATACTTGAAGGATATCTTTTTCTCCTGTTTTCATGTCACCTTTATCATCTCTAACTCCTTAGAGATGATAGGAAATGGAGGAAAGAGTGCTTTACAGCACTCTTCCCTCCATTTCTAAGCTTCTTCAACAACCTCCAGAATATCTTACCACCTTCTTGATATTTATTTTCTATGTTCTTGCCAAAGTCCTCCCATGACTTTTGTTTAGCTAATTTTACACAGTTTCACTTTCTTACATTAGTCTCTGTATTCTCTAAGAGCAAAATCTGACTTATTTGCCAGGAACTTTTGATATGATTTCTTCTTTTCCTTCACTGCCTCTTTAATTTCCTGTGTCCACCATGGAGTCCTGATCTCTCTATCCTTGCAGACAATCTGAATCTATCAGGGTTTTCTTCAAGGCTTGCCACTGAATCTCCAAAGTTTGGTCAAACTCTTTAATTTTTTCTTCAATAATCTTTGTGTATTTTAGTCTACAGTTCACATCTGAGAGCTGCTCAACTTTTATTCGCTTTAAAACTTTCTTACATGTTTTTCTTTTCAATATGAAATTCAATTTTATCCTGCTCAAGACTAAATAGTGATCACTTCCAATTTCAAATCCTCTGTATACTCTGCTGTCCTGAACCAGGGAGAAAACATGACTATCAATAATAACATAGTCAATGAGACTTTTCTTATTCCTAGCCTCTTCTCTCCATGTGAATTTGTGCACATTTTTATGTTGGAACATGGTGTCAGTAATAACCAGTCCATGTCCTGAGCAGGAATCCAACAGGTATTTGCCATTATTATAAGCTTTGCTCTTTTCTCCAAATTTTCCCAAAACATTTTTGTATGTCTGACAATCATTACCTACTCTGCTATTTAGATCCCCAACAAGGACCAACTTTTCCTTTTTCATTGTGTCAGTTGCTTTTTCTAAAGCATCAAAAAATGCCTTCACTTCTACCTTAGTAGAACCTTCTGTGGGACCATAGGCACAAATAAGTCTCATTGTCCAATTCCCCATTCTGATATTAGCCCGCATCACTCTCGAGACTGCCTGCCATTCAAGAAGATTAGCCTCGTATTTTGTGTTGAATACTATGGCTACTCCTTCTTTTCCTTGATTGTGATCGCCTGAATATAACATTTTGTATTTATTGCTTAGAAAGATCTCGCCAGTTTTTGTCTTTTTTTGTTTCAGTCACCCCTATTATGTCGATCTGATACTTATCTAATTCCTCAGCTAGCTCCATTTCTTTGCCATTCAGACTTTTTATGTTGATAGTACCGATCTTTAACTCTGGTGATGTTGAGTTTGGGTGCGTTTTCAGATTTGTTCCAGTAGCTGACTTTTCGCTGTTCGCCCTGTTTCCCTGGTGAAAACAACGGTGGCCTTGTTTAACCAGGCAATGGCTGAGCCAGCATGAAATTTTGTCATGTTGTACCATCATTTTTTATTTTGGTTTAACCAATAAGACTACAATTTGGTACACTAAATCCCAAATTTCCAGCCCATCCTCGTTCGTTCAGTATCCAGGTAGATATCCACTAGGGTGCACCATGAGAAGATGAGGATTGGACATTAGGTCAGAAGCCCTTGTCGGTTCTCCGCATTCCTTTAAATGCTATTATTATTTTAAAGAACTGGCACTATATGTATGCTCCAAAGGTAGATTAATGTGATGTCTTATTCTTGAACTCCTGAACAAGTTATCCTTTCTCGATCAAAGCTGTTAATATACAGGAGAGATAGTATCCACTTCAACCTCTGTCGAGTTTAACGTTTCCAATATCACAGTTAAAGACTGAACTCAGTATGAATCTAACTCAAGAAGTCTGGTTACAAATTCCAAAACTGAATGATCATTTGATTCATAAAAAGTAGCACAGTTTACTGAAAAAATCCATGTGTATGTAAAATGAAGTCCAGCAAGTGATGTCGTATGAAACATTTTCCCCCCCGTACATTTCTTCACATTAGAGCCATTCTCTTAATCTAGTGTGTGTTTTCACTTAGGCTCTGATCAGATATTTAATTGATCACAAGGATTTATCAATCATGGACAAGATAAGAGAGAAATGTGCACCAGATAATTATTATCTTTTCCAGAGAATGTCTAACCCATACATCCAGAAGTATTTTAAATCAAGATGACATTTTTTAATGTGACTCCCTCCCATGAAAGGTTTCTATAAATCTATAGTACATTCATACAGTAGGTGGATTAAGGATTTTTCCCCCCTCTGTTTTTATACACTTTATATATATATATATTTGTATTTTTACATAGTCTAAACACCCTGCTCTAGAGACCAAACATGGAACTGTTTCAAGCCACTTCAGACCTTCAATAAGCAGGGAAGTGGTCTCACAATGACCAGTCAAATTCATCTCCCAACTAAAGACAATTACATACATTCATGCCCATGGCTGGATTGAAACCCACAGTCTGTTGGTTGAAGATTGGATATCCTAACTGCTCCAATAACCATTTGTTTGCTAATTTTGTTAAATCAAAATTTTTGGTCCTATAATTGTGAATCAGATAGCCTCTTGGCTCTTTGTACATTTCCAACTAGCTTTGTCTGTTGTTTTGAATTTAGCGACTGAGTTGGTATCTCCCCACCACAAGGCCCTGAAGAATGTTTTGGCAGCATCATTCAATTCTAATAAAACCTCTTCAATAAACTGAAACCATATTAACACAGATACTTTTAAAATAAATTCACACTAAAAAAGTGTTCTCTTACATCACTTCTCAATTTTATAAATCAACAGGAAAATTGGACATTGCGTTCCAAATTTCCTGTTGGAAAATTGAAATGCAACTTTTTTCTCAAAACTTATTATCAACATCTCAAAATATCAAGTAAGTGTATATTCTCTAAAAAATTTTACTTAACAGTGCAAAAGCATAATCTTTAGGTCCCCATTGAAAAGTGTTATCTTATTCTCAAGCCACAAAATTTCTTAGAAATGTGAACAATCCAAAAACTGTACTTTTCAGAAAATACTTTTCAATTAAAAAAGAAATATGGTAAATTCTATAAAACCTTATCTCTCTCTAATTATGCAAAATGCTTTTGAGCAGGTCTGATAAGTCAGATGTCAAAGGAAATAAACATTTTTCAGAAATATTTATGATGAAATGGATGAAAGAGTTTTCCATGCTTGGAGGAAGCTAATTATTTTTTAATGTTTCATGATGATCTTACATATGAGAGCGTGCTCAATGTTGGTTCATCAGCACCACAGATGAGCCAAGGTGAAGAAAAAGAAGCTGTAACTGTGAATTCGAAGATTTACGGATCATACTGTTTAAGAAAATACAAATGAATAAAAGCTGTCACTAAGGGTAGTAGAAGAAGGAATGAACTATGAGGAGAAAAATTTGTTCTGAACAAATCTGAGTATCCATTGCACGTTTTAAAAGAACATATCTAGAGGAGAGTAGGGAGACCACTGCTAATTCTGATGAACACTAGCTGTGAAAATATCTGTAGAACATGCACATCACAGCAAAGTGAATATCTCTATGAAGTTGAATGGGAAGGTGATGGTGTTCAACCTATGTGCTCTCTTCTATACTAAGACAATGATTTTTAGGGAGCTCTTGGGCCACCTCCCCAAAAAGTCACAACGGTTATTATTCAGTAGATAAAATGATATGTGATTTTGTATAAAATTGTTTATAGGTAAAGTAATACATTTAGTGTAGTAGAAAATTTAATTTCTTGGGTGCTAAGAGGAAATACTTGTAACTTGTTTGAACCAAAAAAGATTGTATATAACAGGAAACTCAAAATAACTCTTTTTTTGTTTTTTTCAAAAAAAGAGATTTTTTGGAAAAAATCTTTATTTTATTTGTGATAAAAATAAGACAGGATTATATTTTGCAGTTTATCTTACTTGTCAAAATCTTACTGAAAAATAGTTTGGACATCAAAATTTAGAGTTGTAAAAGAGGAAATTCTAAAGATTTTGATGATTTCTTTAGTGCAGGGTTTAACACAGGCAACTCTCAACTTAGGAACATAATGCGTTCATGAAATTTCATTTGTAACTTAAACGTTCATAATTTGAATTTATTCCTTAATAATTCCTTAAACATGTTTTTTTTTGGTTCCTTCATGAAGTTCAGAAATAAAGTATAATCATCATCATTAAATTCCTGCCATGGGGTGTGCAGGATATGATAGTACTACATGAAAAATTTACATCATTACTAACGTCCCATCTACAATTTCCTTAAAAATCAATCTGTTACCTGTCAAGACATTATCAGATCTTATATTTCAGTCTTCTAAGGCACGTTTTACTGTATTAATCCACCTGTATCTTGGTCTTCCTATAGGTCTTTTTTCCTGAGAACAAGAGAACACTTGTTTTGCTAATCATTCCTCTCCCATTCTGTTTAAGTGACCATACCATCTGAGATTAGCTCTGCTAACGCATTCCTGGATGCTGACAATGTAAAGTTCTTTTCTAATATTCACGTTTTTAATACGATACTGCTACTGATACCACCTGTTCATGCCCCTAAATATCTTTCTCAGGACTCTCATATCTCTAGTCTTTGGTCAAATATTTTATTTCAAACCCAGCTCTCAGATCCATAAGTTAAAATTGATTTGAACACTGTCTTGTATACAGCTAATTTAGTGCTTTGACTAATTTCTCTCTTATTCCATATAAATTTATTCAGTTGACTTCCTATCATACCAGCTTTCTTGATTTCGACATTTAATTTACCATCTTCACTAAAAATCATGCCTAAGTAGCTATAGGTTCTACAGGTTCTCCATTTACAATGCTGTTGATATTTTCAATGCTTCTGCCTATTTTCATTGTCTTTGTCTTATTATTGCTGACCTTCATACCATATCTATTACAACAGTTATGCAATTTAGTCATGGAATCTTGCAGACTTGTAGCAGATTCATATAGAAGTATAACATCATCCACATAAATCAAAGAGCTGAGATTAACATCTCCAATTTTGGTATCAGGTGTAAATCAGAAATCTATCAGAAATAAAGTATATAACTATTAGACCATAATGTTGGAGTCTTGACAAGTAACAGACTGATTTGGAGGAAAATTGTAGATAGGGAATTAATAATGATGTAATTTTTTTTCATGTAGTACTATCATATCCTGTACACCCCTTGAGGGTACATGGCAGGAATTTGATGATGATGATGATGAACTATTAGACCATGATCATGGTCTAATAGTTATTTTATATTAATTAACACAAAAAGTATTAATTATATATGTTTACAATAAGTTTATTGTTAAAAAAATCTTATACTTGAAATGCAAGCATGCTATTATTGTGTGGAACATGTTCGGGAACTGAAGAATATTCAAGTATGGCATAGAAAGAGGAAGAGATTAAGGTTTGCAGCTTCAAGGAGCCAATATAACAATGGCTCCTTGAAGCTGCAAATTAATTTCATTAAATTTCATAAAAATGCATCATGCTTTATTGTTTTTAATTGTCGTCAGGGATCAGCCTCAATTTCACTTTCAAAAAAACTGAAATTTTTGTTGAATTATATGATACACTCATATAATTCAACAAAACAAGTCAATCATGCACCCTTTGAGAGCTAATGAACTTCTGTGTGTAATAGTAACCTAATAAATTGCTTTTATTGTCCTGATACAGCTGTTGAAACATTCTATCATTTTTGACAGTCGATTTGATCTTATTTATAACCCTTATTATTATACTTATGAATGAAGGCTTGTACTCAAATGTTTTCCTACAAGATGTTGCATACATACCACACGATGAATACACAAAACGTCTGGCACTTCCTCCTTTAAATAAGCAATAAAACCAAGATAGCGACTATCATTGATGGTGCTTCATCAGTAGTGAATACAACATTGTTCAAAGGTATATTATTTTTTGCAAAGTACAATTTCACAGCAGTAAATATTGATAATCCTTTTATATTTGTAATACAATTTATATTAAAGTGAATAACATTTCTTCTTGCAACTTGCAGTGTACTGTTTTCATCAAGGTACTGGACATCAATAAAGCATTATTATCTGCAGTGGTATATTCATCCAACAGGATGGAAAATGATGACTTTTGTGGAATAGCTATAAGTTTATTTTCAACATTAATCGCCATTTCATCAATCATTGCCTAAATGTGGTATCGCTAAGGAGTGTTTTTATAACTTCAGTTGGATCCTGATGCATTACTGTTAAGATAAATTCTTCAATAGAGGGTATTATCAAAGTTTCTCTAATGTTATAGCTTTTACCACTTTTTGCAATTAATTTTGATATACGATAAGCTGAAGTTAATCCATTGGTCTTTTAATAAAAGTTCATCTTCGTTTTTTGCATTTTGTTTCTTAAATGGTGCAGTTACTCTAGAATAATTTTGAAATCTTTCATATAGTTCCTGAGGATATTCAATGGTCTTATCTTTATTTTTTGGATGCTTTGTAGCAAAATGTTCTCATAATCAACTTGGTTTCACTGCTTCATTAGAAAATGTCTTGTGTCACAGTAAATACATTGGAAGATGTTTGTAATATATTCAATGAAAATCATCTTCAAATACTCTGGTAAATAGCCACGAGCATATTTTTTTTTTTGAGACATGGTTTCAATATTTGTTGCACAAATTATTAAAATCACAACACAATAATAATAATATGCAAAAATCAGAAATCTCATTAATGGCAATAACATGCACTAGCAATATATGTTTCGACTGAGTCACAGAGGCTGTGTGCACTGGTGAACTACTATCGTGGCATGTTGATCGAAAATGATTTGGCACAATCTTGTTTTATGCATGTTCAATACCCAAACAACCATATGCATTCTGAGCATTCAACCAATAGCACGACATGATGAATAAAATCATTTTGGAACAATCTTGTACTATATTATTTGCCATATCTCACAAATAGCTTTTTAACTTTTTATTTATGACAGTAACTTTTTCTTATCACATATATTCATTCACAAATTTAAGTCTGTATAAATTAAAAACTTAATTCTGTATGTTAGTCAAGTAGATAATAGTTTAATATCCGACGTTTAATTGACTGATATCTGTCAGCATTTTCAAAGGATACACTGGTAAGCAATAGAAAGTAACAAAAACTAGGAAACTAACCGACAATTCTAAAAATTATATAAAGTTATCACTGTGCACGATACAATGATATAATACACATGTCACAAGTAGAACGTTTTATTTGTTGAGAAATTTATTGTAATTTTCATGAAAGTTCATTTCTTTTTGGTTAAATGATCTGATTAAGAGTTTTCCATATCTGGTAGGATTAGGCCTTGATTATTATTTAAGTTACCAGTTGAACAGGTGACTGTAGCAGCTTCTTTAAATGTTCTGGAATGGTAGTTCTCTTCTATGTAGGGCATATGGCTCATATCCCATTCAATATTATGGTTGGTAGAGGCAAAGTGGGAAGAAAGGCCTGATATATCCTGTCTGTTGTTCCTTACATAGCCTATATGTTCCTTCTTTCTTGTTTCAAAACTTCTAGATGTCTGATGTAATTAATATCGCATGAAAAGGGTATGCTATAAACTCCAGAGTATTTGTAGAAAGGATGGCTATCTTTTGGTGATCTTATAAACTTTTAAATGGTCTCAATAGGTTTGAAGGTTACTCTGATATTATATGGTTTTAGAAGAAGAGCTAATTTTTTGGATATGGTACTAACAAATGGAATTGTTATAGAGTTGATGTATTGGGTTTCATCTCGTTGTCTTTGCTGTATGTCACTAAAGAGAATCTTGTTGATGATTCTTGTAGGGTAGCCATTTAGGGATAGATTTCTGGATATTTTCATTAATTCTTCTTGTAAGTCTCCAGGGTCTGTGGTACACTGTATAGCTCTTTTTTTTTTTTTGAGCATATGGATAATGCTGAGTTTCTGGGATATGTGGTGAGACGAGTCAAAATGGAGGTAGCGTCCTGTGTTAGTAGGTTTTCTATATACTGACAGGTTGATGCTATTGTCATATCTACTTGACTAACATACAGAATTAAGTCTTTAATTTATTAATACTAGTGGTCAAGTATTAATAAATTTAAGTCTGTATATTTTGGATGTGTTTTAATAAAGCATATAATTATTCTGCTGCCCACCTGAAAGCTTAAATCAACCATTAGTGAGTGATACCACCCAGGCTGAACAGCCCTACTCTAGATTGCAAAACTTTTGGAATAAAAATCAATTTAAGCAAAACAAAAACAACAAAAATAGGAAGCAAAAAGGAAAAAATTTCAATAAACTTATAAAATTGTATACTTGAATAGGTGAAGAAATTTACATATCTTGGCAGTCTCATTAGTCAAAACTTTGACAACACAAAAAAGAGTAAAATACAGACTTATTACAATCCTGTATTAAGTCTGTATTTAATATGAATAAATTAAACTAAATATGGAAAAATAGCAGCATATTTCTTTTTTGAGGCATGGTTTCAATATTTGTTGCACAAATCATTCAAATCACAACACAATAATGATAATACGAAAACATCAGAAATTCAAGAAATGCTAAAGAAAAATAAGACTCACTGGTCGGAGCAAAAAACAAATGAACAAGTCAAACACAAACTAAACTAAAGAGAAGATATCAAAGATATAATTCTTAAATAATGAAGATGGTTTGGAAACCCCCAGAGAAGGGAAGACAATGTCTTCTCAAGATTACCAAACAAAAAGCCTTGAATAGAATCACTGGAAGAAGACAATCAAAAGGGAGACCAAAAAGAACTTGGCTACAGTTCTTTGAAGGTCCCAATTATCGAGCTACAGAGAGATGATAGAAATGACCAAAGATAAAGCCAGATGGCAAAGATTTGTTCACAGGGAACTCAACACATCAATCTGATGGATGAGAAAAGGAAAAATTATTCAAAAGATATATTTCGGTGATTACACCACATTTTTTTATATTCAGTTATATAAAACACTGAAATAATAGTTCCCGACAAGTTTTGTAAATCGTAGGATTTACATCTTCAGGGGGTAAATAGTATAACTTAAGTTTAAACAAGAGAATTAATAAATACAAATCATAACCGTCTGGCTATTCATAAAACTCAAATAACTCAAATACGCATGGCTGAACACCAAAAAGAAGTACAATACAAAAGAGAACAAAAAACGGGTTTTGCTTTCCATACCACTTCCAGTGGACACAATGTACTCTGGCAAAAAACGACGATGTCATACATAGAAAACAACAGTTATATAAGAAAATTTAAAGAAGCTGCTAATATGCTAAAAAACCCAACCCAATGCAATAAAAATCAAGGTTTAATTCTCCATCAAGTGTGTAGTCAGCTCTAATAAAAAATCTACCTCAATCTGAGCTCGGACTGTATGAATGAGAACAAGAACACGTGACATCGTCCAGTATTGTTCAACATCAATAACATTATATATCTGCATTCTGTTATTTGAGTTTTATGAATAGCCAGACGGTTATGATTTGTATTTATTAGTTCTCTTGTTTAAACTTTAAGTTATACTATTTACTCCCTGAAGATGTAAATCCTACGATTTACGAAACTTGTCGGGAACTATTATTTCAGTGTTTTATATAACTGAATAATAAAAAAATGTGGTGTAATCACTGAAATATATCTTTTGAACCAATTAGCCACAGAAGTCTACACCTGGAAAAATTATTATTTTTAGGCTTTTGTTCCTGAACATAGTCAACTCTCACTACAGAGAACTCATAGGGACTGCAGGAATTTGTAATGGAGAATAATTTGATATAATGAATTTTTTTTAGAACTGCGCCTTTTGTTGGGACTCTGAGTAGTTTGTTTTAGCGAGTGAATTTATTGTGATGATGTTTGCTAAAGTGACAGTCAATTGTAATGATTATTAAGCTTCAAATTTATAAAACAAGCAATGGAGGTGAGAAACACCTAAAAGTGAAATTAACTCAACTTTTTCTGCAAATATACTTAATATTTTAGTTACTTACATGCCCTACGTCTTAAGTCCCAAATTTTCAGTGTCCTATCATGGCTTCCAGAGACCACCTTGCTTGACTCACCCAAAAATTTTGCTGCTAATACTTTGCCACTATGACCTGTAAGAGTATGCTATAAAAAAAAATAAAATAAAAAATAAATAAATAAAAAAAAAAAAGTCTTTTTAGAATTTTAACTTTTAAACAGTCATTTGTTTAAATCTATATAAATAAATGGAAGGGGGAAAAAAAATCTAAATTTATACTAGCTATTTATGATTTCTGAAGTAAGAAATTTCATGTTACTTCTGTTTAAGATAATATTAGATTAACTAATATCTTGAAATGAAACTACACAACAGCTTAATATTAATTTTATATCATTTTGATTTTTGATTAATTGGTATATCTTTTTGAAGATATGCCAGGTCGCCATGTTTGTTTAAGAGTTTTGATGTAAACGAATTTATGCAATGTGCTGTCTGTGAGATGTATGCCTTGCGAAGAGCGGTGGGAGTCTGGTTAGAAAGTGATAGTGGAGTTAATGTGTAGAAAGTGTAAAGAGAATGAGGACTTCAAGCGTGTTTCATGTGTCGAGAGTGATATCGTTAACGATAGTCAGAATGTAGAAAATGGCGGTGTGCTAGAGAATTGCGTGGTAGTGCCAGATAGGTGTGAGAGCATCGCTGAAAGTGTAAATGAAGGTAGAAACACAGAAAGAATGGATGATTTGATCGATAATGAAAATGGTGAGATAAATGCGAGTAGCGAAATTGCCCGTTTGAATGGTGTGATACACAGAGCTAAAAGACAACTGGAGCGTATGGAAAAATGTGTGTTGAACGTACCGACAAATAACCGGGGGAAGTCTGTGACGGCAAATAATAGAATGTTCGTAAACGTCAATAAAATGAAGGACCGAGTGCTGTATGGGGATTCGCTATTAAGAGGCGTAATAATTGAGAGTTTAACGAAGTCGTACCAGCCGGGTGCGAACATAAAGGACATCAGCGAATCTATTCGACTGCAAAAACAGAGGGTGAAAGAGATGATAATCGTGGCAGGAACGAATGATTTGAAAGAGGACAAAATGGAAATGATAGAGGATGTAAGGGAGTTGTTTGAGGTAGCAAAAGAGAAGAGTGAGAGAGTTAGGATGGTGAGTATCTTACCGCGGTATGACAGTGAAGTGTTTAGAAGGAGGGCCATAATTGCCAATGACTTTATGCGTGGGTTATGCATGGAGAGTGGTGTGGAATTTGTGGATGTGTGGAATGAGTTCGATGGGAGAAACGACTTATATAAGATGGATGGGTTACATTTGAATGGAGTTGGTGTACGGAGACTTGAAGGAGTGTTGATGAATGATGTGGAAGTGGATGTGCAGACTCAGGGAAACTAGATTTATTAAGAGGGGGGGGAGTAGATATGCAGACTTTAGGGGGGCAGTTAAGTGTATGAATGAGAATATTATGCCCGAGTGAGTACAACGGACAACAAATCAGAATGGGATAGTTAGTATAAGGCATCAAAGTAGGGATGGGACAAATGGGCTTCTGCGATTCATGTACACTAATGCCAGGAGTATTAGGAACAAGAAGGAAGAGTTTTTCGCCATGGTTGGCACTTCCAGGCCACAGGTTGTCGGTATTAGTGAAACATGGCTGACAGAAGATGATAAAGTTAGTGGGATTGAATGCGATGGGTATAGCATGTTCAGGAGTGACAGAGTGAATAAAAAAGGGGGAGGAGTGTTATTCATGATAGCTGATGAGCTTCAGCCAAGGAGTATAGAAGTTGAACTGCAGGATGGGGAAAAAAGCACATTTGAGGCTGTTTGGTGTGAGATAGAATCTAGCAGAACAAAATATACAATTGGGTGCTGCTATAGACCGGGTGATGGAGTGGATGGTGGGGATAGTATGCATAAGCAAATAGAAGAAATGAGTGGAAGGAGGGTAATTATTATGGGGGATTTCAATTATGGTAACATTGACTGGAAAGAGGAGAGGGCACATGGGAGGAAGGAATTGGATTTTATGCGGTTATTAAGGGACAACTATCTATGGCAACATGTATTGGAAAATACCAGGGGGCAGAGAGTGCTGGACCTAGTAATTGCAACTGAGAATGTGGCTGTAACGAACATGACCATGTTGCCACCAATTGGTGAGAGTGACCATAAGGTCATGACTTGGGTGGTGGCTAAAGGAGTCGAATTTACAATTAAGACAGGGTACATGTGGAATTACCGGGCTGGTAAGTATGACAAGCTTAGGTGTGTGCTTGGCTCAATGCCATGGCATGTAAAACTGCAAGGGCTGGATGTTGATAGTGCATGGGAGGTGGTTAAGAACTGTTTGCAGGAGGCAATGGTTGACTGTATACCAAGAGTCCGAATAATAAATCAAGTAGGGGTTAAATGGATGAATAACACTATTAAGCTTGAGCTGCAAAAAAAGAAACAATTGTGGAGGGAATTTAAGGAGAAGGGTTACCATCAGGCGCAGGAACAGTATAAAGCTCAGGCAGGGATGGTAACAAGGGTGGTAAGAAAAGCAAAAGCAGATTACGAAAGGAAATTGGCCACGAAGGCTAAAGAGAATACCAAACAGTTTTTTCAATATGTTGCAAGTAAAAGGAAAAATGTTCATGGTAGAATGTTCTTAAAAAATGCTGAGGGTAGGGAGGTAACCGAATCAGTCGATATTGTGGAATTACTGAGCGAGCACTTTGCAAGAGTATATCATCCAGGTAGTGACTTTGCAGGAATGGAAGAACCAACAGCTTATACTGGAATTGTGATGAATGAAGTAGAGGTAACTAGTCTATTACAGAAACTCAATGTCAATACATCTGTGGGATTGGATGGTATACCAGCTCGTGTCGTACGTGGTGGCTAAAGGAGTCGAATTTACAATTAAGACAGGGTACATGTGGAATTACCGGGCTGGTAAGTATGACAAGCTTAGGTGTGTGCTTGGCTCAATGCCATGGCATGTAAAACTGCAAGGGCTGGATGTTGATAGTGCATGGGAGGTGGTTAAGAACTGTTTGCAGGAGGCAATGGTTGACTGTATACCAAGAGTCCGAATAATAAATCAAGTAGGGGTTAAATGGATGAATAACACTATTAAGCTTGAGCTGCAAAAAAAGAAACAATTGTGGAGGGAATTTAAGGAGAAGGGTTACCATCAGGCGCAGGAACAGTATAAAGCTCAGGCAGGGATGGTAACAAGGGTGGTAAGAAAAGCAAAAGCAGATTACGAAAGGAAATTGGCCACGAAGGCTAAAGAGAATACCAAACAGTTTTTTCAATATGTTGCAAGTAAAAGGAAAAATGTTCATGGTAGAATGTTCTTAAAAAATGCTGAGGGTAGGGAGGTAACCGAATCAGTCGATATTGTGGAATTACTGAGCGAGCACTTTGCAAGAGTATATCATCCAGGTAGTGACTTTGCAGGAATGGAAGAACCAACAGCTTATACTGGAATTGTGATGAATGAAGTAGAGGTAACTAGTCTATTACAGAAACTCAATGTCAATACATCTGTGGGATTGGATGGTATACCAGCTCGTGTCGTACGTGAAGCGGCCAAAGAATTGTCAGTGCCCTTGACCATTTTGTTTAATTTGAGCCTCAGGACTGGGTCAGTCCCAAGGGGGTGGAAAGAGGGGAAAATAGTTCCACTGCACAAAGGTGGTTCCAAGGCTGCTGTTGAAAATTACCGGCCAATCAGCATAACAGGAATCATTATCAAGGTCTTAGAGAAAATAGTCAAGAGGAAAATACAAGATTGGATAGAAGAAAATGTGATACTGTATCGGGGATAGCATGGTTTTGTGAAGGGTAGGTCATGCCTCAGTAACTTGCTCACGTATTATAACACAGTGACGGCTGAACTGGATAAGGGTAATGGGTTTACAGTGATTCTACTGGACCTTGCTAAGGCCTTTGACAGGATACCACATGGAATTCTAATCAGTAAATTGCAGCATATGGGAATGGACATAGGGTTGGTGAGATGGATAGGACGGTGGTTGACGGAGAGATATCAGAGAGTGGTTTACTCAGGAGTAGAGTCCACAAGACGGCCTGTGACTAGTGGTGTGCCACAAGGATCTGTTCTTGGACCACTGCTGTTTAATTTGTTCATAAATGATATAGGAAAGGATCTGAGAGGAACAGTTCATTTGTTTGTGGATGATGAGAAGTTGGATAGGGCAATAGTGAATGCAGATGACGTCAAAATTTGCAGGATGATTTGGATAGATTGGAGGTCTGGACTAAGGAGAATGGATGTCAATTTAATGTGGCAAAATGTAAGGTTATGCATTTTGGGGTGAAAAGATTGGTGGCAGTTTACTGCATTGGTGGAACCGTGCTCCAGGAAATTGATGAGGCACGAGATTTAGGAGTGTTGGTGGATAAGGAATTGAAATTTAGGGGACACATTGCAAAAGTGGCCAAATCAGCTCATCAAATCACTTGGTTGCTGAAGAATACGTTGACAAGCAGAGACAAGCAGGTTATTGTTCCTCTGTATCGAGCCTTGATAAGACCCCATCTCGACTACTGTGCTCAGATTTGGTCACCTAGGTTTCTTCTTGATGGGGAGGAGGTGGAGAGGATCCAGAGGCGAGTGACCAAGATGATAGCAGGTCTGTGGAATGAACCGTATGAGAACAGGTTGAAGATTTGTGGGTTGCAAAAATTGGTTGATAGGCGGAGGAGGGGAGATATGATTGAGACATTCAAATTACTGAAGGGTTTCTATAAAATTAATTCAGAAGATATTTTTGAGAACAGGGCTGGTTGTGGGAGGACTAGGGGACATCCATGGAAACTGGGCAAAAGTGTGGTTAGTAAAGGTGTTAAAGCTGGATTCTTTACTTTTAGAGTAGTGAATGAGTGGAATGCGCTCCCTGAGTCTGTGGTGGATGCTGTGACAGTGAATGAGTTTAAGGCGAGGTATGATAGATACTGTATGAATGTCGAATAGTTGTGATGAATATGATTTGGGGCCTCCCTCGATGAGTCTAATGACTCCCTGGAGTTGCCCGTAATAATAGTAATAGTAATAATATACCAATATGGAACTATACCTGAACATCCTTGATAGGAAGGATGATAATCATCTAGAATATTTAATTATTTAAAGATAAATTTCAGTACAGAACTTGTGAACAGATTGATATCAGTCTGAAAGAAGCAATAGTCAATCACTGCCTAAGTGAACCCTTACCTTCTCGTGATATAGCCTATTTCCACAAATAGGACTCTGACAAGACAAGTATTGCTGCAAACTTTCTTTGCAGCAGTTAGAGGAAAAGTCAACTAGACAACCTCTAAATGGTAGAACTCCAATGAAACACAAGTTCCACTTATTGGAACTGTGAAGTGACCATTGACATGTTTCTTCTCTTCTCTAGAGAAGAATTTCCAGTTTCTGTTCTCTCTTTATCTTCTTACATGAAGTGCATGTGGTGGCCTTGATGAGCATGCTCTTTGCACCATAATTATTCAACTAGAGAGACAGCATTTAATAATAAGGTGTGACACCTTTTAGCTACTTGATATATGGATATATGACTTCAGCATTACTTCAACCTTGGTATCACTTCTGGATCTGGTTCCCACTGATGATACCAAGGTTGAAGTAATGCTGAAGTCACTACTTTTCCTCACTACTACTAATACTGGACCTTTTTTTTTTTAACTGGCTCTCCCTCCAAATACACCAATGATGTTAGTTCTCCTCTTGGCAATCCTGACCATAACCTTCTCCAAGTTTCTTTTTCTACAGATCATTCCTCTTCCCAGCAAATCTCAGCCTCAATGAAAAGAGACAAGATTTCACTGTCTCTTTTCATTGTCTGATTCAAGCACTTGGTTCAAGCTAGTAAATGAAATTATTCTTGTTGAAATGAGTACCTTTACACCCCACTCCACTCAAAATCTCTAATCCTCATTCAAGCCTTTGTTTTTCCAAATGTCAAAGCAATCCAAGCTAAAACTGCAGCATACATTCAATGGCTCAAGTTGTTATGTGCTCATTTGGTATCTACTCCACTAGACAGAACCAAGCATTTATTCAGTCTGTTTATTAAAAGAGAGATAAAAGTTAGACATCAAACTATTATCTTATTGCCCTCACCTCAGTACTCTCAAAAGTAACGAGAAGATTATCAACAACCAACTTCTTTACTACTTAGAATATTAGTGGCTAATTAACAATCACTAATATGGATTTTGTCATTCTTGTTTTATAGTAGCCTTCTTGTTAACCTTATCTACCTTTGGACACAGACCATGGAGGGATTTGGATCTTATGAGGTCATTACTGATATTTCCAAATCATCTCATTAAGTCACTAGAGACTACAGAAGATTTGAAACTGGAAGTGATCACCATTTAGTCTTGAGCAGGATAAAATTAGAACTCCATGATAGACACAGGAAGTTAAGAGGCAGTGAAGGAAAAGAAAAAAGCATATTAAAAGTTCTTGGCAATTAAGTCAGCTTGTGGTTTTACAGAATACAGAGACAAATGTGAGAAAGCTGAAAACTGTGTACGACTAACTAAACAAAAGTCACAGGAAGACTTTGGTAAGAACGTAGAAAATAAATATCAGGAAGGTAGCAAGATATTCTGGAGGCTTTTGAAAAAGTGCAGAAATGGAGGAAAGAGTGCTTTAAAAGTAATTAGAGATGATAAAGGTGACATGAAAACAGGAGAAAAAGATATCTTTGCTGTATGGAGTAATTACTTTGAAAAATTGCTAAATGAAACAATCAGTGACAGCACAGTGGTAAAAAACACCCAAGAGGCATGCAATCAGAAATACATATCCATACTTGAAGTAGAAAAAAACCCATCAAAAGCCTGAAATGTGGAAAGGCAGTTGGAGTAGATGATATTCAACCAGAAATGCTCAAGTATAGAGGTATAAAAGTCTAACAGTGGCTACACTGCATAGTTCAGACAGCATGGACAGAGGGACAAATTCCAGATGATTGGAGTAGAACTCTCATATTACAAATACATAAAAAGAGAAATAAAACTGAATGTGAGAATTATAGAGATATTTCTCCACTTACTGAGTGTTCCTGGTAAGATATATGCAAGTATACTTGAGAAACGGTTGAGAAGGACTGTGGAATGGAAGAGAAGATGGTGAAATGCAGGCTGAATTCAGACCAAATAGAGGTTGTCAGGTTCAGATTCTCAAATTATGACAAATAGTTGAGAAATTGTGGGAATAAAACAAAGATCTGAATTTAAGTTTTGTAGACCTGCAAAAGGCATATGACAAGGTGCAGGAGAAAAGTTATTCAAAACGCCAGTTATATGGTATCAAAGGGGCATTCATACATCATATATCAAGCAATACTTAGTCTTTATGTCAGTTGTAAGTCAGCAGTTAGAATTAAAGGAAGTACAGTAAGATGGTTCGATGTTAAATCTGGTGTGAGACAAGGATGTGCATTATCCCCTCTGTTATTCATTATCTATATGGATCACATTATGAAGGAAAGTTGTATTAAACCTGATATCAAAATTGGAAATGTTAATCTGAGCTCTTTACTTTATGCAGATGATGTTGTAATTTTAAATAAATTTGGTACCAGTCTGCAAGATTCCCTGACTAAATTGAATAACTGTTGTAAGAGATTTGGTATGAAGGTCAGCAATACCAAGTCAAAGACAATGAAAATAGGCAGAAGCATTGAAAATATCAACTGCATACATTTCAGCTACTTAGGCACAATTTTTAGTGAATATGGTAAATTAAATATGGAAATCAACAAAGCTGGTATGGTAGGAAGTCAACTGAATAAATTTATATGGAATAAGAGAGAAATTAGTCAAAGCACTAAATTAGCAGTATACAAGACAGTGTTCAAACCAATTTTAACTTATGGACCTGAGTTAGAATTAAAACACTTGATCAAAGACTAGAGACCACAGATATGAGTCCTGAGAAAGATTAGGGGCATGAACAGGTGGCATCAGTAGCAATATCATATTAAAAACGAGAATATTAGAAAAGAACTTGACATTGTCATCATCCAGGAATGCATCAGCAGAGCTAATCTCAGATGGTATGGTCACTTAAACAGAATGGGAGAGGAATGATTAGCAAAACAAGTGTTCTCTTCCAGGTTGGCAGGAAAAAGACTTAGAGGAAGACCAAGATACAGGTGGATTAATACAGTAAAATGTGCCTTAGAAGACAGAAATATAAGATCTGATAATTGGGCTCTTGACAGGTAACAGATTGATTTGGAGGAAAATTGTAGATAAGAAGTTAGTAATGATGTAAGTTTTTCATGTAGTACTATCATGTCCTGTACATCCCTGAAGGGTACATGTCAGGAATTTGATGATGATGATGCTGTTTAAGTCTGGCATTGCAGCCTTCTTATCAAGCGTCTTTCAATCTTGGTCTCCCTCAGACTCTTTGTGAGGACTGGCAGTCTTTTCTGTAGTCAATGCATGTCATGGTGGATAGTTCCATCTCATTTGATTTTTCCCATCAAAGCTGATGGAAAAATCATATGAAGATCAAACAAACATCTGTACTTTCACCTACACTCTTTTTCCAATACATCAACAATATCCTCTCACTAGCATCCAATTCTATTATTACCTTTACTAATTCATATCACTCCATTCCCCTTCATCAGTCATAAAACCTATTCAGATGACCCAAGCAGTATCAGCACATGCCAAACTGCACACAGGAACTACCTTCATCATATGAATGTTCCTTCCAGGGATTGATTTTCACATTGTTTATACGGCATGTTAGAATTTTATTCCTAAAAGTAGCATTTGTGAACTGCTTAATGATATGGAAAATTTTGAATATAATTCAAACTGATTTCAAGTTATACATATAATATAAAGCAAATTATCCACTCAGGTGAATAGTTGATAGGATTGATTCACCGACATATAAATTATCAAAATATCTAGCATCCTTAAAAGGTCTAGTAGGAAAATCTCCCTCTTATATTAAAAATTCAACGGACTTCGCTTCTAAAATTAAAGATATAAAGCTGAATAATTCTGATATGGCGAGCTTTGATGTTGTGGCACTTTTCGCAAATGTTGCAATGCAAGATGTTCTCAGCATTTTAAAAAACAAGATATCTAAAAAGATTTTTGCTCTCGTCTCACACTGTATTAATTCGGGGTATTTTAAGTTCGAAGAGAAAATTTACAAACAGAACAAAGGACTAGCTATGGGGTAGCCCCCTTGTCTCCAATACTGGTCGACATTTTTTTCAAGGAAAAAGTCATCTCAAGAAACATTAAAACCTAGAACATGGTTCCGCTATGTAGATGATATATTCCTTATTTGGGAGCATGGTGTAGAGAATCTTAACATCTTTCCCAAGACATAAAATATACCATTGAGATTAAAGAAAATGGTTCCCTTTCATTTTTAGACATGAAACTTACTAAGATGTCTGATTCTTTAAAAATCTCAATCTTCAGGAAATCAACACACATAGATACCTACATGCATCCTCACATCACTATCCCGCATAAAAGTTAGATATCATTTCTACATTGGCTCACCGTGCTTGCTCAGTATTGTCTGATGAAGAATTAAAAAATGAACTAACATATCTAGAAAGAACTTTCTTAAATAATGGATACTCTTCCAAAAACATTAAGAGGCAACTATACCAGTGCCCTCGAAACAATACAGAGATCCCTAACAACCCCAAGAGTTATATATCTTTACCTTACATCAGCTCACTCTTCCAGAAACTAAGAAGAATTTTGAAGAAATTTAATATTAAAATGTGTTTTTCAACTCTTCCAAAACTAAGGTCAGTTCTAAGCCACCCAAAACAGGCTCATAACCATCTTCAGTTTCCCGGTGTATATAAGGTAAAATGTGATTGTGGGAGGCCATACTATGGCCAGACTGAGAAGTCAATCCTCCCTACGTCTAGAGGAACAGCAGAGAGACATTTTATATAATAGAGTCAGAGCAAGTGCACTCTCAAGTCACGTCTTATTTTCAGTGAACACAAACGATGAAGGCCGCCAACACGGAGTAGATTGGGATGCAACATCGAATGTTTATATTTGTCACGATGAAGTGGAACGGTGCATAGTTGAATCCAAAGAAATTGCCCTAGACTCGCCTCATATCAACAGCAATCTTAGTTACAGTCTACCTGACTTGCATAATTCTGCCATTAGGTACTGGTGTACGCGTGATCTCATACGCTTGCATTTGCACAACAATAGAACTACAAAACGTACTATAATGAACAATTCAAACTTAACTTCAGTTCACAAGTCTGTTATTATACTTACGTAGTATAGCATAGTGTTTTCATGGTTTTTTATATTTTTTAATTTGCTTTAATAAGTGTTACCACACCTGAAGAAGTAATTTTTGACGAAGCATGTTGTGTGCTCCATTAAATTAACTTATCTATTTGCTCGGTTTCAGTTAGTCAAAAAAAGATGATGAATATATATATATATACACACATCTTTATTTGCTTAAAAAAATTTTTCTTTACATAAATCATTTATCATTTGCTATCTGCACCCAACAACTGCATCAGAAACTTGTTACCATGCATTCACTGCAACGGAAAATTTGATGTAGGATGCTAGGATAAGTGTATTTAGTTAGATATTGTATTTGGTGCTACAATAAAACTTTTTCTTGCATGCATATAACAGTGTATGTGTGTGGGAACATGTTTTTAATTATGAAATCCTTCCAATTATAGCTAAATATAGTATGTAGTCTATAAATCTCAGTACTGTATTTATTGATACAATAAAGCTACTTTTTTTTTATTAGCTTCTGCATATAATGTTTGTTGGGGATATATATATATTTTCATGCTATAGGAACATTTTCATTCATATCTTCTGAAAGAAGAGACGTAAGTAAAAATTAATCTATTCCTGAACAAAAATGAATCCCAAGTATTATAATATGCAAGATGCCTATTATTGATAAGACAGAAGATCCACTAACAAAAAGGAAAAAAAAAAAATGGAATGAATATAAGATTCATGAGTTAGCTAGTCACCTTTCTCCTTAATATACCCTCGATAACATTTTATTTTTTTGCAATTCATGCTTAATAATACTAATCATTCATCTTGTGAGAAATGTTTAATGAGTGAATGCAAGTCATGTCAGTCAGGAGCAGAAGAATTAAGTGACTGATTTTAAGGATATAAGGTGGGATTGTGAAAGTGTTATGGAGAATGTAGCAGAAGCAGTGAATGATAGTAAGCAAAATACAAAGGAGAGTTTGAAGCAAGTGGATAAAAGTAATAATGTGGATGGTGAGATGCTGGTGCAGAAAGAAATTACACATATACATAGACTCCTTCACAGGACAAAATGTTAGCTAGAGCAATTGGGAGAAACAATTGGCATGTGGTACAGCAGGAGGGAGAAAAACAAAGAAAGAGTGAATGAAAAAACATGAATCTGGAGGAAAAGAGAAAATATGCATGTGGATTCCATGATAAGAGAATGAGAAAATGACAAAAGCATGTTTCTCATGTGTGAAGATAAAGGGTGTAAAGCTGTAAGTTTGCAGAAGAAGTGAATGAGTTAATTGTTTGGGCAGGTGCAAATGATTTGAAAGGTGAGAAAGATGCAATGAGACTAAATGAAAGAGTTGTTGGAAGAAGCAAAAATGAAGAGTAAGAAAGTAAAGATTGCGAGTCTGCTGCCTCCATATGACAGGATAGAAATGAGGAAGAATGATGTGTAATTTATAGATGTGTGGAGTGAATTTGATAGACAAAAGGATTTATATATGCCTGATGGACTGTACCTTTGTTCAGTGAGAGTTTGGAAGCACAAAACCAGGGGAAACTAGAGATATTAAAGGGGGAGCAATCAAGCATGTGTCCAGCCACCCTGGGAGAAATGAGTGTGAGTGCAGGGATTGGAATAGTCTGTTTTTCTACGTTTTTGTAGTGCTACGTTGTTATTCTGAATACGAGTGTCCATCAGTAGTTGTTTTAGAAGTTAGTTTTTGGCGCTATATTGTGTATTTTGGTTACCGAGAAGATGAAGTCAGAATCGGAAGCATAACAGTGGAAGACAAGACAAAGAAACAAGTTTTGTTTTCGTTATTAGTTTTATTTTATTTATACTTAGTACACTTAAATGTTTTGTTTGTAATCATTTGTACTTATATTTATACTCCCTTATACATATTTAGTTGCGACACTGTTTTGAATAATAGCGGCAGCAGCAGTTACAATAGCAAATGGCATATCGCCAAGTCCTCCCCCATTTAAGGACTCCATTTTGCGCAATATCATACAGGATTTTGTAGCATGCGGGATTTGTGGAATGTATGTGTCCCAGTGGTTGTATATGTGGCAGGTGAGAGGGGGGGGGGGAATACATATGTGTGCAAAATGCAGGCAATGGGAAGAACTTGGTGAATTAGAGAATACTATAACTGACCTAGATGAGACTATAACTGACCTCGTTGAGTCAGAGAAGGGAGATTCTACACGTAGAGAGATGAGTGGTATGATAGAGAGCAAGAGATATATGAATAAAATAATGAGAGTGGGGAGTAGGGAAAGGTTGAATGATAGTGAAGTATTTGGAGATGGTCTGAATTGAGAGGAAGAATGAATGGCAAATGAGAGTGGCTGACTTGCAGAAAGAGAGAGAGAGAGAGAGAGAGAGATGAGCTGAAAGAGCAGATGGAATGTTTAGGGAATGAGGTGAGAAAGGTGAAAGATGAGATTAGGCGAATGGAAGAGACGAATGCAAGGCAAATCTGAGTAGGAGTGCGAGAGAGTTATGGGAATGATAGAAGAGAAGAAAATAGGAATAGTATAAAAGAGGGAATGAGAGAGTGTTATGGGAATGATAGAAGAGAGAATAGAAACATTCTCTCTTCTATCATTCCCATAACAGTAGAAGAGAGGGAATGTTAGAAGGGGAGGAAATAGGAACAGTAGAAGAGAGGAAATGAGAGAGAGTTATGTGAATGATAGAAGAGGAGAGAATAGGATAAGTGGGAGAGAGAGAGAGAGAGATATGGGAATTATAGAAGAGGAGAGAGAGGGAATGATAGAAATGCAAGGGAGCACTGGAACCAGGGATAGAGGGATGTCAGGAAGGCAGGTAAGTAGGGGAACACAGAGAGAAAGTGTTAGAGGAGAGAGTGAGGGATGCATGTGAGCAATCGAGGAACAGGGTGGTGAGAGGTGTAAAGTATGGGGACTCAATGATCCGTGGTGTACAAGATAGGATGCATGAGGAGTGTTTGCCTGGAGGAACGATAGAAAGTGTGGCTATGGCAATTAAGAGGGGGTGAAAGGGTGTATGAGATGATTGTGATGGTGGGAACAAATCACTCGACAGGTAATGTAAATTGGGCAGCAAGAGATATGAGATTCTTGCTTGAGGATGTGCGAAAAAAGACACAGAGAGGAAAGATAGTATGTGTGTTGTCTAGGTATGATAGTGAAGAGCTGAGCAGAAGAGCAGTAATATTTAATAACACAATAGCTAGAATGTGTCAGAAGAGAGGATTGGAATATGTGGATGCTTGGAGGGCATTTGAAGACAGAGAGGAATTGTATGCAAGAGACCACTTACATTTGAATGAGGATGGACGTAGGCATCTGGAGAGATTGTTGTTCTGAACGAGTCGGTGCATCCTAGAGTGGGTTGTAGCAGGGATGGCCTCTTGTGGGAATGGGTACTTGGGAGAAGGGGGACGACATCAAGAAACGCTGAGCCCAGTGGGTGGGGACCAGGAGATGTTTAGACAATTGAGCTTGGCAAGTGCAAGAAGAATAATTGTTATGGGAGATTTTAACTACAGCAGTATAAATTGGGGAGAGGAAGATGCATGTAGCAATAAGGGAATGGAATTTCTAGAATTCTTGAGAGACAAATGTCTTAGGCAACATGTAACAGAGGGAACAAGAGGTTCAAGAGTTTTGGATTTGGTCATAGCATCAGAAGAGTTGATAGTAACTGAGATGACACCTCTCCCACCAGTTGGAGAGAGTGACCATGTGGTTTTGACTTGGAAGATGAATAGACACGCAGGAATATAAAAGAGACTGGAACATATGTGGAATTATAAGGCAGGTGATTATAATAGTCTTAGACGTAAACTTGCGGAAGTTTCATGGAGGAAGGAATTGGAGGGACGGGATATCATTAGTGCTTGGAAAATTGTGAAGGAATATTTGTTAGCAGCAATAGTAAGCTGTATTCCACAAGTGAAGAAGAGGACAAAATTTGGAGTAAAGTGGATGACAAACAATATTAAACAAGAACTGCATGCAAAAAAGAGGCTATGGAAGAGATATAAGGAGACAGGTGAAGAGCAGATGCATGAAGAATATAAGACACAGGCCAGGAGAGTGACTAGTATGGTAAAGAAAGCAAAAATTTAGCTATATGGCCAGTAGGAGGAGAAATGACTGTGGAAGAATGATATTGTGGGATAAAAATGGGAATAGAGTGACTGATGCTGAGGACATAGTGGAATTGTTCAACGAACACTTTATTGAAGTATTTCATCCTGAAGGAGTAAATTTTAATACTAGAGGAATAGGGCAGGTTCGAGATTTAGAGGTGCAGGAGGAGAGTGTGTGTTCCAGATGCTGAGTACTCTGGATGTCAGTAAAGCTGTGGGACTGGATGGTATTTCACCACGAGTTTTGAGAGAATGTGCTAAAGAATTGACAGCTCCTTTGACCGGGCTATTCAATGCAAGTCTGGCAAAGGGAAAGGTGCCCAGGGAATGGAAAGAAGGTAAGATCTTTGCATAAGAGCGGTAGAAGACTGGAAGTGTCTAATTATAGGCCAGTTTGTGTCATCAGTAGTTAAGAAATTAGTGAGGGACTGTATACAGCATTGGGCAGATGAGGGTAATGTTATCTGTGAGAGTCAACATGGATTTGTGAAGGGGCACTCGTTTTAGTAATATGCTAACCTTTTATAATAAAGTTACAAGAGCAGTAAATGAGGGAAAGGCATATACTGCCATTTTCTTGGATTTAGTGAAGGCATTTCACAGGGTGTCACATGATAAGCTGATATTTAAGTTGCAGCACATGGGTCTGGATGTCAAGTTGGTCAACTGGATTCAGGATTGGCTGTTCGATAGGTATCAGGGAGTTGTGTATGGTGGGGTAGTTTGAAGGAGGCAGAGAGTTACAAGTGGGATCCCACAGGGCTCAGTACTGGGACTGATACTGTTTAACCTTTATATCAATGACATTGCCCGTGGATTGCAAGGAGATATTCAGTTGTTTGTGGATGATGCAAAGCTGGGAAGGGTTATTAGTGATAGTGCAGATGTGGTAGCCCTGCAAGAGGATTTGAATAAGCTAGATAGATGGGGAAATGAATGGGGGTCGGTTTAATGCAACAAAATGTAAGGTTTGGGACACATCGATGGGATGCTGCATACTCTATTGGAGGAAGTAGGGGAGACAAGAGATCTGGGGTTGATGATTGATAGAAACCTGAAATTTAGGGAACATGTTGCAAAGGTGGCGAAGGTAACACAGAGAACTGCTGCAATAATGAGAAGGACACTGACCAGCAGAGATAAAAAAGTTATCATTCCGTCGTATAAGACCGTGATCAGACCACACTTAGACTATTGTTCACAGATTTGGTCACCTGGATTTGAAGGTGATAAATTAACTGTGGAAAGGGTACAAAGGCAGATAACAAAGATGGTTTCAGGACTGTACAATGTTAGTTATGAAGATCGGCTGAGGGAATGCGGACTTCAGAGTTTGGGGGATAGAAGGAGAGGTGATATGAAAGAGACTTTTAAGCTGTTGAGAGGTGGTTACAGGGTTGACACTGGGAAGTTCTTTCCCTTGGTTGAACAGCGTGAAGGAGTGATGACAAGGGGCCATCCCTGGAAATTACGAAAGGAAACTGTGAGCAAGAGGGTGAGGAGTGGTTTCTTTGCATGGAGGGTGTTTGAACCATGGAATGCATTACCTGATAGAGTGGTGAGAGTGAGAACGGTCAGAGAGTTTAAGGAGTGGATGATAGACTTTGTGTTTCCTAAGTGGGACCTCCTACGATGAGTTTTGATATACTGTGTTTCCTAGGAAGGACCTCTCACGAAGAGTCTTGATAGACTGTGTTTTTTTAGGAAGAACCTCCTGCAATGAGTCTTTTGACTCCATGGAGGCCTGAATAATCGTGAAGGAATGATTGTGAAGAGCCTGGTATAGTTTCCCAGGTTTCGAATCTGATTGGACAGGAAATGATATTATGCAAGGGTAACTCCTCTCTTACAGACTCACTTCAACCTCTATCTCACAGGCACAGTGTTTCTGCACTGTGTCTATTCTAGAGGTACATCTATGGTCACTGCTCAAGTGAATTAGCAACCCTCATTCCTCCACTTTCTGTTTCACCTATTAATACAAGAACTGCAGCAGCACAGCATAACTTTACTGTGCAACTGCAAACACACCGAACCTGCTTCTATTCATCCTCATTTATTCCATCTACCCGTCTTCTGAAAGAGCCTTCCACAACTCTTCAAAAAAATATCAATAAACTTCTATCTGCACCCTACACACACAGTACTGATGTGCCTATAGATCCCTCAACCTCTCATGTATGGGATCAATAAAAACTGTAGGCCCAAGAGGATGTTGAACTGCATGTACACAAATGTCTGAAGTAACATAAATAAATGAGAGGAGTTTTTGACATTGGTCAGCTCACCTTGGCCAAACATTATTGCCGTCAGCGAGACCTGGTTGTTAATGTTGTAGTTACAAAGATAGAATGTAATGGATATTGTATTTTCAGAGAAGACAGAGGAAATAGGACAGGAGGAGGGGTATTATTAATGATAGTTGATGAACTTCAACCAACAAAAATAGAAGTTAAGGAAAATTGTAAACCAGAGAGAAATGGTTCATTTGAGGAGGTCTGGCATGAGATGAAGCCAATGGGACAAAATATATTGTTGGTTGCTGCTATAGACCTGGGAAGTCTATAGAGTATTGGATCTGGTAATAGCATCAGAAGATCTATGACTACAACTCTAGCAACTGAACTTTCGCTGACTGGAGATAGAGTTGCTATCTCCAATCAGGGAGTGTGACCATACTTGTCCTCAGAGGTTGTTCAAACATGAGAAATTTTCAGTCAACAAGGGTTTATGTGGAACTAAAAGCTAGCAATTATGACAAACTGAAGAGGCAACAACTTGGAGCAGCACCATGGCATAAGAAGCTATGTGGAATGAATGCAATTAGTACGTAGGGCGCTATCAGGGATTGTTGGAGCGAGGCAGTATCAGACTGTTTACCCAGGGTCAGAAGGATAAACTGAATAGGGATTAAGTGGAGGACCAGCAGTATAAAGCAATAACTGCAAAAAAAAGAGAAAGCATTGTGGAAGGAATATAAACAAATGGTGATCAGCATGCTAATGAGCAATATAAAGCATAGGCAAAAAAGGTAAATAGTATGGTAAGGAAGGCTAAATCAGATTTTGAGATAAATTAGCTAAGCAGACCAAAGTAAATCCAAAAAAATCTTTTCACAATGTAGCAAGTAAGAAAAAGAATGATTATGGAAAGGTATCATTACTCAATGCTGATGGTAGGAAAGTGACAGAAGCAGAAGAATGGCTACTGACATGACAAAGACTGATATGAGAATTGAAGTAGATGAACTGGAGGCACTCAGCATATTGAAACATATCAACGTGAATACAGTTGTGGGCCTGGATGGTATGTTGAATGTGAATACAGTTGTCAGCCTGAATGGTAAGTCACCTCGTGTGCTACAAAAGAACTTGCAGTGCTTCTGTTGAAATTGTTTGACCTATATCTCAGCTCTGGCAAGTTCCAAGGGAGTGAAAAGAGGGTAAGATAGTTCCATTACATAAAGGCAGCTCTCCAAGACAGAAGCACCAAATTACTGACCAATTAGTATATCTGGAGTGGTGGTTAAAATATTGAAAAAGTTGATTAAAAGGAAAATTCAGCAATGGGTGGATAGGAATATGATATATTGAGGTTTGTCCAGGAAATTCCCAAATGTTTTGAATTATTGCACCAACAAGTGCTATTAGCTGCAATCTAGCAGTAACATTGGGAAATAGCCTAGTGAAAATCACAACATGATATTTTACTTAGTTATTGTACTACATGTGTGTCAACACGTGTTTCGTGCATGTTTTTTTTAGTGTGTGTTTAAAATGAGCGATTTCATGATCAAGTTTTGCATCAAATTGGCAAAATCTTTCATGGAGACATCTGAAATGTTAAAAACAGCATTTGGGAATGAGGTTTTAAGCCAGACTCAAATGTACGAGTGATGGAAACATTTCAAAGTTGGACGAATTTCAGTTGACGTGACCCCTGTTCAGGACTGTCAACATTGAAAACTGATGAAAATGCTGCAAAAGTTCACAAAGTCATCTGTTCTAACCACTGTTTAACTGTTTGTGAAGGAGCTGGAGAAGTGAAACAAAAACTGTCTGTCATGAGATTCTTATGCAAAATTTAGGCCATGCATCACACTGCAGGCAAATTTGTGCCTACCCTTTTGACTGATGATCAAAAACAAATTCAAGTTGATGTGAGCCAAGAGCTTTTCAGTCAAGCTTCTGATGAAAACATTTTAAAAAACATCATTACTGGGGATAAGACATGGATTTATGTCTATGATGTCAAAACAAAAGCTCAATTGTCACAGTGGGTGTCAAGAGTCACCATGCAATAAAAGCAGGACAAGTGTGGTCAAAGGTGATGATGACAGTTTTTTGCAATTTGGAAGGGAGTGTTTAACATGAATTTCTTCCATAAGGCAAGACAGTGAACAAGGAGTATTATCATCCTATCTAATACTGCCTTCCAAGAAAAAAGTTTGTCTTTATGGCTGATGTTCAATACTACAACAACTTATAGCTATTTTCTCCTTTCCCCAATCTATGACAAAAGTATCTTATTTTTTACAGGAATCTTGCCTCAGCTCAATAGAAATCAAGATAGGCACTATTGCTGTAAGAGGAACCAGTGAAAAAGAAGTAGAACTAATAGAAAAATTATAGAATTAGCATAGTGGCATTATTAGTGTTTATTATTATTTTTTTTATAACGATTCCACACATGATAGATCACAGGACCTATAACACTACAGTGCCATGTGTAGCTAAGTAATTAAGGAGAAAGAGATAGCCTATTGATGTTTCTTAAAGAGTTAAGAGGCTGTACTTGGCAGGAAAAATAGTTGTTTAGTATGGTTTGAGTTGGACAGAGCACTAACACAAAACAGTAAAGTTTTTTGAAGTTACTTCACGCACAAACACGCATAAAGTATTACACTTAAAGGATAAAGGATTAAACCAAGAATACAATTTCTTGGCATCTTTAATTTATAATATAACCAAGTGAAAAAAACTTTCAATATCTATCTCTAAATCCAGAGTATTTTAGTAATAAGGTGCGACACCTTTTGGCTACTTGTACATGGAAATCTAACTTCTGCATTACTTCAACCTTGGTATCACCTTCTGGGTCTGGATTCCACTGACAAGACTTCAATAAAGGTCAAAACCGTTCTGGGTAGTAACCTTCCTGCATAGTATTATACATATCCATAAGGATATGTGCTTTGCATTATGGGTATAATCATTTTCTCCAAATAGTGAGTGATGAAAACCCAGTACTACGAGATTGTCTGCACATAGTGTGATTACACTGCAACATTTTATAGATTTCTAAAGCTGTATTGTTTAAATAGCAGAATTTTAACACTGGAAGCCTCCATGCTTCTTTGATAGTTGAAGAAATATATTTTTTAACCTTTCATTGGCTGGACCAAAAAAATTGCACAGGTTTACTATATAATTGCTTTTCTTCAGCTTCTTAATGCCTGTCATATTTATTATATATCTGGTCCCATATCTCTTCAATTGAAAAGGGAAGATTATGGTTTTAAGTAAAATTTTTTTCGGCACCCTACCAGGTCATATCAAGCCACAGTACTAGTTAACGGAGACAAAACAGACAGTTTTCCCATCACCACAGGAGTCCTACAGGGAGATACTCTGGTCCCATATCTCTTCATCACGGTGATTGACTATATTTTTAAATTAATGCAAGTTAAATCTGGAGTACTTATCAAAGACCCATATATACAGATGCACCTTGAAGACCTGAGATGATATAGTCCTCATTGACTTCAACATTACAGATGCCCAAAACCACTTCAACAACAACAGAAATATTTGGACTAAAAATAAACTCCCAAAAACACAAAGATATTAAAACATCAAATAGATGGGCACATCTATATAAATCAAAATGATCACCCTGAAGAAGTAGAGGACTTTGTATACCTTGGATCACACATATCAGATTCCTTAACAGACATTAAAACAAGAAAACAGAAAGCACTGCAGTTCCACAGAAGTCTTAATAAAGTATGGAAGTCATGCCTCATCTCAAAGGAGACGAAGATTCGTCTTTACAAGTGCACCAGCCTGTCTATCTTTCTGTGTGGCTCCCAGACCTAGAACATCTCAACAAAAGCAGCGACCAATATTATAAATCACTTTGGAACTACTTGTCTAAGAAATATTCTGGATTACTCCTGGGAAGACCACATTCCCAACTCTACTATAGTAGATGAAACCCAGCAAGATCCTCTAGTCAGCACGGTTCAAAGAAACCAAATAAAATGGTTTGACCACCCTTTGATGCTATGGTCCTCTATACCTCTACAGATGAAAAAAGAAAAAGAGACAGAACCCAAACTCCATATTGGAAATACATTAGCAATATTCTCCCCGTTTCCCCCCAACTCTCTGCATCAGAGATCTGTCGATTAGCATATGACAGAGAAGCCTGGTTTTCCTTCACATCATAACAACCTCCAAGTCCTATCTTAGTGTACACAGACTACTTATTTGTTTTGATTGGTTCTCCTAATCATTAACCCTCAAAGTGCCTACTACACCAGCATAGATTAATACCTTATTTTCCTTCATAGTTGAGGGAAATGTGCAAGAACCAATGGACAATAGAAAGCAACCTTGCTCTTGATTCCTTGAATTTTGACTGAGTCTGATGAGAACCCATCAACTAGAAAGCAGGGTAGTTCAACAGTATAACTAGAATGGGAAAAATAAAATCCCAGGCCTCACAGTAAAGTTCCATCCCAGACCACCAAATCTTAAGGATTTTCTTGTCTTGCATTCTTTATAGGCTATGGTAACAGGTCTGTCAAGTCCATCTTGGATATGAACAGGAAAGCCATTAATGTTCCAAGAGTAAACAATGCCAGAAAAGAAAACAGATTTTTATAGTGTTTTTGAAAGAGTCAAGGATGTCTTGAGTGGTGGACATATCTTTATCATCCACACAGATTTGGGTGATAGTCCTTTCTTTGTGGAATTTGATGAACTGTATGCTGAAGCTGAGAAGCAAATCTGCTACGTGCTGGTATACTCTTATTTTAACATTTTCTTCTATTTTCTGCCTTTCCATTTCTATCTTTGTGTTGATGTTTCTAATGATGTTGCTGCATTCTATACTGTTGTGTTGGTTTAATATGAAACAGCTTCTCTCTTTATACAGGTCTTTCAACTTTTTTCTTTTGAGGAAAGCCTGTTCCCTTCGTAGAAAAAGCCATCAAAGGCTTAAAATGTGGAAAGGCAGCAGGAGTGGATGATATTCGACCAGAAATGCTCTAGTATGGTGGTATAAAAGTCTTACAGTGGCTGCACTGCATAGTTCAGAAAGCCTGGACAGAGGGACAAATTCCCGATGATTGGGGTAGAGCTCTCATAGTACCCATATATAAAAAGGGAAATAAAACCGAATGTGAGAATTACAGAGGTATTTCCCTACTAAGTGTTCCTGGCAAGATCTATGCAAGTATACTTGAGAAACGGTTGAGAAGAATTGTGGAAGAAAAGCTTGGTGAAGAACAAGCTGGATTCAGGCCAAATAGAGGCTGTCAGGATCAGATCTTCACTTTACGACAAATAGTCAAGAAAGCATGGGAATATAACAAAGATCTGTATTTAAGTTTTGTCGATTTGGAAAAGGCATATGACAAGGTGCCAAGAGAGAAGCTATTCAATACGCTACAGTTATATGGTGTCAGTGGGGCATTATATCAAGCAATACTTAGTCTTTATTTGAGTTGTAAGTCGGCAGTTAGAATTGAAGGATGTACAGGAAGATGGTTTAATGTTAAATCTGGTGTGAGACAAGGATGTACATTATCCCCTCTGTTATTCATTATCTATATGGATCACATTATGAAGGAAAGTGGTATTAAACATGATATCAAAATTGGAGATGGTAATGTCAGCTCTTTGCTTTATGCGGATGATGTTATACTTCTAAATAAATCCGCTACAAGTCTGCAAGATTCTCTGACTAAATTGAATAACTGTTGTAATAGATATGGTATGAAGGTCAGCAATAAAAAGACAAAGACAATGAAAATAGGCAGAATCATTGAAAATGTCAACTGTGTTGTGAATGGAGAACCTGTGGAACAAGTAAAACATTTCAGCTACTTAGGCACGATTTTTAGTGAAGATGCTAAATTGAATATAGAAATAGACAACAGAATCAACAAAGCTGGTAGGTGGGAAGTCAATTGAATAAATTCATATGGAATAAGAGAGAAATTAGTCGGAACACTAAATTAGCTGTATACAAGACAGTGTTCAAACCAGTTTTAACTTATGGATCTGAGAGCTGGGTCAGAAGTAAAACACTTGACCAAACACTAGAGACCGCAGATATGAGAGTCCTGAGAAAGATTAGAGGCGTGAACAGATGGCATCAATGGCAATATCAAATTAAAAACGAGGATATTAGGAAAGAACTTGACATTGTCAGCATCCAGGAATGCATTAGCAGAGTGAATCTCAGGTGGTATGGTCACTTAAATAGAATGGGAGAGAAAAGATTAGCAAAACAAGTGTTCTCTGCCAGGCTGGCAGGAAAACGACTCAGAGGAAGACCAAGATATAGGTGGATCGATACAGTACAAAGTGCTTTAGACGATAGAAATATAAGATCTGATAATGTTGGAGTCTTGACAAGTAACAGACTGATTTGGAGGAAAATTGTAGATAGGAAGTTAGTAATGATGTAATTTTTTCATGTAGTACTATCACATCCTGTACACCCCTTGAGGGTACATGGCAGGAAATTGATGATGATGATTATGATGCTGTTCTTTTCCCCATTCAATCATATTCTGCTTTACTGCTTGAATTTTAACCATGTATCCCAGTTCCAGGTAACATTATTCCAGTTTGAACAGAAGGTCTAGAGTTCAGTTGAAAAGATCAATGGGAAATTTGGTGGAAGTCTTCACAGTCCAGACTGATCTCTACTTGTTCCATTCAGCAGAATTTAATTATGATCTGGCATATTGATGTCAAGATGTTTTATCCGAATTATTCTATTTGTAAGGGAAGAAGAGATATAAATTTGATCGAGACAGGTACCAATACCTTGATTCATGTAAGCTTGGAGATCAGGGTTGCAAATATGCCATGTATCTTGTCTCATCAGCGAGTTACCCAGAAAAGATATCAATGTTGAAGTAATGCAGAAGTCATATTTCCCATAGACAAGTAGTGCAAAGGTGTAACAACTCATTAAAATTCTATGGATTAGAGCTAGTTGTTGGAAGTTTTTTTTTTCTCAGCTTGATATAAATTAATTTAAAGATCATCATCATCATCATTATCATGCGTATCAAGGATTTAGGCCTAGCATGGCCTGTTCCGGCATTAGAAGTCATCGTTGAATCGTTTAAGAGGACGTCCTGGTTTTCTTTTTCCTAATGGCTTGTACTTTAAGGCTTGTTTTGGTAATCTTTCTGTTTTCATTCTTTGAACGTGTTCCATCCATTTATGTTTATATTTTTTAATTTTTTCTATTACTGGTTCTTGGTTTAATACTTTCATAATTTCTTCATTTCTTTTGTGATCAAATAGGGTATACTTCGCAGTTTTTCTCATAAACTTCACTTCTGCTGTTGTTAATCTTTGTTTGTCTTTTTGTTTTATTGTCCAGATTTTGCTTCCATACATTAAGACTGGTAGGGCTAATGTATTGTATACTTTTAGTCTGGTTTGTTTTTGAACTAGGTTTGGTTTAAATATAGAGTTAATTACACCTGTTATTTTTAAATATTTTGCAATTTTTACGTTTATATCTTTTTCATATGTGATCGTGCATCCTAGGTAGTTAAATGAATTCACCTGTTCTAAGATCTTGTTATCTATTACTATTTTAGTTCTTGCTGGATCTTGTTCTTTAAAGGTCATAGTTTTTGATTTTTCTGTTGATATTATGATATCATAATCTTTGGATATCTCATTTAGATCTAAAATAGCTTTCTGTAGTTTATCTTCAGAATTTCTAATTATTATTTGGTCGTCGGCAAAGAGGAGCGTGTTTAAGTTTACTGTAGGAGAAAGTTTAATTCCTTGATGTAATTTTTATTCCATTTTATTATTATTTCATTGAAGTAGATATTAAAAAGAGTTGCTGAGAGGGGACATCCCTGTCAGACCCCTTGGTTTATCTCTCTCATATATGATAGTCGTGAAATCTTATTTCTATTTGATTATTTTCATATATACTTGTGATAGCTTTTAGGATATTATTTAGTATTTGTCTTTCTTTTAATATGTTAAATAATATGTTTCTTTTAGCTTTGTCAAATGCTTTTTCAAAGTCAATAAATGCAATATGTGTTTCTAAATTGTATTCTCTTCTTTTCTCTATTATTAATTTTAGGCAAAAGGCCAGGTCTATACATGATCGGCCTTTTCTAAATCCATTCTGTACTTCTAAAATAAAGTTTTTATAGTTTGCTATTTAAGATTCTGCTATATATTTTGTAACAGGAATTTAGTATACTGATACCTCTATAGTTTTTAGGGTCATCTCTATTACCTTTTTTAAAGATAGGAATCACAATTGCTTTTTTCCATTGGGAGGATACCAGTTGAATAAATTTTATTTAAAAATATTAAGTCTTTCTTTGAATCTAGTTCCTGCATATTTATATAGTTCTGAACCTAGTTTATCTTCTCCAGGTGATTTTCCGTTTCTTCTTTCTTTCAGGCTGATTTCTAATTTTTCTTTAGTGATTTCCTTTTCATTTTCCTTAATTGTTTGCCAGTTGTCTTTTTTAAAATATTTGTCTGTCCACAATTCTGTGTAGTAATTTAGAAATTCTTCTCATTTCAATTCAGTGTTTAATTTTATGTTTTTTTGGTATCTGCATTTAAGTGTTTCAAAATTTTATATACATTGGGTCTTATTTTATATAAATCATGTTCTAAATTAGAAACAAATTTGTTCCACGATTCTCTGTCTTTTTCTGACTTCTCTTTTAGCTATGGCTCTTATTCTTTTATATTCTATTTCATCTTCTAATCTTTTGCAGCTTAACCATTTGTGATAGGCTTCTTTTTTCTTTTTATTTCTTTCATTGCATCATCCCAGATCTTCAGTTTTTTCCTTTTATTGAATTTTTTGGTCTTTCCTAAGCTTTCATTTGCTGCTGAATTTAGTATTGTTTTTATATTAAGCCATTCTATTTCTATTTCTTCATTTTGTTTTATTTTATCTAGATATTGGTTAATTCTTTGTTCATATAGCCATTGCACATTTGTGTCATTCAATAGTCTAGTTTTATAAACAACTGTTTCAATTTTTCTTTCTGTTCTTGTTACTTGTAGCCATTTAGGTGGTAATGTTAATTTTATTTTAACAAGGAAGTGGTCACTGCTTATTTCATATCCTCTGTGAACTCTAACATCTAGTGAAAATTTTGATGTCTTTTCATTTAATATAAAGTAATCTAATATTGATTTCCATCCTCTTGCTGCCCAAGTATATTTATGTATGTCTTTATGTTTATAGAAGGAATTCATTATTTTTGGATATTATAAACTACACAGTCAATCAATTTTTTACCATTCCTGTTTAGAGTATGTTCTCCATGTATTCCTATTTTATTATTAATTTTCGTGTTTCCAATTCTTGCATTTAAGTCTCCTGCTAAAATTATGTAATAGTTTTTATTTATTTTATTATATATGTTTTGTAGCCGATTATAAAAATCAATATTATCCTATTCTCTTCCCTCTTCTGGGGCATATAAACCAATTATTGTTAAATAGCCGCTATCTATTTTTATTCCAGCTTCTATTATTCTTTCATTCCATAATTTATAATGTTTTAACTGTTTTGAAAGGGAGTTATGAATCCAAATCATGATTCCTGCTTGTGCTCTTTGGTCTCTGTCAACTCCACTGTATATCACATTAAAATTTTCAGTTCTCATGGTTCCTTTTAATTTCTTATTTGTTTCAGTGATTACTGCTATTTTAAAATTTCTTTCATTTAATAACTGGTCTAATTCTATTTCTTTATATGCTATTCCTCTTACATTCCAGTTTGCTATGTGTATTATATTTTGTCGTTTCCATTTTTGTTTTACCTTTTCCATTCCAGGATCGTTTTCTATAGATTCAATCCGATTATCTTTTTCTGTCAGCTTACTAGTAGAATTATGTTCTCCATGTCAGGGGACTAGCCTGACGATAGAATAGTTCAGTGGTAGGGCTGCTACCTTAAGGCTTCTGAACTAGCCTTCTTCCGAATTTAAACCGATAGGAGGAATAGGGTATATTGAAGGGGGAAAGAGTAGATTATAGAAGAATTATAGTAAGGTTTATAGAGAGGGCATAGTTGTAAGTCCAGAAATGAAAAGATCCCATGGCCCTCGAGTACTCTAATAGCATAGGGGTCATAAAATAAGAAGAGTTGATATTCGGACCACCCCACCATACACACACACACGCACATGGTGGGCTCCCCTATCTGCCACCCAGGGGACGCGCTCTCTGGGGGTTACAGGGTCCCACAAAAGAAATTTAAAGATGCCATGAAATTATATTCTTCTTCAATCTTTTATCAAAGTGTAAGCAATCAAAGTTTGCATGTAAGGTTTTTTCACGACCAAGTTACTTGTATATAGTCTAGTGACTTCACATTAATAATAAGGTGATATAGGTTGAGACTGGTCTGTGCAGTGGCCATTTCCATAATGCATAATATTATACTGATCCAAAAGAATGCATGCTTTGCATGATGGAATACTAAGGTAATTTATGTGAAGTCACTACCCTCTATATACAAGCAGCCTAGTTGTGAAGACATTTCATGCATAAACTTTGCTTGCTTACATTTGAATAAAGGATTAAGCAAGAATACTGCCATCTATTCAAACCTCTCATATCTATGGTCTCCAGTCTTTGATCAAGTGTTTTATTTTTGACCCAGCTCCATAAATTTAACTGACTATTTAGACTTACGTGCTGATTTGAACTCATTAAGTTGGAAGTTTTTTCACTTTAGACTATAAATTATATATTTAGTTTAATCCTTTATCCAAGTGTAAGCAAACAAAGTTTGCGCCTGAAGTATCTTCAGGACTGGGGCAACTTGTGGTAAAGGTGGTATAAGTTCTCATCACTTGCCTTAGTATCTCCCATAATGCAAAGCACATCTCCTTGTGGACATGTATAATACTATGCATTAAGGCAGTGTTTCCCAACTTTTTTGATGTCGTGGACCCCCTGTAGCGAATGTTAATTCACCGCCGCGGCCCTCATAAAATCCAAAATGGAAATTCTTTATATTTTATATATCATAAAGATGAAGTAATAAATTACAATTTTACAATGACACTAAATGTGTCATCTATGACAATGCAAAACTGTTATAAATGGAGATATTCGGAAGAATATGAGCATATCAATTAGGCCAGGTGTGAACAACAGGTGTGAGCAACATAATAAGATAAATTTTAATGAAAATAAACTATCCTGCGTACCCCTTTGAATTACTCGTGGACCACAGTTTGGGAAACACTGCATTAAGGGAAGGGCCACTACCCAGAACCTGGTGATGAGACTTCAATAAAGGTCGAAACCAGTCTGGGTAGTGGCCCTTCCCTTAATGCATAGCGTTATACATGTTCGCAAGGAGATGTGCTTTGCATTATGGGAGATACTAAGGCATGTGATGAGAACTTATACCACCTTTACCACGAGTTGCCCAAGTCCTGAAGATACTTCAGGCGCAAACTTTGTTTGCTTACACTTGGATAAAGGATTAAACTAAATATATAATGAACTCATTAAGGTTTAATGGGATAAATACAGCACATAAACAATTAAACAAGTTTAATCAATCCTATATTTCATTTCAGTCACTGAGACATTGTCAGGGAAACAATATTAAAATTGCAAAAACATATACAAAACAATAAGTGGAAATGATCAGGCTGAAAGCCTACAGTCCTAGGAAGAGCATCCTCTCCCCTCTAGTCAAGAATTGTATGGAGCAGTTTGAAAAACATGCTCTTGATACTACTATTTTCAAACCTTCTGTCTGGCCACATGGCTCAGACACATTAGATTCCTTCCTCCTCAATTTCAACAGATAGCACCCTAGAATCTAGTTCACTATAGAAAAATAAAATAACAATTGCCAGCCTTTTCTAGAAACTCTAACCAGATATCTTCCCCAGGGCCGGCAGAAGCGGACATCAGAGCATGCGGTGCATGCGGGCAGCGCTACGAAGGGGCACAGTTCATAAGTTAATTTTTAAGAAATTAACTCTTTAATTAAATTTTTAATTTTTATCATAAAAACAAAAAATTCTTAGAATGATCAATATTAAAATAAATAAGGCCGGATACACCAAATAAAAATTTTAAAAAATTGTATATTGCCACCCCTTTGATCAGCCAGCTGTTTACAATTTTGCAGTGAGAGCAGACGCTTGCCTGCAGAATGTTGTGTCTACTGCAGTCTATCTAAAGTGAAACGGTGAACATGCACAGAAACGAATTTTCGTACAAAACATTTGTTGCTAGGTAAACCAGTCATATGGTACGCATCTCAGTAGGCTACTGACAGTAGCGCAGTGCGGACTATTATTTCATCTCTGTGTCGTGTTGTGTAATAATTTCTTGTGGGTATAAAATAGAAATGGAATCAAAAATTAAAAAAAAGTTACCCAGTGCACAAAATCGTAAGCGGCATGCTATCACACAGATAGGTTTAATATCTGCGAAAGAAGCAGATATTAAGAAACAAACTGGGGCTCTTAATAAATTTGTTAAAATATTAATATATTCTGATGCAGATTGTAACCAACTCGATACATCAGAAATCAGACAAACCACGCACATCATCCAGTTTTCATGAAAGTACTATTGCAGCTATTGAACAAGATAACAAGATACATGGTTTGAGTGAAAAACAGTTAGAAGGTTTAGTTGTAGTTGACCACGAAACTAACACATTGTTAGTCTCTGTAAATTTAGAAGATCCAGGTGAATGGGGAAATATTAATGAAAAATTATGAGTTGTTTTAATTGAAATGGTGCCTGTTCAAAAGAAAAATATAATATATCCTAGAGATACATATGGTCATACATTTGGCAACACGTATTATAATAGAGCAATGGAAAACGAGCAGCTTGTGCCAAGAACATGGCTCATATATTCCGAAACTTTAAATTCTGTTTTTTGCTTTTGTTGCAAACTTTTTGCACCTACTGAATCAAGTAGTCTTGTAGAAGATTATCACGATTGGAGAAATGTAAGTATAACTTTGCATAGACATGAGACTAGTTTAACTCACATGAAAAATTTCTTAAAATGGATGGAACTTGATAAAAATTTAAAAAACAAAACTACTATTGATTGCCAGACTCAAAGCATGTATGAAATAGAAAAGAAACATTAGACGAGTGTTTTAGAATGCTTGATTGAAATTATAAAATTCTTTGGTAGCCAAAATTTAGCTTTTTGCGGATCACCTGATAAATTATATGAAAGGAATAATGGCAATTTTTTAAAATTAGTCGAACTGTTTGCAAAGCTTGATCCCGTTATGGAAAATCGTGTTGAAAGGGCCCTACAACGAAACAATACAGTACACTATTTGAGTAAAGACAATCAAAATGAAATATTGGAAACTTTTAACACAATCAGGGATACAACTTTAGTATCAATTCGAAAATCTAAATATTATTCCATAATTTTACGCTGCACACCTGATGCAAGTAAAACAGAACAAATGACCATTATTATTCGATTTGTTTCCTGTGACAATGGAATTGTCAAGATCAGGGAAAACTTTTCAGGTTTTGCAGATATATCAGATTCCACAAAATGTGGTTTATGTGCAACAATAATGGAACAACTGGAAAAATGGAACATTCCCATTGAAGGCATGTGAGGTCAAGGGTATGACAATGGGGCGAATATGAAAGGGAAAAAATATGGGCTCCAAAATTTGCTTTTGAACAAAAATCCTTGAGCTTTTTATGTGCCATGTACTGCACATACTCTAAATTTAATCATTAACGATGCAGCCAAAGTGAATGCAGATACAATTAGTTTCTTTGCAATTATTCAAGAAATATACAATTTCTTTTCATTCTCTTACAAACATTGGGCAATCCTTTTAAAGTTCGTAAAAAAATTTAACATTGAAACAGCCATCAGAAACGGGATGGGAAAGTAAAATTAATGCAACCCGCCTTCTACGATATCAGTTAGGAGAAATTTACGATGCAGTTTTTGAAATTTTAAATAATGAAAATTTTAATAAACTCAGCATGAAGCACAAACATTATGTGCTAAAATAAAGGACTACAAATTTATTTCCTCTCTTATAACTTGGCATGATTTAACAGAATAAACCCTGTGAGTAAAATGCTTCAAGACAAAAATATGAACATTACACTTACTTTAGAATCTATCAAAAACTTAAAAATATTCTTACAAGAGTATCGATCAGATACAAATTTTAAAGAAGTTCTAAAAATGGCAAACGAACTGAGTGAAGAGGTGGAAGGAGAACAAGAATTTAAAACTGGTACGGTAGTTCGACGACGAAAGAAGACACGACAATTTGACTACGAGCATCATTACGAAACACCACAATCACCAGAAGATAAATTAGAGTAAATGTGTTTTATACACTTCTAGACATTGCAATGTGTTCATTAATAGAACGTTTTGAACAACTAAAAACATATTATGATAATTTCAATTTCTTGTATAGATTACTACAAATTAACAACGAAGAATTACGAAAAAATTGTGACAATTTAGAGGTTCTCTTGAAGGACTGTGACAATAATAAATGCAATAGAACTATATGACGAGTTATGTGCTTTCCGGGATATTTTTCGGAAGGATAATTTAAATATTCAAAACTCTTTCGATATTCTTAATTTTATTGTGTCCAATAATTTATCTTTCCCTAACTTTTCAATTGCTTTAAGAATACTATTAACCTTACCTTTTAGTGTAGCGAGCAGAGAACGTTCATTTTCCAAGTTGAAATTGATTAAAACCTACTTAAGAACAAGTAGGTCACAAAATAGGCTTGTTAGTTTGGCGTTAATAACTATTGACAATGATATATGTGCGGAACTAGATGTTAAAACCATTATTTCTAATTTTGTGAATATGAAATCAAAAACCCTAAAATTTTAATAAAAAAAATTCAAGTATATTTATGTAATTTAATTTATCTTCTGTTATATTCTGTGAAGAATTTATTTTTCGAATAATTATATTAAATGTTCTAATTATTTCTCAATTCTTTTCTTATTTTCTCATCTATCTTGAGTTTCTTTTATTTTCCTAAAAGATAGTTCCACTTATAAAAATTATTAAAAACTTTTACAAGTTACTAAGAATTTAGCAACTTGTAAAATGCAAAAAATTTTTAAACTTTAGTTCAATAATTTATTTAGTTTAAATAAATTTTAACTTTAATTAAAATTCATTTTAATTTTGTTAGCGATTCGGGTCGGTGAGAAGGCTATAATCCCTGTATCATTATATTCAACGATTAAAGTGAAGTGGCTTTATCAAAATTTGCTTTAAATTTTGAGAATTTTTTGAATATTCATTTTTTAACAATTATCCTGCCTAGTCAACATCCCCGGTTCGTTACATTTAGCGATCCAACATGTGGCTGTTCTGTCAAAATTTATTTAAGAAATTTCAAATAATTAAAATTTTCATTATTGTAAAAGAATCACACATGCCTTGATAGTTACAGGGGCGCTTAGATAGAAACTGCATGCGGGTGGCAAAGACGAGCCTAGCGCTAGTCTAGCAAAGTCTAGTGCCAGCACTGATCTTCCCAATGATGCCCTTTCTTTCTCAGTAAACCCAACTCCACAGGTAGATACATACACAAACTTTCCCAACATCTCCCCATCAACAATATTGTGTTATCAAAACCTTTGTTAATATAGCCTGCAATCTCTGTTCTACCAAAGCTGAACTTTCCTTTATTTGTTAGATCTTCTTGTCTAATGGTTACAATGCAAAAAAAAAAAAAAATCAGAAATTAATTCCACTGAACATGCTGACTATGCTAATACTCCCATTGTTCCTTATATCTGTGGCACCTAGGGGGAAAAAAAAGAACCAGCATCCTAAAAAAGTACAATCTCTGCAATGCATTCAAACTTCATCTCATATTAGCTGCCCTCAACTCTCAATGATCCTCTACCTCCTTTATCTCTGTGTTCCAGGTGTTCACAAAGTTCCTTGTTCTTGCAACTAATCATATTATGGTCACATCGAGAAATCTGCAAACAAACACATCTGCAGCCATACGTATGAGCAGTCAGGTCTGGCTGATCACGCCTTGCACAGAATCAAAAGGAAGAAAACTACTATGCTTCACCACAACAAATACAAATGTGAAAGACTTCATCTTCTTTTTTTTTTTTTTTCAGAATCAGCAGAAGATTAAAAAAAACCCGACCTAATCTTAATAATAATAATAAAAAAAAAATAGTTGTATTAAATTCCCCAAGATTCGGGAAACTAATTCTTAGGCCTCTTATCCAACAGCACTTATAAAGGGTACCACACTCATAGGAGTTTAAGATTTCAGTCTAAAAAAAAAAAAAATTTTGTAATTTTAATATTCTTTCCCTGAACTGATGATTTCTCCATGACTAAGACAAAATGTAAGATTGATTAAATGTGTGTTTAATTATTGGTATGTGCTGTATTTATTCCATTAAATCTTATGACTGGTTAAAATCCATTAAATCTTATGACTGAAAGCAAGATGAGATGGGCAGATCACACAGCCAGACTCAGGGATAATAGATGGACATATAGAATACTTAACTAGCAACCAAGAATAAAGAGAAAACCAGGTAGACCACCTACAAAATGGGAAGATCCACTAGTGAAATCTATGGGTATAACATGAAAGAGAGAGGCTCAAGATCGAGATCGTTGGAGGCATCATCAATTCAAACAGAAAGGCAGATCATTAATTCTATGATCTGCACTCATGGAGAAATCCTGAGTGAAACACAGATCCATCAAAGTAATACAGCTAGTTCAGTGTTTTGACTAATTTCTCTCTTATTCCAGATAAATTTATTTAGCTGGCTTCCTACCTTTCATCTTTGTTAATTCTGTTGTCTATTTCCATATTTAATTTGCCACTTCACTAAAATTGTGTCTAAATACTGAAAAAAATGTTTTCAGTATTTCTGCCTATTTTCATTGTCTTAGTCTTTTTATTGCTGATTTTCATACCAAATTTATGACAGCAGTTATTGTATTTAGTCAGGGAATCCTGCAGACTTGTGCTGAAAAGGTGTATATATCTCTATTGTTATTCATCATCTGTATAGATTGCATTATGTGGTATTAAACATTATATCAAAATTGAAGATAATAATCTCAGCTGTTTCCTGTATACAGGTGATGTTATACTTTTATCACCTGCATACAGGAAACAGCTGAGATTATTATCTTCAATTTTGATATAATTTTTAAATACCACATAATGCAATCCATACAGATGATGAATAACAGCAGAGATATATACACCTTTCTCTCACACCTAATTTAACATCAACCAATCTTTAACTCTTAATCCCTTAACTCCTTCTGCTCATTTCAATTCAAATATATACTAAGTACTGGTTGATATATCTCATTTACACCATATATGCCTTTATATGTCTCAAAAAGGCATATATGTCACATGCCTTTTTGAGATCTATAAAACAAATGCATCTCCTTGTTATATTTCACAACTATTTGTCTCAACTATTTCGGAACTAAACACAAATATGACCCTGAACAGCTTGTTCTACTTCAAGTATTGATATGTATTCCTGACTGCATTCCTGTTGAGGTTTTCTATAACCTTATCACTGAGTTACTGCTTGTTTCATTTAGCAAGCTATCAAAGTAATTACTGCAGACATTGAGAATATCTTCAGTTTTCATGTCACCCTTCTTACGCACACGCACATAATAAATACCAAGAAGGCTGCAAAATATTATGAAGGTTATTGAATGGAGAATTGAATTAAATCTTCAAAATGGAGAGAAAAAAAAGGTATTAGATGATAAAGGTGACATGAAAACTGAAAATAAAGAATATTTAAGAGGGATGCAATTAGTAGTGCATAAATACAAAGTAAAAAAGCCATCCCAAAAATCTGAAATGTGGAAAGGGCAGCTGGAATAGATGATAATCAAACAGGAAATGCTCAAATATGGAGGTATAAAAAGATTTAAAGTGGATGCACTGCATAATGCAAGGAGGCCTAGTTAGAACATCAAATTCCAGATGATTGGAGCACAGCTTTCATAGTATCTATTATAAAAAATGCAACTAAAATAATGTAAGAATTCCTAAGAAATTTACCTAGTGATGTTCCAGGTAAGATTTATGCAAGTGTACTTGAAAAAAAGGCTAAGGAAAATTGTGGAAGAAACTTGGAGTAGAGCAAGCTGGGTTCAAGTGAAACAGAAACCATCAGGATCAGATTTTCACTTTAGAAAAAAAAGAACTGAGAAATCATGGGAATACTACAAGGATATCTATTTTAGTTTTGCTGATCTGGAAAAGGGACATATGTAAAGAAAAATGTGGCATAATAGGACATAATATATATTGAGAAATACATAGTCTATATTTAGGCTGTAAATCATCAGTTATGAAGGAGGTGTAGGAAGAAGGTTTGATGCTAAATCAGGTGTGAAACAAGGATGCATATTATTTCCACTGTTATTCTTCATCACAATATGAAGGAAAGTGACATGAAACCTGATATCACAACTAAGAGAAGCAGTGCAGGCAAAAACCAGCCTGAAGAAAATAGAGAAAGACAAATTTTAAAGAGTCAATTCCATCTGCTTTACAGTCAAAATGGAGAAAAACATACTAGTAGAAAAAAAAAAATTGTGCAGAATTTTTATAAAGATCTCTATGCAACTAAGTGCCGAGTTTCAGAACCTATCATTCCAAAACCAAACAATATACCAGATGTACTGCCAGAAGAAATAGAACATGCACTTAAGAAAATGAGTAAAGGTAAAGCCTCAGAACTTGATCATGTTAAGGCTGAAAAAATCCAACAAAGTGGACCGATTATTTTGAAAGCCTTGGCTGCTAGATTCATGTGATACTTCAAAGAAAGAAAGATTCCAGAGGAATTGAAGACCTCAAAAACCACACTTCTATTCAAAAAAGGGAACAAGAAGACAAACACTATTGTCTAATCTGTCTACACATATATAAAATCATGAACAGAGTAATACTGAACAGAATCCAAAACACACTCGAAGACAACTCCAGTAGAGAGCAGGCAGGATTCAGAAGAGGCTTTTCCACAATAGATCATACCCAGATCATTTCACAACTAACAGAAAAATGCAGAGAATACCGAATTTCTCTAAGTTTCCTCTTTATTGATTTTAAAAAAGCATTTGATACCATAGAACACAATGCAGTCATCAGTGCCTTACTCGAAATAAATGTGGACCCTACCTTACGTCCACATGATAAAAGAAATTAACAAAAATCAGACCACACAAATAACCCTATTTGATCAACCTATAAATATAGATATAAAGAGAGGGGTCTGCCAAGGTGATGTGATCTCCCGAAATCTATTTACCAGCACTTTCGAATATATTCTGAAAAAAAAATAGACCTAAATGGAGGAATAAGCATAGATGGTGAAAAACTACAAAGCCTTATGTTTGCCAATGATCTAGTACTGATATCCCACAACCCAAAAGAACCAGAAGAAATGGGTGAAAAAATATACACAACCAGCAGTAAGATAGGCTTAGAAATGAATCAAAAACATCTATACAAGTGACAGTCACCTATGTATTAATAACATCCCTATAGAACAAGTTGACTCCTACAATTACTTAGGACAAACAATAAAAATGAATAACGATTTATCTGAAGAACTAGCAAAAAGAAAGCTGCATGGCTATCATTCAACAGACTAAAAGAAACACTTACTGATCCAAATCTTGACATCTCTGCGAAGGCAAAACTATTTAATAGTGACAATCTTCCATCACTCACATATGGATCAGAAACATGGAACATGACAAGAAAAGAAAAAGAGGCTCTCAGAATAACTCAGCATGTAATAGAATGCAGGATTTGTAACATCAGCAAAATGGAACATGTTAGAAACACGGAACTAAGAAAGAGATCAGGCATAAAAGATGTAACTGCAGTATATGAAAGCAAGATGAGATGGGCAGGTCACATAGCCAGGGATAACAGATGGACATATAGAATACTCAACTGGCAACCAAGAATAAAGAGAAAGCCAGGAAGACCACCTACAAGATGGGAAGATCCACTAGTGAAATCTATGGGTATAACATGGAAAAGAGAGAGGCTTAAGATCGAGATCGTTGGAAGCATCTTTGTGACCTGCACTCAGAGAAATCCTGAGTGAAACACAGGTCCATCAAGGTACTCTTAGCTCATTATGAGAAGGATGGTAAGGGTAGTAAGTTTGAAACTGATCTGTGCATGAATGTTGACTGGCAGCTGAGGACTAAGTATGTTTTTACATGCTTACACAGAACTGGAGGAATGATGGAGACAAACACAATGAAGCAGCACCCATGAGAATACCTGCAGAAAAAAAAGGAAATAATGTCAAAAAAGTAACTGAAGTTAGCCTGCAAGGGAGGAATCATTTATCATAGGGACTGTCTTCTTCTGAAGATCAATAATTCAGGAAGGTCTTTGATGTATTCTTTCAAATGTGAGAAGAGTATTCTAAGATTCAGTGAGTTTGAAATTAATATAGTGTTAGCAGATAAACATGTGAAATAGGGTGCTGAACAGAAGAAAATACCAAGTTGTTTTGGAAGGATCAAAAGCTATGAGTGCGAAGTGTTTGTGCCAGGAATGGCTAGAGGTGCAAGTGCCAGAGAAGAACAACCTAATTTTGACTACAGACTTGAGTATTATCAAAAGTAAGGGAAGCACTTTCTCTTATAAACAGAATGCATCTTGATAGCATTGAAGGTCACCAGATTGTCCTCACCCTCTCCCCACTAAAGAACAATAAAGAGATTAATGTTAAGGAATCGGCTGTAAAAGATCTTGAAGCTTATAATGATCGTGCGATCATTATAATAAAGAAAAGGAGAGAGAATGTCATTATATGTCTGTTCAAATTTTAACTACCATAACCTGTAAATGTACATCAGCTTTAGTTTTTGCAAGGGTGTGCTGCAACCTTCTCAACTTTTTCATGCATTTATATGCCATAGAAGGTGAGATATGTAGTTTTAAATTACCACTCAAAGGGTTAAGAGTGTGGGAGAAAGTACAAAGCTGTAAGTTACTCTGGCTTGGGAGAAGAGGCAGGGAGAGATCTAAAGAGAGAGTGCCATCCACCATATAGCAAACAAACAAAGAGGAAACCTGGCAACCCTGCAAAGCAGATGGGAAACAATAAGAAGACTGCTTGGTAAGTAGGCCTCTATGCCAGACAGTGAAAGATACTTACACCATAATGATAAAAGTTGTATACGCATAACACAAGGATATACTAATTAAGACAAAACTTCCTTTGCCAAATATTTCAATCTGAGACTTAACACAGATCATCTTCAATGGCAGGCTAGTATGATCATCCTACTTTTGAATGTTAGCAATGAATTTTTTTTAAAAAAACAAAAAAAACAGTGAAAGGTGGCAAGATGTAGTAAATTGACAAATAGATGACAAAAAATCCATTGATGGCTGATAAGATGTTCCCATATTTTGGGCAAAGTGAGGCAGTCATAATTTAAATTAGGACACTGCAGTGGGGCTTTTGGCACTCTGAATTTTTATTTTTTGGTCATCTACACATCAGTTTACTTTCTCATTTATAATGAACAATGAGATTTACATCTCATTATTCATTATACCATGACTTATACTGTTTTATTAAAAAATCCATTATTAAAGTTCTACCTTGTTCATACTGGCCACTGATGATAATCTGTTAGTCTCAGATTGAAATACTTGACCAATTCATCTGTATCATCTTTCTACTGACTTCAGCATACAGCTTGTTCTAGCCAATGTCCAAATAATTCTAAGAATACAAGTGCATTTAGGGGGAGAACAGAAGTCTCAAACTTATAAGCTTGTATATTTACACTTTTCTGAAAAATCTAGGAAAACACTCATGGTTATCACAAATTTTATAAAAATAATATTCATTATGTGAAGCTAAGAAAACTGATATTTTAAAAAATTGTTCATTACCAAGTTTTTATAATTTTTAAAATACATACTCTTACTTTTCTTTTTCTCTCTCCAACTTACTTTCAGTTTCAAGTCACTTATTGTCCAAACTCTACTGGCAAAGTCGTTTGATGAACCAAGGGCAAGAGTTTCCTGAAATGTTCAGAGAGCTGTTACACATATTCAGTAGCACTTCATCTTTCTCTTTAACTGAAAAAAAATTGTACTCAGTTTTTTAAATAATATTCTTTGAATATTATGTAAATAAAATTCTTCAAACATGTCTTTAAAAATGTCCTTTTTTCTGTAAGTAATCTTTTTAAATGTCCAACATCTGACAAACTGGTAATATCAGTTAACTGATCTGAACCAGAAGTTTAGTGAAACACATACTTTTATGACATTTAGTTAAAAAAGGAAAAAAAGGAAAGAAAAGAAAAGAAAAAAGCAAGGGCTATTTTCAATGCTACTGCTGTAATGCAATATTATTAACTCAAACATATTTCACAACTCTTATTTTTGTTAAAATGGTGAGTTTGTTAATAATTCATAAAAAATACAGTGTTGTATATTTTTCTGGCAGTTTCATAGTACTGAAACTGCCAGTTTGTTTAGGAGAAAGTTAAAAAAAACAATCTCTGTTCCACAAACAGGTTGTGAGTTCACCACTGTAGACAGGATGCATGTGAAAGCCTTCAGATGGTAAACTTTTACACTGTGTAGTGGGGAAGCCACTAGTTGGCTTTCTACCAAACAGTCGCTATGTTTATTATTTGATAATTTGTGTTCATATTTAATTTGTAATTTTCACTAAATTATACCAAAAAAGCCAAAAGATTACCTCTTCTCATTCATTCTTGAAGGCTAAAAATGTCAAGTTCCTTCATAATATCTTCATTTTTAACATGATTCTGCTATTAATGCCCTCTGTTCACTCCTTATTTTTCTCCATTTCCATATTTAATTTACCATCTTCACTCAATTGTGCCTAAATAGCTGAAATATTTTACCTATATAGATTTTCCATTGAGAATACAATGGAAGGTTTTGAATGTTCCTGTCTATCAGTCTTTTAATTGCTGATTTTCATGACAAATTTGTGATAGTGACTGTTCAATTTAGTTAAAGAATCCGGAGATGTGCATTGGATTTGTTTGGCAGTATAACCAACAATAAACAATAAATTATATAATAACCACAGTAATTAATTTCATTAAAGTTATTAAAGTGCAGATATTTTGTACTGAAATATCAGAACATTATCAGTATGTAGAAACAAGCAAATCAAAGAATAGGAATACAAAGTACATACAACAATCGGTTTACCAATTAAAACTATTTTTGATATTTACATAAAAATGAGAATCTCCCAAACTTTTGAGAGAGAGAGACAATTGTTCAGATTCAGGTTAGGCAAATGTAAAAGAACTTCACAACTTTGAAAAGCCATTCGTATTTAAAACTGCTTCTATGGAGAAGATGAGCTTCATCTCACTGGATACTATGTTTGTCATTACTATGCTGTGCCACATCAGACTTTTGAGGTTTTGATGTTCATTAATTCTTTTTTTTTATTTTGGTATCTCTGAACCTATTGGTTTGGAGGTAACAAAAAATATAAGGGATCGGAACCCTGCGGTCTGTTGAAGAATCCTTAGTTACACGGCTCCCCAATGGTACACTTTCCTTCACGGTATATAGAAAACCCACGCACACAGGCAGATACATCCACAAACGCTCCCACTACCACCCTGCTCAACAATATGGCATTATTAAAACTCTTACCAACAAAGCCTACAATCTTTGTTCCAATGGAACTGCCCTTACTTTATGGAACTAAGCTTGACCACATACACAACACTTTCCTCTCCAATGGCTACAGTGATCACAGCGTTAGAAAAATAATCAGTTCCCCCCCCATTCCCCAGTCTTCTCTTCAAAAAGAGTTTAGAAATGCCGTCACCATACCCTACATCCGTGGCACATCTGAAAAAATAGCCAAGATTTTATAAAAAAAAATACAACCTACACACACACACACACAGCATTTAAGCCCCACCGCAAAATTGCTACCCTCATCCGCTCTACTACAAAAGATCAGCTCCCTCCTCTCTCAGTGCCTGGAGTCTATAAAGTACTCTGTTCCTGTAAACTGGCATACTTTGGACAGACAGGCAGATCAGCTACTATCTGCCTGGAGGAACATAAGTCATACATCTGCAAGCACGACTATGGTCAGTCAGGCCTGGCTGACCATGTCTGGGATACAACCCACAGGATCTCATGTGAAAAACCACCATGCTCCACCACAGCAAATTCAAAACAGAAGGACTATTCTTAGAATCAACAGCAGCTCTCAGGAATCAACCAATTCTTAACAAATATGGTTGCATTAAGCTTCCTAAGATTTGGGAAATGCTTATCACCAAAGGTCCCACTTTACATTCCAGGCCACCTACAACTGCCCTTAGAGGGCGCTTCACCTAGAGAGGACTTTGGTGTCTCCTACGTGGTTGGACTTAGTATTGTTTGTTATTTGTTTTTATGTTACATTAGTTTTTTTTGTAATCCCTGAAGATGTCTCACTGACTGAGATGAAATATAGGAAGAATTAAATTCTGTTTTTAATCCTTTCTGAGTGCTGTATACAATCCATTAAGCCTCCAACATGAAATATAACAGCTGATGAAAGACTAGAGACCAGACATGAGAGTTCTGAGAAAAGCAGGAAAGTGAACAGATGGCATCAAATGGTATAAACTTTTTTTTTTTTTTTTAGTAACTAGATTGTTAAAGATCTTTTTCTGTCTTTTTGGTAGCAAGTTGCAGATGCATGTGGTACATTGTTTCTGTTATCGTTGGAGGTGATTTGCCTTGGTCACTTAATCATAAGCTGGAAGAGAAGAATGAAATCAGGAGGTAAGCTTCATCTTTAAATGCTGCTGGAATAGTGTTCAGCACTAAATTAGAGAGAGAGAGAGAGAGAGAGATGGGAAGCATAGAAAGAAACTGTTCAAATGAATTTGAAAGGGATCAGAAGGCACAACTATCTTGTGCAAAAATTAATTTTCTATATTTAGCTCTCTCAAATGGGTGTTTCAGAAGTGGATGAGAGGGCTTTGTTAGAAAATGATTTTAAGGAGGTACAACAAGGTCGGTCAGTCGGTCTGTGTGTGTTTGTGAGAGAGAATTTTCCATGGAAGGATATAAGAGAGAACAGATTTTCAAATGAACCTTACTAACCTCATTTTTTTGTATCTACCATGATTATTCATGTTGTAACATTGTAGAATTTAAGTCTGGCATATGTAGACAGAAAGGCGCAAAGAGCAAAATGAGATGTAGTTAGTCAAATGTGCTGAAGCTAGTGACAGTATTTATCCTGTAAATCGTTTATATATGTAACCAACTAATGGCCAATTCACTTCTGCAGAAAACCTTTCAAAATCAGTCATTTTCTGAAAACGTTCTCAAAAATTTGCTTAGGCTCATAATGGTGTCAGTTCTTAGCTATCTCTTCTTTATAAAGAACTGGCTAAAAATTTAATTTTGTTACAGAATTTGTTAACTTGGAATATTTCTTTTTTTTTTTACAAAACTGTGATAGGGTGATTATGGAGGATTAACATTTTAAGAAATAAACAGCAATTAGAAAACTCATCAATCAGTAAAATACAAACTGTTACTTTCACTCTATACAGATGACCACTCTATACTAATGGCCAATTCACTTCTGCAGAAAACCTTTCAAAATCAGTCATTTTCTGAAAATGTTCTCAAAAATGTGCTTAGGCTCATAATGGTGTCAGTTCTTAGCTATCTCTTCTACTGGCTAAAAATTTAATTTTGTTACAGAATTTGTTAACTTGGAATATTGCCTTTTTTTTTTTTTTTTTTTTTTTTTTTACAAAACTGATAGGGTGATTATGGAAGATACATTTTAAGAAATAAACACCAATTAGGAAACTCATCAATTAGTAAAATACAAACTATTACTTTCACTCTATACAGAATAAAAATATTACAAAACAAGCATTTGCATTTGTTTTTCATATACATATATCCATCATCATCAGTTTCTCGATATGTACCCTCAAGGGTGTTCATCAAGGATACGCCAGTAATAACATAGTGCTAAGTTGTTTACATTATTATTAAGCTCAATTCCACAATTTTCCTCCAAATTAGTCTATTACTTGTCAGCATCCCAAGATCGTCATATTTAACAGTTTGTGCTTCTAAGGCACTTCTGAGTGAATCAATCCACCTAGACCTTGTCTTTCTCTGGGTCTCTTTCCTACCACCAAACACCTGTTTTGCTAACCTTTCCTCATCCATTCTATTTAAGTGGCTATATCACCTTAGATTAGTTCTGCTTAGACATTTTTGAATGTTAACAATGTCAAGTTCCTTTCTAATATCTCATTTTTAATATGATTTTGATCATATTAAAATTAGAAAAATTAGAGGAGTGAACAGATGGCATCTGTTCACTCCTCTAATTTTCTTCAGACCTCTCATATCTGTGGTCTTTAGTCTTTGGTCAAGTGCTTTATTTTTAACCCAACTCTCAGATCCATAACTTAAAACTGGTTTTAACACCATCTTATATACTGGTAGTTTGGCGTTTTGGCTAATTTCTCTCTTATTCCATATAAATTTATTCAGCTGGATACCCACCATACCAACTGTGCTTATTCTGTAAATAGCTGAAATATTTTACTTGTTCTATAGGCTCTCCATTAAGAATGCAGCGTATGCGTTCAATGTTTCTACCCTATTTTCATAGTTTTGGCCTTTTTATTGCTGATTTTCATGCCAAAATTGTTACAGCTGTTATTTAATTTAGTTAGAGAATTCTGGAGACTTGCACTAGATGTATTTAGAAGTACATCATCATCTGCATAAAGCCAAGAGCTAAGTTTGACATCTCCAATTCTAATATCAGGTCTACTGCTACTTTCTTTCATAATATGATCCATACATATGATGAATAAGAGTGGAGATAATGTGCATCATTGTCTTACCCCTGATTTTACATCAAACTATCTTCCTGAATTTCCTTCAATTCTACTTGGTGATTTACAACTTAAATTTACAGACTATGTATTACTTTGTATAATGTTCCATTTACCCCATATAATCATTGGTGTGTTGGGAACAGCTAGCACGAGCCGGTTGTTAAAATTGTTCAAATTTAGCGAGCCAGTTGTTAATGTTTTTAAGTCGGGCGAGCGGGTTATTAAAATTTTTTATGAAAGGATAGATGATGAATGATAGTATATACTTTTTCTCATAAATATTTTTAAATTGTATAATAAACACTTACATATATTATTATTATCATCAAAAATAAATGCATAAAGGAGAATTCACAAAACACAAACTCAATTTACGAATGGAAATTTGGAAACGATTTTATTTACTAAACAATGTCTGTATTCATTAAAACACAAACACATTATCAAAACTCCCATACTGGGTATTTGAATAAACAATAATGCCTTATTTTTCGGCGAATTTCCAAGAACTTGCAACATTAAGTTCTTGGAAATGCAACATTGTTGCACTATTGATAAATATAAATATTCATTGCGATGGCTACAGTCTCTGGCCATTTGATTCGACTACTCACAGTGTATAACTGTGTCAGTCATAAACGAATGGTAATATTAGTGTTACATTTTTTTATTTTGTTCAGGATTTCATTTGATAATACCAATACATAATAATAATAATCGTTGTAGGTAAAATAGGTTATAGGATAGGTAAGTTGTAGATGATATAGGAAAATGTTCTTTATATGTTTTTATTTCATTTTTTTTGTTTATAATTAAAATAATTTTAATCAGGATTAGAGTTTTGAGTTCGAAAAAGCAGATAGCCGTTAGTTGAAAAATCTGAAGATATCCTCAGATGTCTTTGTTTTCAAATCCTTCAAATATTGTAGAAGATTCGATCTGTGACGATAATGAAAATTCCTTATTAGGACAAAAATCTAATCCTTCTCCTCCAGATTGGTGGTGTAAAAAAACAACTAATAACTTTTTTAGAACAGTATAAATGGCTTGATATAAAGGAAGGAAAATTGGGATGCAAAGATTGTTTCAAAGTTGGAAATTTAGGACTATCTGCAGAGAAACATGTAAATGTAACAAAAGAATGGAGTACGTATTTGATTGTCCCAAATGGAAAAACAATAAATGTTCTAGACAGGCTTCTTTGAGAAAAAAATTCGAGAATATAATTTGTCAAAATCACATAGTCTTGTAGAGAATTTATTAAGGAAATCAGCCAATAACGCTATACCAAATTTAACAAAAATAAATAAATTCTAAACTATTTGAAATTACTGTGAAAATATTTAACACTGTGTATAGTTAAATAAAACAAAATAGACCCTTAGCTGATATTGAAGGAGCACTAGAATTGCAAACAAAAAATGGTGTTGACATAGGAAATTGTTTACATACGCGATATAGTGCTACAAATATTGCAGAGCATATTGCAAATGAAATTAAATAAAAATATTTAAAATGTGATCGAGATTTCTAAAATTTGCATTGTAATTGATGAAGCATCCACAATTTTCGCAAAGAAGTATTTTAGTAATCTATTTACAATGTAGTGTACCATCCATCTCCAATCCAGTTATGTTGTTTGTTGCACTGAAAGAACTGATATCTACAACTGCAGAAAATATTTTAAATATTTTAATGTCCGCATCGAATCAATTTGATTTTGATTATTAATATTTATAAGCAAATTTAATAGATTTTTGTTCTGCCGGTGCCAGTACAATGCTAGGGAGGAAATCTGGAGCAGATACCAAATTAATGGAAAAATTTCCAAAAATAATTGTTTGGCATTGTTTAAATCATAGGCTTCAGCTAGCACTTGACGATTCAATTACTGATTACTTAAATAAAGAGCCAATAGGCTTCACTTCAGCGATGTAACATTATTTAAATTAAGGGGATATAAATCCCACATTATTTCAAAATCTAATAAGAAACTCAAAGATTGGAATCAGAGTTTCATGACGAATACAGTAAACTATAAAAATTCCGGCAGATTGTAGCGTAGGCTAAAGCACGTAGTTCAACACTAGGACAACTGGTTGCAAAGGTGGGTAAAGTTCTGATCACTATTCTTAGTATTTCCCATAATGTAAAACACATCTCCTAGGAGATGTATGATGTTTTACATTATGGTGGAAGGTCACTACCCAGACCAGTTTCGACCTTTATTCAGGTCTCGTCAGTGAGTAGGTAGACCTAGATAATATAATACTGAGGTTATAACAAAAAGAACTTATATAGTTTGCGATATGAGTTGTCAGAAAGGTGCACCTATAAATTATTACTTAAATAAAGAGCCAATAGGCTTCACTTCGGCGATGTAACATTATTTAAATTAAGGGGATATAAATCCCACATTATTTCAAAATCGAATAAGAAACTCAAAGATCGGAATCAAAGAGTTTCATGCCAAATACAGTAAACTATAAAAGTTCCGGTGGATTGTAGCATAAGCTAAAGCACATAGTTCAACACTAGGGCAACTCGTTGCAAAGATGGGTAAAGTTCTGATCACTATTCTTAGTATTTCCCATAATGAAAAACACATCTCCTAGGAGATGTATGATGTTTTACATTATGGTGGAAGGTCACTACCCAGACCAGTTTCGACCTTTATTGAGGTCTCGTCAGTGAGTAGGTAGACCTAGATAATATAATACTGAGGTTATAACAAAAATAACTTATACTTTAAGATATGAGTTGTCAAAAAAGGTGCACCCATAAATTATTACTTAAATAAAGAGCCAATAGGCTTCATTTCGGCGATGTCACATTATTTAAATTAAGGGGATATAAATCCCACATTATTTCAAAAACGAATAACAAACTCAAAATTCAGAATCAAAGAGTTTCATGCTGAATATAGTAAACTATAAAAGTTTCGGCAGATTGTAGTGTAAGCTAAAGCACATAGTTCAACACTAGGGCAACTCGTAAAGTCATTACATCAAAAATTTTGGAAAAATATTTTTCAATAAAAATAAATATTGAATTATTTTAGTTTTGTTATTATCACAATTTGTTTCATGAAAGGATTTGAAAACATTCACTATGTATCCTGCCACAGACCAACGCAAAATATTCGTTAATTAAATACCTTTAAATTTTCATTGTAATTTGCCATCATAGTATAATTTCTCGTGAATATTGCCCCGGTCTATAAGAGGCTCACAGATAAGTATGTGAAAAAACCTAAAAACATGGTGGCAAAATATTCTATGCCGGCTTGTCCCTCTTTCCCCACACTTTTTCCCTGGTCACATCAGCCTCGGTTCTATATTTTGCGGGGCCTTGTGCGAAATAGAATAGCGATTCCACTCAAAGATAAAAAAATAATTAGTTTGGGGCACTTGCTTTGCCAGTGCGGGGCCCTCTACCTCCGCACAGTTTGCACCAGCCCTGGGTCACAAAGCGAGCCAGTTGTTAAAAATTTACCAACACCACTGCATATAATTATATCATCATCATCAAATTCCTGACATGTACCCTCAAGGGGTGTACAGGATCTGATAGTACTACTTGAAAAGTACTACATGGGGTGCTTAAGGGGTCAAAGCTGTGTAACTGAGAGGAGACATCCACATAGCCTCTAAAGGAATGTGGAGAACCGACCATGGCTTCTGATCAAATGTCAAATCCTCGCCTTCTCATGGTGCACCCTGTTAGGTATCTATCTGGATACTGAATGAACGAGGATGGGATGGCAATTTGGGATTTAGCCAACCAAATTATATTCTTACTGGCTTAAACCACAATATAAAAATGATGGTACAACATGACAGAGAGATATTTAACAAAATTAAATTCAATATCTTATACATTAAATAATTTGAATCAAGAAACAAGAAAGAACGTGAGAACGTAATTGATAAAAATGGCTACAATATTCTCAAGATTTATGGTCAAATATTACTAAAGAATTACCACAATCAAAAAATTATCTGAGTGAACACATTTCTACACAGGAATGGAATGATACACTAAATGACTTCAAGAACAATCAAATCACCAGAAGATGATGTTATTAGCATGGAACTGTTAAAATATGCTGATGAAATCTCAAATTGTCTGTTGTAATCTTTAAATCAAGAATCAATGATTTCCTGAAGAAAATATGGGATGAGGAAAATAAACCAGAATCCTAGGAGAAAGTCATAGTTATTCTACTTTACATAACAAAAAAACTATTAAGACTGTGAAAATTATCATGGAACAAGTCTTCTCAATAGTGGTTATAAAATATATGCAAAAGTTATATGAAAAAACAAATTATAGAGTCATTACGTTAACTTTTTTTTTTTTGAAATCACTAATTTTTCAATTAGTGATTTCAGTTAATGAATCAGTGCTAGACAATGGAGGTTGACAGTTCATGGGAATATCATATTATGAAGTGATAGCCATCTTGACACATACACACTTATATGCAGATGAACAGGTTCCCGTGGACAATAATGAAGATGAATTGCAATGTTCTATAAACCATTTAAACATTATTGCATGAAAAAATTTAATATGGAATCAACTAGCTTTTTTCTGGGCAGCTTGTCATATGTCTTTTCCAGATCTACTAAATTTAAGTACAGATCCTTGTCAAATTCTCATGATTTCTCAACTATCTATTGGTCATAAAGTGAAAATCTGATCTTGACAACCTCTATTTGGTCTGAACCTAGCTTGTTCTTCTCCAAGCTTCTCTTTCACAATCTTTCTTGATCTATTTCTAAATATGCTTGCATAAATCTTACCTGGAATACTTAGTAGAAAAAATTCCTCGTGATTCTCACATTCGGCTTTATTCAATTTTTAAAAGATAGGAACTGTTACGTTATGCAGCATAGCCACTGCAAAACTTTTCATACCTTCATACTTATGCATTTCTGGTCAAATATCATCTACTCTAGCTGCCTTTCCACATTTAAGTTTTTAATGTTTTTTTCTACCTTAATTATTGATACATATTCCTCTTTACATCCCTATTGAATATTTTCTAGTATGGTTCTGTCACTGCTTGTTTCTTTTAACAATCTTTCTAAGTAATTACTCCAGATATCTAGGATATTCTTATCACCAGTTATGTCACATCGATCATACCTGATTCCTTTTACAGTACTCTTTCCTCCATTTCTAAGATTCTTATTATCTAAACCAATGTCAAGTCTTTCCATGACATTGGTTTAGATAATTTTACGCATAGTTTAGCTCTTTTAAGTTTTTCTCTGTATTCTTTTACGATACTTGTCAACTTATATGCTAGGAACTTTTGGTATGCCTTCTCATTTTTCAGAACTGCTTCTTTAACTTCATGTATCCACCAAATAGTTCTTATTTTTCCATCCTTGCAGACAACTTCACCACATACCACTCTATATGAATCAATGTCTGTTCAGAGTTTGATACTGAGACTCCAATATTTAGTTCTTTTCAAATTGCTTAAAATTTTCTTCAATAATGTTTGTGTAGAGATGCTTAAGGGTCAAAGCTGTATAATTGGGAGGAGATCTACAGTTAGCATCTTAGGGAATTCAGAGACCTGACCAGGATTTCTGACCTAATGTCCCATCGTCATATTCTTGTGGTGCACCCTATTAGGTACCTACCTGGATATTGAACATATGAGGATGGACTTATAATTTGAGATTATTTGACCAAATTGTATTCTTATTGACTTAAACCACAATGTAAAATGATGGTACAACATGGCAGAACTTCATGCTGGCTGGGGTGTTGCCTGGTTAAACAAGGCCAGCATTGTTTTTGTCTTCTAAGGGAGCAGATTGCCACCACCTGCATTCTCTTGGCCAAGACTAACGAAGCTATTCATGCGCTAGAAACAGAGCTTGCTACTATACTGAACGTCAACCTTTGGATGATCCTTTCCTCACCAATGTCTCGAACACTTCAGCAGAAAAAGAATTTCCAAGAATACAATGTCTTCACATTAAAAATTTGAAAGTATACAAAAAAACTCTGCTTTCAAACCTCAACTACTTATCAAGACAGTAATAAACCTATCATTCCTTACCCTGAAACAATCAGTGCATTCATGAGTGCACTACCTCACTATAGCACCTGAAAAGATCCCCACAAAAGAAATAATGATAAGGGTAGAACGAGATATTCACAGCCTTCACAACCATATTGCCAACAATATCAGACTGGATGTAGTCAGTGTTCTTACACAAGCCAAAACCACCAAAGAGCAACCTATCAAAAGAAGAATTCAACAAGAAATGAAAAGTAACAACAAAAAATTTACAAAAGCAGATAAGGAAAATGTCACTGTGGTTCTAAACCAATCAGATTACAGACGTAATCTTGCCTCTTTACTTTAAGATCTTTTAACTCTAGACCCCCCCCCCCACGGATATATGGACTACCAAAAATCCATAAGCAAAATGTACCATTGCATCGTATTGTGGATGCATTGATTCAACAAATTACAAATTAGCCAAAGTGCTCACACAATATACTGGCAACACATCTTCACACATAAAAAACTCAGCCCACTTTAAAGCCAGTATAGAAAACCTCTCACTCCAACACACTGACATAATGGTCAGTTTTAATATCTCCTCCTTTTTCACCAATGTCCCACTCAAAGATGCCTCAGCCTTCATCTAAGCCAATTTCCTCCTGATTTCAGCCCTATTTCAGTTTACCATGAACTCAAGTTATTTCATTTGGCAACGAAAATTCTGCAAACAAATAGAAGGGATAGCCACGGGTTCTCCACTCTCTCCAACCCTGGCCAACTTCTTCATGGAAATGTTTGAAGAAAAAGCTTTAAACTCTGCCCCACATAAACCCACTGTTTGGCTACGCTATGTGGATGATGTGTTTGCTATTTGGCTGCATCTGCTGGATACACTCCACAATTTCTCAACAGACTTAAACAATCAACACTCCAGGATCCAGTTTACCTCGGAAAAGGAAAACAACAACAGGCTCCCTTTCCTAGACACTCTGATTACATGTTAGCCTGATGGATCCCTGGCTTTCTCTGTTTACAGAAAACCTACACATACAGGTAGCTACATTCACCAGCAGTCACCCCCCCACAACAAAATTAATCAGTTCAGATAACAATGCCATAACTACTGAATTTGAGCAAATATGAGAATGGAGAACTGGACAATGAGACTTATTTGTGCCTATGGTCCCACAGAAGGTTCTACTAAGGTAGAAGTGGAGGAATTTTTTGAGGCTTTAGAAAAAGCAACTGACACAATGAAAAAGGAAAAGTTGGTCCTTGTTGGGGATCTAAATAGCAGAGTAGGAAGTGATTGTGAGATATACAAAAATATTTTGGGAAAATTTGGAGAAAAGAGCAAAGCTAATAATAATGGCAAATATCTGTTGGATTTCTGCTCAGGACATGGACTGGTTATTACTAACACCATGTTCCAACATAAAAATGTGCACAAATTCACATGGAGAGAAGAGGTAAGGAATAAGAAAAGTCTCATTGACTATGTTATTGTTGATAGTGATGTTTTCTCCCTGGTGCAGGACACCAGAGTGTACAGAGGATTTGAAATTGGAAGATCACTATTCAGCCTTGAGCAGGATAAAAATGAATTTCATATTGAAAAGAATAACATGTAAGAAAGTTTTAAAGTGAATAAAAGTTGAGCAGCTCTCGGATGTGAAACTGTAGACTAAAATACACAAAAATTACTGAGGAAAAAAATGAAAGAGTTTGAGAACAGGAACCAAACCTTGGAGAGTCAGTGGCAAGCCTTGAAGATAACGCTGATTGATTCAGCTAGAGAGGAATGTGGTGAAGTTGTCTGCAAGGATAAGAAAAATTAGAACTCCATGGTGGACACAGGAAGTTAAAGAGGTAGTGAAGGAAAAGAAGAAAGCAAATCAAAAGTTCCTGGCAAATAAGTCAGCTTGTGCTCTTAGAGAATACGGAGACAAATGTAAGAAAGCTGAACAGTGTAAAACCAGCTAAACAAAAGTTATGGGAGAACTTTGGCAGCAACATAGAAAATAAATATCAAGAAGATGGCAAAATATTCTGGAGGTTGTTAAAGAAGCTTAGGAATGGAGGAAAGAGTGCTGTAAAACGAGTTAGAGATGATAAAGGTGACATGAAAACTGGAGAAAAAGATATTCTTTGAAGTATGGAGTAATTACTTTGAAAAACTGCTAAATTAAACAAGCAGCGATGACAGCACAGTGGTAAAAATCATTGACCAGGCATGCAGTCAGCAATACATATCCATACTTGAAGTAGAAAAAAGCCATCAAAGGCTTGAAATGTGGAAAGGCAGCAGGAGTGGATGATATTCGACCAGAAATGCTCTAGTATGGTGGTATAAAAGTCTTAAGTGGTTGCACTGCATAGTTAAGAATGCCTGGACAGAGAGACGAATTCCCGATGATTGGAGTAGAGCTCTCATAGTACCCATATATAAAAAGGGAAATAAAACTGAATGTGAGAATTACAGGGGTATTTCCCTACTGAGTGTGCCAGGTAAGATATATGCAAGTATACTTGAGAAACAGTTGCAAAGAATTGTGGAATAAAAGCTTGGTGAAGAACAAGCTGGATTCAGGTCAAATAGAGGCTGTCAGGATCAGATCTTCACTTTACGACAAATAGTGGAGAAATCATGGGAATATAACAAAGATCTGTATTTAAGTTTTGTCGATTTGGAAAAGGCATATGACAAGGTGCCAAGAGAGAAGCTATTCAATACGCTACAGTTATATGGTGTCAATGGGGCATTATATCAAGCAATACTTATAGTCTTTATTTGAGTTGTAAGTCGGCAGTTAGAATTGAAGGATGTACAGGAAGATGGTTTAATGTTAAATCTGGTGTGAGACAAGGATGTACATTATCCCCTCTGTTATTCATTATCTATATGGATCACATTATGAAGGAAAGTGGTATTAAACATGATATCAAAATTGGAGATGGTAATGTCAGCTCTTTGCTTTATGCGGATGATGTTATACTTCTAAATAAATCCGCTACAAGTCTGCAAGATTCTCTGACTAAATTGAATAACTGTTGTAATAGATATGGTATGAAGGTCAGCAATAAAAAGACAAAGACAATGAAAATAGGCAGAATCATTGAAAATGTCAACTGTGTTGTGAATGGAGAACCTGTGGAACAAGTAAAACATTTCAGCTACTTAGGCACGATTTTTAGTGAAGATGGTAAATTAAATATAGAAATAGACAATAGAATCAACACAGCTGGTATGGTAGAAAGTCAATTGAATAAATTCATATGGAATGAGAGAGTAATTAGTCGGAACACTAAATTAGCTGTATACAAGACAGTGTTCAAACCAGTTTTAACTTATGGATCTGAGAGCTGGGTCAAAAGTAAAACACTTGACCAAAGACTAGAGACCACAGATATGAGAGTCCTGAGAAAGATTAGAGGTGTGAACAGATGGCATCAATGGCAATATCATATTTAAAATGAGGATATTAGGAAAGAACTTGACATTGTCAGCATCCAGGAATGCATTAGCAGAGCTAATCTCAGATGGTATGGTCACTTAAACAGAATGGGCAAGGAAAGATTAGCAAAACAAGTATTCTCTGCCAGGTTGGCAGGAAAACGACCCAGAGGAAGACCAAGATATAGGTGGATTGATATGGTACAAAGTGCCTTAGACGATAAAAATATAAGATCTGATAATGTTGGAGTCTTGACAAGTAACAGACTGATTTGTAGGAAAATTGTAGATAGGAAGTTAGTAATGATGTAAATTTTTCATGTAGTACTATCATATCCTGTACACCCCTTGAGGGTACATGGTAGGAATTTGATGATGAGCTACTGAATTTAACCATATCCTTAACACCTTTTTTAACCAATGGCTACAGCCCCAAAAATATCCAAAAAAAGTATTAAAATCAGTTAACTACAACCCCCCCTACTCTCCATTCATAGTAGATTACTCTAAATCTATCACCATTCCATATATCCAAATATGACAACCAACTAGTTACAATCCACATAAGAAATTGGCATCTCTTATATGCTCCACCAAACACTTCCTCTAGACCTACCTGAAATATACCAGGTCCTTTGCAGTTGCATGTTCTAATACAGTCAATATCAGGATATCTGAACACAAGGTCTACAACCGGTTCCACGAATTCATTCTAGACTTGCTGACCATACATTGAACACCCACCACAGAATACGCTGGAAGAAGGCAACTTTATTACACCACAACAAGTACAATTATGAAGGATTATTCCTTCAATCAGCCTTAGTCTGAAAAATTTCCCAAACCTCAACAAATTTGGGTGCATGAGACTGCCCCAAATTTGGGAAGCTTACTTCTAAGAGATTGTCAGCTCAACAGCCAAGACAACCCAATTTAGCTTGCTAGGGGACACCTTTTAGGACTCCAGGATCGACATCAGTTGCCTTTCTTCAGCCTCATTTGCTTAGCGTAAGTGCCTACATACGCATATCATTGTTTTGTGATCTCTGAAGATGACAATGTAACATTGCTGAAATATTGGTAGTTATTAATTAAAGTTTTTATAATTAATAACTTAGTTTACATTGTCATTTCCTAAAATATTAGATGTCTAAGCAACGTATAAGCTTATCTACAAGTGTATGCTATTCCTTCACATCTTATGCTTTAAATTTTTTATTCTTTAATGTTTTGAACAAATCATTACTTACATCAGCATCAAATTCAACTGACATCACAGCAGCATTACTTTCTGCTAAAGTTCCTTTTAAGAGCACTTGACCTGAAAATATACAGATACTTTGTCAACATAAAAAATGTCTAATAATGCATGCACTATCTGAGCAAAATTTTTGGATCAGTCCATCTGGTGAACCTTATGCAGAGGCCTTAATACATACATAGCATTTCATATAAAATTTCATAGCTATTACGTGATCTATTAAAATATCAGTATCAGTATATTTCTGATGCATACCCAACCTGGAAGAAAGTAGTTTTGGAACCAATAACTAAAGTTAGGGGAGTCTGAGAGAGAGAGAGAGAGAGAGAGAGAAGAGGGTGTGATCAGTAGTCAATCTACTCTTTTGGACATCAAAGATTTATAGGAACTTTTGGGTACACCACCTGAAATAAAAAAACAATATTCTAAGGTCTGTTGTATTTGGATTTGTACAGAGATTGTAGATGGATAGGTGTTTTAAGCAGAAAAAGGCACCAATTTTTTGAAGGCTATAGGTGTAATGTGATGGCATCAGGAAAGACTAAGTAAACGTCATTCCTAAGAAATGAGAGATCTGATACAATGTATTCAAATAGTCTTTAGTTTAAAGCCAGGACAAACATTAACAGAAATTGTGGGAACCAGAATGCTTTTAACATAGAATTCATTTTAATGTGAAAAGAAAGATTACAATAACAGTATTTTTGGATACATTTATCCATAATGGAATAGTGAAAGATATTAACATGTTAACATGATTTATTTTTACAGATATTTAGATGTCAAAAGAAATAATAAAAAGATAATATTTCTGATGCATTTATGCCTAAGCACCTTAGTATTAATTTTTATGATGTTTATTACTGGTGGTTTCTTTATCAAATGGATTTTGATTAAGAAACAAATTACATGTTGGTCCAGTAAGCTATGTGGATAGCAACTACATTCTTCAAAGTAACAGGTAACAGTTTAATCCCATTGTGGTAATGCATATTTAGGAATGTCTAAGTGGCAAATGAATTTCATGTAAGCATCATCCCCATTGTGTTTGTTTCAGGGTTGAAACAGCTCGAAAAGTTTCGTATGTCATTTTTGAATTATCTAAATATTGAACCTACCTTTTATGGGTCTCAGAAAAGAGAGATACACAGGGCTCAACAAATTATATAAAACCTTACTCACCATGCAGAAAATATATTTGCCAAGAACCCATGCTTGTTTATCATATATCCCCAAAACTCAATAGGAGTTCCATTTCAGGATGATAGGGATACTATACAGTGTTTGGAGAAATTTTCTTTTATGTTATTAAATAAAACATATTCTACAGTAGTGAACAAATTAATTCAAACACTCACGTTTTAAAGAAAAATTTTAATTTTACAAGAAAATAAGTACAAAAATAAACACCAACTTTACCTAATAATTTATATGTGCTCCTCTTTTCCTAATAAGTTCATTCATTCACTTAGACATGGATGCTACCAATGTAGAACACATTTTTTTAATTTCTACATCTCAAACCCATACTTTTATAATGAATTGTATTAATTATTTAAATTAAGGGGATATTAAATCCCACATTATTTCAAAGCCGAATAAGAAACTCAAAGATTAGAATCAAAGAGTTTCATGGCTCTTCATTTAAGGATTGTATTAAGTTATCCTTTGTGTATCACATTTTAATTTTGCAAGTATCTTATTCAATATGGTCCACAAATTTTCTATTGGGTTAATGTCAGGAGAGTTAATTGGCTACTGAAGCAATTGGATGTTGTGGTTTTTTGAGGATCTCTTTCACTTTTTTTTGAAGTGTGGCATGCTGCGAGATTGAGATCCCATTGGAAAATGAACTCTTTGTCTGTCTGGATTTGTAGGACCAGATAGACAAACATGTACACAAACATTAGTTTCTCAAAATATGCTTTTACAATATGCTTATACTGTGACAATAGATGGGAAGATGCTTTACTACCTTTAACTGATGCACTTTAACTTTACAAGAAAATCTTTGCCATTTATAACAGCGATTTTTACCAGGAAATAAATTTCATAAATAATAACTACATGTATCAGCAAAACCAGTACGATCCACAGTCTACAAATATTGTAAATTTGAGATGAAAAAATATGATGAAACCCTATATCTGTAAATAACATTTCATATTAGAATAAAGATATTAAGGTGGATTTATATTATATATATATTCATCCAGCATTATCATCAAATTCCTGATATGTACACTTGGATGGGAGGAAGGTACACAATATTATGGTCATAATGGTGTAACCTTTTCATGTAGTACTAACTTACTATTGACTATTTTCCTCCAAATTAATCTGTGATGTGTCAAAACTCCAATATTATCACATCTCATATTTCAATCTTCTAAGGCCCTTCTTACTGTATCAATCAACCTAGATCTTGGTATTACTCTGGGTCTTTTTCCTGCCTTCATGAGAAGAAAAGCACTTTTCCTCTTTTCCTTTTCCTCTCTCATTCTTAACAAGAACCAACAATATCTAGACGAAGAAGAAAACCCAACGTCAGAAGAACTGAAGACAGGAACTCATCAATATAAGGAGTATTAATGAAAAGGAAATTGAACTTGCAGAAAAATTGGAAAAGTACCATGAGGATATAATTGGCATTACTGAGATGAAGACAAAAACAGGTGAAATCTTACTAAATCATAAGTATAGGATGTTATTTTCAGGTAATAATGATCAAGGAAAGGAAGGAGTAGTGATAGCATTCAACACCAAACATGAAGATAAACTTCTGGATTGAAAAGCAGTTTCAAGTAGAGTTATGTGGGCAAACTTCAAAATGGGGACATGGACAACGAAATTTATTTGTGCCTATGGTCCCACAGAAATTTCTTCCAAGGAAGAAGTAGAGGAATTTTTTGAGTCATTAGAACAAGCAGCTGACATCAAGAAAATGGAAAAAAGTCCTTGTTGGAGATCTAAACGGCAGAGTAGGAAATAAATCCCAGACATAATATAGGAACATTTTGGGAAAATTTGGCGGACAAAGCTAATAATAATGGTAAGTATTTACTGGACTTCTGCTCAGGACGCAGACTAGTCATTACTAACATGATATTTCTACATAAAGATGTGCACAAGTTCACATGGAGAGAAGACACAAGAAATAAGAAAAGGCCTCATTGACTACATCATTGTTGATAGTGACATCTTCATGTTCATTCAGGTTTCAAATCCTTTAATCACTGACATCTGAACATGATGACGTCATACTTCACACGTCTTTTGAAATTGCCATATATGGGCATGGGTTAACAGCATTACATAATGATGTCATGCGCCATACTATTTTAACAAAGGTTAATAGTTAAGTTATTACAATTACAAAATTATTGCAGACAAAATTTGACATTTAAGTGCAATCTCCCTATAAAACCGTAAAATGGAACAAGTCACTTATCATTAGAGATTTTACATTTTCATAAAGCTATAATAAAATTCTACATACCCTCTGAGGATATATGTCAAGAATTTGATGATGATCTATTCCTGACTACATTTCTGTTGAGTGTTTCTTCCACTGTGCTAACACTGCTTGTTTCATTTAGTAATCTTTCAAAGTAATTACTTCAGACATCTAGAATATCTTTATCTTCAGTTTTCATGTCATCTTTATCAACTGATTTCTTTTATAGTGCTCTTCCCTCCATTTCTAAGCATTTTCAATAGCCTCTAATATATTTTGCCACTGTCCTGATATTTATTTTCTATGTTCCTGCCAAAGTCTTCCCATGAAGTTATTTTAGCTAGTTTTACATAGTGCTTTGTTTTCTTACATTTTCCTCTATATTCTCTAAGAGCACAACCTGACTTAGTTGACAGGAACTTTCAATACGCTTTCTTCTTTTTCCATGACTGACTCTAACTTCCCGAGTCCACAACGGAGTTCTGATTTTTCTATCCTTACAGACAACCTCACTACATGCCCCCTCTGGCCGAATCAATCAATGTTTTCTTCAGGGTTTGCCACTGAATCTCCAAGGTTTGGTTTCTTGAATAACATTTGTGTATTTGCATCTGCAGTTCATCACTGAAAGATTCTCAACTTTGATTCCTTTTAAAAACTTTCTTACACAATCTTCTTTTCAATATGCAGTTCAATTTTATCCTGCTCAAAACATAGTGATCACTTCCTATTTCAATTCGTCTCTATACTCTTTTGTCCTGAACCAGTGGGGAAACACTGCTATCAGCAATGACATAGTCAATGAGACCTTTCTTATTTTTTGCATCTTTTCTCCATGTGAATTTGTGCACATTTTTATGTTTGAACATGGTGTTAGTAATAACTAGCCTATGTCTTGAACAGAAATCCACCAAGTACTTACCATTATTATTAGTTTGCTCTTTTATATATAAAAAAAAAAAAAAAACTAATGAAACCCAAAAAACTACAACCACAGAAATAGCACCATGTGCAATTGAACACAATCACATTTTATAAATAGAAAAAGTAACAATTTCTGACTCAAAAAAATGAAACAAAAATTAAGAAAAGCTCAAGACATAAACATGCATTGCAACACTGTTAATGTTCACTGTCTATACAGCATCTGATATTTGCCATCTCTAACGAAAAATTTTCCAAGCAATCAAAACGTCTTTAGATCATTGACACAGCCTACATAACGTGCACCATATATTATGTTTCCTGACTTCATGACTAAATTTAATAACTGCTGTAAGAAATATGGAATGAAAATCAGCAATATGCAGTAATAGCTATTTAGGCATAATTTTTTTTTTGTGAATTGCTTATTAAATATAGAAATCTATAAAGAGATAAAGAAAGCTAAATAATAACAAATACAGTTGACCCTTGAACAACACAGGGGGTTAGCCCTACATATAATAGATCTGTATATGTTTTAGGGTAGTAAATGATAAAATACACCAGTATCTACATGTATTTTATGAATTCATGATATACGTAACTCTTTCTTAATTTTTTCAATATTTCTAGGCTATGCAGTTTGTCTGCAAGTTTTTATCACAAATCTCAACAAAAAATTTCCAATATATTTACTGGAAAAAATCTGCATATAAATGGGACCCATGCAGTTCAAATCAGCGTTGTTCAAGGGTCAACTGTACTAAACGAAGCTAATAAGATCAAACTAAAAAGAATAGGATGAATAAATTCTGAACTAGAAAATATTCCAGAGAAATACAGTCAGGAGTACCTATTAATATATGTGGTAGAAAAACCATCAAAAACAAATGCGGAATGGCAACTGGGGTATATGATATTCAACCAGAAATGCTCATATGAAGGCATAAAAGTTTTATGCTGCACTAGTCAGATAGGCTGGTCACAGGATCGAATTCCAGATGATTACAGTAGTAGTGCTTTAATAGTAGCAATCATAAAAGGAGAAATAAAAACTGAATTTGAGAATCACAGAGGAATTGCAATGCTGCATATTCCCAGTAAGATTTATGTGAACATAAATTGTACAACTGAAACTTGAAGGGCAAGCTGGGTCCAGACCAAATAAAAGTTGTTGGGTTCTGATTTTCACTTTACGACAAATCATGGGAATACACTCATAACAAGAATCTGTATTTAAGTCTTGCAGATCTAAAGTTTTGCCATAAATACTGTTATAACTTCTGCACACCCCTGAGTTATCCAAAGAATTGCACGAGCCCATTTCTGTTAGTGGCACTATACAGCCATCGTAGGTTCAGTTAGTTGGTATAGACAAAGCCCTTTGGTTGGAAAGACCTGGTTCGATTCCCGTCCAAGATGTGAGGAACCATTATCTGGTCTCTTTCAACTAAAGGTGAGTTAGTCGGTCTCATATGGAGGTAGGGGTTTTTTCATCTCCCCCCCCCCCAGAACAAGCAAACCACCCCGTGAACACAAAGAGATCTACAGTCATAAAATACATACTTAATTCCTCATTAGGAGGTCTCAACCTGTCCTAAGGGATGGGGGAGGAAAAGGGGAGAATCCCACATGAATAAGTAAGAGTGGCACTGTGTACAATCAACATTCGCGTGTTTATCAGTAGAGAGAGTTGTCTAGTTGATAGGATTTCACAAGGTTGGAATGCAGCCATCTGTTATTTTCAACACACTAAAAACACTTTGTATCAGTAGAATGTTTGTGTACTGGACTATTAAAACGATACAGAAAATGTATTTGACCACCAAAGAACCACATTGCACAAGGATGCAACAGCTGGTGAGAGATGTGAAGTCATGCCTCTGTCACGATCCTGTGAGAATGCATAAATGATGTTGCAAAAGATGAAAGTCTTGCAGAGAACAATGTCATGTGTACTAACTGATGACCTGGGGATAAGAGTCTATTGTTGTTGTGCTGGACACTTCCTAACACCACAACTTATGTGGCAGAGGGAGATAAATCAAAGGCACTTCTCCAGCAATATGTGAACAACAGACAAAGATATCCTCTTCACAGATAAGATTTTCATCACTGAAGTCGTTTAACTGCCAAAACAATTGAGTATATGCCCCAGATGGTTGCACAGTAAGTGGCATAGCACCCAGGATTCAGAGAGGTCATCATCCTGTGTTAATGATTGTTTGGTGGGGGTTGGCATACAGGGGTATCCAGGTTGCATTTCTGCAAGAAATGAGTCAAACTCTCCATCAAAGTGTATCAAGACACCATGCAGAAAGGTGTGGGCCAGTCTCTGAACAACAATTTGTTTCATGGTAGCCATGGACCTTTCAACAAGACTCAGAACCTGCATACAAGGCAAGGACCACACAACAGTGGTTGGAGGTGAATGTGCTAAACTGCATACCACCATATGATTGGCTGTCCATTGGACTTCAAATTGTGGTCGGAGCTTGAGAGGGAGAGTAGCCTGCAAGAAACAATGCTGTCAACCTGAAGGTAGATTTGGAGCAAGCAGTGGCAGCATTTCCATTGGATGTTGTGCATACCACCTTCAACATGTGGCCTCACAGATTTTGGATATGTGAGGCAAAAGGGGGAACATTTTGAACTGAGTGCTTCTAAACGTACATTATACATGTGGGTTGTATGTGCTGAAAGCTGTTATTTACTGATAGATTAAAGGTTTATGCACTGTTCAAGTTGTAATAGTATTTATGGCTAGATTAGGTAGAAAAGCTCTTCAAAACACTATATAATTACATGGTGTAAATGGGACATTATATCGAGCCATACATAGTCTATATTTGAGTTGCAGGTCAGCAGTTAGAAATAAAAGAAATACAGAGAGATGGACCTGATTTTAGGAAGAAAGAAACAAGGATGCCCATCTCCACTGCTATTCATCATCTACATCGATCACACTATGAAGGAAATTGCATTATGCCCAATATCAAAACTGGAGATATTCATCTCAGCTCTTCACTTTATGCAGAAGATGATATACTTGTAAACAAATCCAGTAAAAGATTGCAGGATTTCTTTTAACTAAATTGAATAACATCTGTAATCAGTTTGGTATAAAAATCAGTTGGAAAAATAAAAAGACTGTGAAAATCAGAACTGAAAGTACCTCCTGAATGGAGAACCTATAGAACAAATAAAACATTTCAGCTATTTAGCACAATTTGTAGTGAAGATGGCAAATTAAATATGGAAATAGACAACAGAATTAACAAAGCCGGTATGGTATGGGAGTTAAATGAATAAATTTATATGGTATTCCATATAAATTTATTCATTTAACTCCCATTTAACTTTAATAAGAGAGAAATTAGTCAAAACACTATAATCTAGCCACATACAAGACAGTGTTCAAGTCAATTTTAACTTATGGTTCTATGAGCTGGGTTAGAAATAAATTACTCCATCAAAAATTTTAGAGCACAGACATGAGAGTTATTAGAAAAATTACAGGAGTGAACAGATGGCATCAATGGCAGAATCATATTAATAATGAAGATATTGTGAAAGCTTGACATTGTTAGCATTAAGGAATGTGTGTGTGTTTGCACGCAGAGCTAATCTAAGGTGGTAAGGTCACTTAAACAGAACAAGGGAGGAAAGCTGTGCAAAGTAAGTGCCTGATGTCAGGATGGTAGGAAAAAGAATAACAGGAAGACCAAGATGCAGGTGAATTGATACAATTTGAAGTCTGCTGGAAGAATAAGTAAACTACGGAAGAAATTCTCGAAGATGAGCAGGCAGGATTCAAAAGAGGCAGGAGTACTATGCACCAAATATTAAGATTAATTGTGTAGGTTTTCTTTAAAAAGCATTCAGAAGCATAGATAAGTAGCATGGACTCTACTTGAATCTAATGTGCGTACTGCAGAATATCAATAATAATGCAGACTGCTATGAGAAATGGTGGAAAAACAGTAAGATGGTTCTTCCAGACAATGTAGCATGAAAAAAGAGATCCAATATCCTTGAGCAGTTTTTTATACCTTTGGAAAGAATGGATATTAATTGGAATTTCTGTTCAAGGTACAAGAATCAATAATTAAGATTTGCAGATGACAGCCATTGTTGAGGATTAAGTAGAAAGTGCTAATCAGAAAGTGAAAACCAGTGCTAATGTGAAAAAGGAAAGATAATCACTATTGAAAAAAATTACACATTGACAGAAAGAAAGAAGAGGATAAAGCACCAAATAAAGGTCAATGAACTGTATGGGATTAGGAGCTTAAAACCTAGAGAGCAACATAATGCATTCGTTATATAAGACTTGATTTCAGATAACAAAAAAAGTAAGCCTACAAGCAATGGATAAGATATGTAAAGTAAAATTGTGAGCCTTGACACAAAGCTGTAAGAGAGTACTGGAAACAGGATATTTCCTAACTGCCCTACAAGAATATAAGTCATGGGTAATGACTTATATTCATGAGTCAGAGATTTTGTGATGTAAATATTGGATAGAACACTATAAAAAAGTTCTAAGAATTGAATGGATGGGAAGGATAACGAATATAGAACTCTATAAGAAAAAAATAAAAAATAAAAAGAAGTAAATAATCTAATGTGGAAAATAATTAGAAACAAACAACACTTTCTGGACATACCTGCATGATGAATAACAGCAAAAATATCAAAATCTTTATGTTCAGATGAATGAATTACATAAATGGAAGAGGACAACCAAGATGAATGATGTAGGTAGATGATGTAAAGGAGTAGTGTGGAAAGCATTCAGTCTCCTGGCAATGGATGGAAGTGAATGGCAGAAAATAATAAAAATTGCATCAGATGCCAAAGGGTATTGATGATGATAACTACGATAGTACATCCACTGAGGGTATATATCAGATATTTGATGAAAAATATATTTTAGGGAACTGACCAAACATACTTTGTGTTCAGCAAGTTTTTGGTGTTATGTATTGTCACATTTTTTTCCCCACTGTATACTGGTTGAACTGTGTATTTGCAAAAAAAAACTTGTGTGTACAGGATTGATTTATTAAGAAAAAACCCAATGGAGAACAAAATGAAAAATTCCCTGAAACTGATTTCACTCTTCAAAACAGATGAACTAACCAGAATAACACAGGCTTCAACATTTGAATTCTAAAGAAGAATTCAAATTTAAGATGTGAATCAATACAAAATCACACTAAGGCTGATATATCTGAATAATGAAGAATCCAGAATTAGCAATAAAATTTTCAATTTATGTGAGAAATTAAAAACATATATAAATTAATTACATACTAAAAAAATATACTAAATAAAGTTTGGAAATAACTGCATCAATTTCTAGCCTATTAATTTCACTAGTTTCAAATGAATGAGATACCATGTGTAATTTCCCATAATTTGACTTTTCTGTCCCCACCACCAGTAGCAACCCTTGATCCTGAAGGAGACCAGGTTACAGCATTTACTTCTCCATCATGAGCCTCCTGTAATGTAAAAATACAATAATTTGTAATATGTATATATATGTATATATTTATATTGGTTGTTTTGATGAAATGCATTACCAAAGAAACATGATAGGTGCAAAACGAGTAATTTCATGACAAGAATGAAGCTGAATTCATTTGTCAGTACAGTATAACAATGATCATGCTGTACTGACTTAGGAAGTGACTAAGTTTATGGATGCCCCATTCAGAAAAAGGTTACATGCTGAACCAGACAGTAGGAAATTATGACCAACTGACTAGTATGCCAGGTTATGTCCATGATAATGTTTACTAAATGGAAAGGAAGTTTTTACTAGCAGTGCATGGAAAGCATTTAAAAAATACTTAAATGAAGCAATATCAGAACATGTCCCTACAATTTGAAGGATAAATGGGATAGGAGTAAAATGGGTGTGCATTCTTAAAAAAAAAAGATGTGGAAGGAATACAGTTTGCATAAGGATGATGAGTTATGAAAATTATAAGGAGCATGCCAGAAGAGTTGCAATTATTGTATGCAAAGCTAAGTCTGAGTATGAAAAGAAACTGCCTTTACAAGTTAAAGATAACTCAAAAGAATTCTAGTTACGTTGCAAAAGTAAAAGAAAGGATGAGAAGGAAAAGAATAATTCTACTCAATGCAGATGGTATGCAGGCAACAGTAGAAATTGTTTAACTCATGAGTGCCCATTTTGCCCAAAGTTATCAACCTGTGTATATAACACCGAGCTCATTGCTATCTCTTGGATGATGAAACTCAGGTGTGTGAGTAGGAGTAGAACTGTTGCATAAACTGAAAAAGAATTCATCAATAGATATCAACATGGAGTCCATAGATGTATAGAGGGAGGGGCTAAACATTATGGCAAACACTACCAATATTCATGCAATACCTATCATACTTTGCTTTAAACTCATTCACAGTCATAGCAAATACACACACAACAGACTCTGGCGACCTATTCCACTTGTTCACCACTCTCCAAGCAAAAAAAAAAAATCTAGCCCTCACACTCTTGCTCAATTTCCGAGGATGTCCTCTAGTTATCCTACTACCAGACCTGGTCTGAAAAATTTCCTTTGTATTAATCCTGTATCCTCTGGATCCACCCACCTCCTTGCCATCTCCAAGAAAGCCAGATGATCAGATCTACGTACAGCAGTTAAGATGGTGTCTTATTAAGGCCCTTTAAAGAGGTACAACTGTCACCCACATTCTCTTGGCCAACAATACCAAGGCTATTTGTGTGTTAGAGGAAGAGATTGCCGCTACGCTGAACGACAACCTTTAGAAGAGATCCTCTCTGACGTCTCGAGTGCTTCAGTAGAGAGAGAGAATTTAATAAAACATGATGTCGGCACATTAAAAAATTTGAAAGTCTAAAAAAGAACTCTGCCTCCAGACCTCAACTACTGCTCAACACGGTAATAAACCTGTTTTCACTTACCCTGAAGCACTCAGCGCACATGGCCACAACTTCGCCTTACCACCAAAAAAAAATACCTTCTGAAGAAATAATGATACAGGTAGAATGTGGTATCTGCAACCTACCATATTGCCAAGAATATCAGACTCGATGTAGCCAGTGTTCTTACCAAAGCTAAGCTACCTAAAAGCAACCTATCTAAAAGAAGAATTCAAAGCTATGCAAGAAATAAAAAACAACAGTAAAGTAATAATTACTAAAGCGGATAAGAGATATGCGACTGTAGTTCTAATCTGACTATGCAAGTAAGTTTACCTCTTTACTGTTAGATCAGTCTACCTAACTCCCTATAGAATATGATCTCACCAGCTCACAAATCAGAACAGTTCATAGGCTCTCCTTAAGGTTACTTCTTAAGGAGCCTATGGAGTGACTAACAGACTAAAACCTTTCAACTCTAGACAAACAGATAGAGAGGACAGCCATGGGTTCTCCACTGTCTCTCTTCACCCATGGCCAACTTCTTTATGGAGACCTTTGAAGAAAAAGCCTCAAATTCAGCCCCATAAAAACCCACTGTTTGGCTATGCTACGTGGATGATGTGTCGACAACAGTCTCCCTTTCCTAGACACTCTGATTATATGCTAACCTAATGGATCGCTAGCTTTCTCTGTTTACAGAAAACCAATCCATACAGTAGATACATTCACCAGCAATCATACTACCCCCTTCACAGCAATATGGGATTATAAAAATCCTATATAACAGGGCTAAATGAATCTGTTCAGATAACAATGTCCTAACTACTGAACTTAACCATATCTTTAACACCTTCTTAGCCAATGGCTACAACTCCCAAAAACTCCAGAAAATATTCAGACCAGTTACCCTCCCCCCATTCACAACAGAGATTACACTAAATCCATCACCATTCCTTATATCCGGGGCAGGTCTGAAAAGCTAACAAAAATCCTAAAAAAATATGACCTGACTACCTGTTACAAACCATATAAGAAATTGGCATCCCTTATCCACTCCACCAAAGATCAACCACTTCCCCTAGACCTACCTGGAGTATACCAGGTCCTTTGCAGTTGTAAACTGTCCTACTAAGGCCAAACAGATAGGACAGCTAATATCAGAATATCTGAACACAAAGACTACACCAGGTTTCACCAATATAGCCACTCAGGACTTGCTGACCATGCACTAGACACCCACCACAGAATATGCTGGAAGAAAGCCACTTTACTACACCACAGCAAATATAAGCATGAAAGATTATTCCAGGAATCAGCCTCAGCTCTAAAAATCTTCCGAAACCTCAACAAATTCAGGTGCATGAAATTGCCCCAAATTCGGAAAGCTTGAATCCTAAGAACATCAGCCCAACAGCCAGGACAACTCAATTTAGTCTGCTAGGGGGCATATTTAGAACTCTAGGACCAACTTCAGTTGCCTTCTTCAGCCTCATTTGTTCGTTGTCAGTGCCTGCATGCACAAATCACATTGCCAAAATATACAAAAGTATTGATTAAAGTTTTTTTTATTAATTTTTATATTTAATATTTTTGCTCATCAGGGTGTTCTTCAGTAACGAAGTAATTCAATGAGCTATTTTAGTTCACTTTTTGAAATATGCCCGCTAAACTTCAACTCCCTATCCACTAACATTCCCAAATCCCTAGCTTCAACAATTTCCTGGAGTACAGTTCCATCAATATTGCACGCAGCTGGTAGTCTTTTCACCTCAAAATGCACAATGTTACGCTTTGCCACATTAAACTGACATCCAGTCTCCTTTGCCCATACTACCAATCTATTTAAATCATACTACAAAATTTTAACATTATTTTTAATGACTATTGCTCTATCCAATTTTGCATCATTGGCACCCAACTGAATAGTTCGCTCTCAGATCATTTCCTATATCGTCAATATACAAATTAAATCATAGTGGCAAGAGAACAGAGCCCTGTGGCAAATTATTAGTCACAGGCCTTCTACTGGAGTCTAATCTTGAATAAACTACTGTTTGGTATCTCACCACACCCAAACAAATTCCAAAATTAGAAATCATGATGAAGGTAGAACGGGGTATCTACAACCTTCCACTGGCGATGGCCAATAATGTGCATTTAGTTATAGTAAGTATCCTAAATAAGGCTAAACCACCAAAAAGTAATATACCACATAACGAAATAGCTGCTTTAAAAAAATTATATATCATCATCATCATCAAATTCCTGCCATGTGCCCTCAAGGGGTGTACAGGATATGATAGTACTACATGAAAAAATTACATCATTGCCAACTTCCTATCTACAATTTTCCTCCAAATCAGTCTGTTACTTGTCAAGACTCCAACATTATCATATCTTATATTTCTATCGTCTAAGACACTTTGTACCGTATCAATCGACCTATATCTTGGTCTTCCTCTGGGTCGTTTTGCTGCCAACTTGGCAGAGAACACGTGTTTTGCTAATCTTTCTTCGCCCATTCTGTTTAAGTGACCATACCACCTGAGATTAGCTCTGCTAACGCATTCCTGGATGCTGACAATGTCAAGTTCTTTCCTAATATCCTCATTTTTAATATGATATTGCCATCTGTTCATGCCTATAATCTTTCTCAGGACTCTCATATCTGTGGTCTCTAGTCTTTGGTCAAGTGTTTTACTTCTGACACAGCTCTCAGATCCATAAGTTAAAACTGGTTTGAAAACTGTCTTGTATACAGCTAATTTAGTGTTCCAACTAATTTCTCTCTTATTCCATATGAATTTATTCAATTGACTTCCCACCACACCAGCTTTGCTGATTCTGTTGTCTATTTCTATATTTAATTTACCATCTTCAGTAAAAATCATGCCTAAGTAGCTAAAATGTTTTACTTCTTCCCCGGTTCACCATTAACAACACAGCGGACATTTTCAATGATTCTACCTATTTTCATTGTCTTTGTCTTTTTTATTGCTGACCTTCATACCATATCTATTACAACAGCTATTCAATTTAGTCAGAGAATCTTGCAGACTTGCAGCGGATTTATTTTGATATCATGTTTAATAACACTTTCCTTCATAATGTGATCAATATAGATAATGAATAACAGAGGGGATAATGTACATCCTTGTCTCACACCAGATTTAACATTAAACCATCTTCCTGTACTTCCTTCAATTCTAACTGCTGACTTACAACTCAAATAAAGACTAAGTATTGCTTGATATAATGCTCCATTGACACCATATAATTGTAACGTATTAATTAGATTCTCTCTTGGCACTTTGTCATATGCCTTTTCCAAATCGACAAAACTTAAATACAGATCTTTATTATATTCCCATACTTTTTCGACTATTTGTCATAAAGTGAAGATCTGATCCTGACAGCCTCTATTTGGCCTGAATCCAGCTTGTTCTTCACCAAGCTTTTCTTCCACAATTCTTCTCAACCGTTTCTCAAGTATACTTGTATAGATCTTGCCAGGAACACTCAGTAGGGAAATACCTCTGTAATTCTCACATTCAGTTTTATTTCCCCTTTTATATATGGGTACTATGAGAGCTCTACTCCAATCTTCAGGAATTCGTCCCTCTGTCCAGGCTTTCTGAACTATACAGTGCTGTCACTGTAAGACTCTTATACCACCATACTTCAGCATTTCTGGTCGAATATCATCTACTCCTGCAGCCTTTCCACATTTCAAGCCTTTGATGGCTTTTTCTACTTCAATATGGATATGTATTCCTGACTGCATGACAGGGCAGTATTTTATACCACTGTGCTGTCATCCCTGCTTGTTTCATTTAGCAGTTTTTCAAAGTAATTACTCCATACTTCAAGGATATCTTTTTCTTCCATCTTCATGTCACCTTTATCATCTCTAACTCTTTTTACAGCACTCTTTCCTCCATTCCTAAGCTTCTTCAACAACCTCCAGAATATTTTGCCACCTTCTTGATATTTATTTTCTACATTCTTGCCAAAGTCCTTCCATGACTTTTGTTTAGCTAGTTTTACACAGTGTTTAGCATTCTTGCATTTGTCTCTATATTCTCTAAGAGCACACGCTGACTTATTTGACAGGAACTTTTGATATGCTTTCTTCTTTTCCTTCACTGCCTCTAACTTCCTGTGTCCACCAGGGAGTTCTGATTTTTTATCCTTGCAGACAACCTCACCACATGCCTCTCTGGCAGAATCGATCAATGTTTTCTTCAGAGTTTGCCACTGAATCTCCAAGGTTTGATTCCTGTTCTCAAACTCTTTCATTTTTTCTTCAATAATCTTTGTGTATTTTAGTCTACAGTTCACATCTGAGAGCTGCTCAACTTTTATTCGCTTTAAAACTTTCTTACATGTTATTCTTTTCAATATGAAATTCTTATCCTGCTCAAGACTAAATAGTGATCACTTCCAATTTCAAATCATCTGTACACTCTGGTGTCCTGCACCAGGGAGAAAACATCACTATCAACAATAACATAGTCAATGAGACTTTTCTTATTCCTAGCCTCTTCTCTCCATGTGAATTTGTGCACATTTTTATGTTGGAACATGGTGTTAGTAATAACCAGTCCATGTCCTGAGCAGAAATCCAACAGATATTTGCCATTATTATTAGCTTTGCTCTTTTCTCCAAATTTTCCCACAACATTTTTGTATGTCTGACAATCACTTCCTACTCTGGTATTTAGATCCCCAACAAGGACCAACTTTTCCTTTTTAATTGTGTCAGTAGCTTTCTCTAGAGCTTCAAAAAATTCTTCCACTTCTACCTTAGTAGAACCTTCTGTAGGGAAATAGGCACATAGGCACAAATAAGTCTCATTGTCCAGTTCCCCATTCTCATATTTGCCCACATTATTCTACTTGAGACTGACTGCCATTTAAGAAGATTAGCCTCGTATTTTGTGTTGAATACTATGGCTACTCCTTCTTTTCCTTGATTTTCATTGCCCGAATATAACATTTTGTATTTATTGCTCAGAAAGATCTCACCAGTTTTTGTCTTTTTTGTTTCAGTCACCCCTATTATGTCGATCTGGTACTTATCTAATTCCTCAGCTAGCTCCATTTCTTTGCCATTCAGGCTTCTTACGTTGATAGTACCGATCTTTAACTCTGGTGATGTTGAGTTGAGGTTTGTTTTCAGATTTGTTCCAGTAGCTGACTTTCGCTGTTCACCCTGGTTCCCTGGCGAAAACAATGGGGGCCTTGTTTAACAAGGTGACGCCCAAGCCGGCATGAAATGTTGTCATGTTGTACCATCATTTTTTATTTTGGTTTAACCAATAAGAATACAATTTGGTCGGTAAATCCCAAATTGCCAGCCCATCCTTGTTCGTTCAGTATCCAAGTAGATACCCAACAGGGTGCACCACGAGAATGTGAGGATTGGACATTAGGTCAGAAGCCCTGGTCGGTTCTCCGCATTCCTTTAAAGGCTATGTGGAGGTCTCCTCTCAGTTATACAGCTTTTACTCTTAAGCAACCCTGCAAGAGGAGAGGTCCTCTTGCAGGACGGAGGAGATTAAAGACTTTAGTCTCGTCGATGGAGCGACCTACGACAGGAGCACACACACGGCAAGCAAAGATGGTGATGAGCTATAAGGCGAGCTGCCAAAGTGTAGTAAGAATTCTGCCGAAAAAAGTTATATAAGATAAAAATATTATTATTACAAAAGACCTTTAGGGAAATGCAACCATTATAATGGATTAAATAAAAAAAAACACAAGATCTATGTGAAGGTTCTATGTACCAAATTATAGATCGAGATCCCATTATGGCTCAAAGGAAAAAGTCTGCAAATTATTGAAAAAAGCAATTTCCTGGCCAAAAGAAATCAAAAAAATATAACCGGTTCATGTTAAACCGGTTAGATTTGCTGCATTTATGGATTACCAAAAATCAGCAAATCTAATATCCCCATATGCCCCATAGTCTATAGCACAGATAGTCCAATGTTCAAACTTGCCCAGCAGTTAGCCCAGTATCCTGCCCTCCCCCCCCTTTACTCGCAACTTCTCTACTTTTGTAAAAAATCAAGTCCATTTCAAATCACTAATTAAAAATCATATCCTTAAAAATTCAGACATAATGGTTAGTTTTGGTCACCTCTTTCCCTTTCTTTACCAATGTACCACTTACAGACACTATTGATTTGATCAAGTCTAAATTTCTCCTTGCTATCGTTGAATTATTCAAATTCACTATGTATGCAGGTTACTTTATTGTATGCCTACAGTTCATAGAACTGGGGCTGGCAGACTGCAAAGAATTGTCAATTCATGTTGAAGGGGAGAAAGAAATAAAGGAGGTACGAATTGGTCACCAACACGCGAAATCACGTGCTTTCTTGTCTGTCACTTGTATCTTGCTTTTTGTTGTCACTTTTTTTGCATTAATTTTTTTATTATTAATTTGTACAATGGATCCAGTACAGTCAACAAGTTCTGGTATTAAAACTTTCAGTAGCTCTTGCAAGAGAATACTGCATAATGTGCTGACATTCTGCGAAAAAGAATGATTAGAAGCCAGTCTGCTTGTTCCAATTTCTCATGTTACAAAATGTGCAAGTGAAATTGAAGGTATATTGGAGTCGACTGTTAAAAGAAGGGAATCAAAAGGTGAAGGTAAGCCAAAATTTAAATCTCCTAAAATGCACCAGAGAAAGAAAACTATCGAAAACATAACTTTGAAAGATTTTGTAGATGTTATAAAAAGAACTATTCACGAATGTTACATGGTTGAGAAAAAAAGTGCCAACTGTTCCTAAATTGATTCCTGTGCTGAAAGAAAAAATTAATTTTCCTTATGGAAAAGAGAAACTTTAAGGAAAATATTTCATGAAATCGGATTTTGCTTAAAGAAGTCACAGAATAAAAAGAAACTTATCATGGAGCAAAGTGACATTGTTTTATCTGGAATACAGTATTTGAGAGCAATACGATGTTTCAGGGATGAGAAAAGACCAATTGTGCATCTAAATGAAACTTGGATTGACAGTAATTTAACTTATGGAAAATGTTGGCAACCTAAAGAAGAATGTGGAGCATTACACACCAGAAATGCCTTGCCTTGCAGCACATAATAATTTTGTAAAGGTAGAGAAATGGTTTTTTTTTTTTTTTTTTTTTTTTTTTTTTTTTTTTTTTTTACAATTTCACTGCTGGAGATTACCATGGGCAAATGAATTCTACAATCTTTGAAAAGTGGGCAGAAGAAAAACTGATTTAGTAAACAAATAAGTATACTGTTGGACTTTAACTGAATGTTAAACAAAGTGTTTAACATTCAGTATGTATGGACCGCCCTCTAGCAAACTTTTACGTGGACAACTTTGGAAACAAAGTACTTACCACAGTTACATACAAGCCTCTAGTGTGGTTACATTATGTTAATGATGCGTTTGCCATTTGGACCGATGGACAAGAGACTTTTGGATGTGTTTGTCACCTACCTAAACAGACAACACGCCATAATCCACTTCACAGTAGAAAAAGAATCTAATAACTGTTTACCTTTTCTTGACACTTTAGTTACCTGCCTTTCAGATGGATCACTATCTTTTTCCATTTACAGAAAACCAACACACACACAGAAAGATATCTACATAAACAATCACATCATCCAGTCCAACAGTATACTTACTTACTTAATCCTCTTCACTCCACCTGGGAGCATAGGTTTTCCAGCACCATTTTCTACCAGACTGTTTTTTTGCTTTTGCTTTTATTTGGTTCCAGTTTTTATTAATGTTTGCTATTTCTTTCAGTATTGTTCTTTTCCATGTTTCTTTTGGCCTTCCCCATCTTCTTTTATCCTGTGGGTTCCAATCTAGAGCCTGTTTTACTATATTTTATCTTTTTTCCCCAACACATACCTCAACCACCTCATTTCCTTTCACGTATTTGTTGCAACATAGGTTTCTGGTTTGTTCTCTGCCACAGTTCTTCGTTTGATATTTGTTTTGGCCAATATATTCTCAGTATCATTTTTAAACACTTAGTTAACAGTGCCCAGGTCTTCCTAAACATCTTTTTGTTTAACATCCACGTTTCTGATCCATACATTAGTATTGCCATTATATTTGAGTTAAATATTCTAATTTTAGTTTTTATAGACAAGTTCTTGTTTTTCCAAATATAAGTTGGCTGAAAGTTGAATAAGCCAGCTGTTTCCTTCTATTTATATCTTCAGTAGTTCCTCCTTTTATTGATACTATTGAACCAAGGTATATAAACTGTTCTACTTCTTTAAGCGGTGTTTCTTCTATTGTTATTTATTTTGCATTGCATTTATTTTCATCAACATTGTTTTATCTTTATTTATCCTAAGACCAACTTTTCTGGCTGTTTCTACAATTGTTTTTTGTTCTATATGTTGGTGTTTCTGTGAAAGTAAGCAGGTATCATCTCCAAAATCTAGATCGTGGAGTTGGTTTTGAAGTAACCATTGTAATCCTGTATTTCCATGAGATACTTTTCTCATCACCCAGTCTATGATAATTAAAAATAGAGTAGGGGAGAATATACAATCTTGCCTTACTCCTGTCTTTGTTTTAAAAGATTCTGAGAGCATCATCATCATCATCATCATCATCAAATTCCTGCCATGTACCCTCAAGGGGTGTACAGGATATGACAGTACTACATGAAAAAATTACATCATTACTAACTTCCTATCTACAATTTTCCTCCAAATCAGTCTGTTACTTGTCAAGACTTCAACATTATCAGATCTTATATTTCTATCGTCTAAGGCACTTTGTACCGTATCAATCCACCTATATCTTGGTCTTCCTCTGGGTCGTTTTCCTGCCAACTTGGCAGAGAACACTTGTTTTGCTAATCTTTCCTCTCCCATTCTATTCAAGTGACCATACCACCTGAGATTAGCTCTGCTAACGCATTCCTGGATGCTGACAATGTCAAGTTCTTTCCTAATATCCTCATTTTTAATATGATATTGCCATTGATGCCATCTGTTCACGCCTCTAATCTTTCTCAGGACTCTCATATCTGCGGTCTCTAGTCTTTGGTCAAGTGTTTTACTTCTGACCAAGCTCTCAGATCCATAAGTTAAAATTGGTTTGAACACAGTCTTGTATACAGCTAATTTAGTGTTCCGACTAATTTCTTTCTTATTCCATATGAATTTATTCAATTGACTTCCCACGATACCAGCTTTGCTGATTCTGTTGTCTATTTCTATATTTAGTTTACCATCTTCAGTAAAAATTGTGCCTAAGTAGCTGAAATGTTTTACTTGTTCCACAGGTTCTCCATTCACAACACAGTTGACATTTTCAATAATTCTGCCTATTTTCATTGTCTTTGTCTTTTTATTGCTGACCTTCATACCATATCTATTACAACAGCTATTCAATTTAGTCAGAGAATCTTGCAGACTTGTAGCGGATTTATTTAGAAGTATAACATCATCCGCATAAAGCAAAGAGCTGACATTAACATCTCCAATTTTGATATCAGGTTTAATACCACATTCCTTCATAATGTGATCCATATAGATAATGAATAACAGAGGGGATAATGTACATCCTTGTCTCACACCAGATTTAACATTAAACCATCTTCCTGTACTTCCTTCAATTCTAACTGCTGACTCACAACTCAAATAAAGACTAAGTATTGCTTGATATAATGCCCCATTGACACCATATAACTGCAGCGTATTGAATAGCTTCTCTCTTGGCACCTTGTCATATGCCTTTTCCAAATCGACAAAACTTAAATACAGATCTTTGTTATATTCCCATGCTTTCTCGACTATTTGTCGTAAAGTGAAGATCTGATCCTGACAGCCTCTATTTGGTCTGAATCCAGCTTGTTCTTCACCAAGCTTTTCTTCCACAATTCTTCTCAACCGTTTCTCAAGTATACTTGCATAGATCTTGCCAGGAACACTCAGTAGGGAAATACCTCTGTAATTCTCACATTCAGTTTTATTTCCCTTTTTATATATGGGTACTATGAGAGCTCTACTCCAATCATCGGGAATTCGTCCCTCTGTCCAGGCTTTCTGAACTATGCAGTGCAGCCACTGTAGGACTCTTATACCACCATACTTCAGCATTTCTGGTCGAATATCATCTACTCCTGCTGCCTTTCCACATTTCAAGCCTTTGATGGCTTTTTCTACTTCAAGTATGGATATGTATTCCTGACTGCATGCTTGGTCAGTGTTTTTTATCACTGTGCTCTCATCACTGCTGTTTCATTTAGCAGTTTTTCAAAGTAATTACTCCATACTTCAAGGATATCTTTTTCTCCTGTTTTCATTTCACCTTTATCATCTCTAATTCCTTTTACAGCACTCTTTCCTGCATTCCTAAGCTTCTTCAACAACCTCCAGAATATTTTGCCACCTTCTTGATATTTATTTTCTATATTCTTGCCAAAGTCCTCCCATGACTTTTGTTTAGCTAGTTTTACACACTGTTTAGCTTTCTTACATTTGTCTCTGTATTCTGTAAGAGTAAAAGCTGACTTATTTGCCAGGAACTTTTGATATGCTTTCTTCTTTTCCTTCACTGCCTCTTTAACTTCCTGTGTCCACCAGGGAGTTCTGATTTTTTTATCTTTGCACACAACCTCACCACATGCCTCTCTGGCAGAATCAATCAATGTTTCCTTCAGAGTTTGCCACTGAATCTCCAAGGTTTGATTCCTGTTCTCAAACTCTTTTATTTTCTTTTCAATAATATTTCTGTATTTTAGTCTACAGTTCACATCTGAGAGCTGCTCAACTTTTATTCACTTTAAAACTTTCTTACATGTTATTCTTTTCAGTATGAAATTCAATTTTAACTTGCTCAAGACTAAATAGTGATCACTTCCAATTTCAAATCCTCTGTACACTCTGGTGTCCTGCACCAGGGAGAAAACATCACTATCAACAATAACATAGTCAATGAGACTTTTCTTATTCCTAGCCTCTTCTCTCCATGTGAATTTGTGCACATTTTTATGTTGGAACATGGTGTTAGTAATAACCAGTCCATGTCCTGAGCAGAAATCCAACAGATATTTGCCATTATTATTAGCTTTGCTCTTTTCTCCAAATTTTCCCAAAATATTTTTGTATGTCTCACAATCATTTCCTACTCTACTATTTAGATCCCCAACAAGGACCAACTTTTCCTTTTTCATTGTGTCAGTTGCTTTTTCTAAAGCCTCAAAAAATTCCTCCACTTCTACCTTAGTAGAACCTTCTGTGGGACCATAGGCACAAATAAGTCTCATTGTCCAGTTCCCCATTCTCATATTTGCCCACATTACTCTACTTGAGACTGACTGCCATTCAAGAAGATTAGCCTCGTATTTTGTGTTGAATACTATGGCTACTCCTTCTTTTCCTTGATTGTCATTGCCTGAATATAACATTTTGTATTTATTGCTCAGAAAGATCTCACCAGTTTTGGTCTTTTTTGTTTCAGTCACCCCTATTATGTCGATCTGGTACTTATCTAATTCCTCAGCTAGCTCCATTTCTTTGCCATTCAGGCTTCTTACGTTGATAGTACCGATCTTTAACTCTGGTGATGTTGAGTTGGGGTTTGTTTTCAGATTTGTTCCAGTAGCTGACTTTTCGCTGTTCGCCCTGGTTCCCTGGCGAAAACAACGGGGGCCTTGTTTAACCGGGCGACGCCCCAGCCGGCATGAAATTTTGTCATGTTGTACCATCATTTTTTATTTTGGTTTAACCAATAAGAATACAATTTGGTCGGCTAAATCCCAAATTGCCAGCCCATCCTCGTTCGTTCAGTATCAAAGTAGATACCCAACAGGGTGCACCACGAGAAGGTGAGGATTGGACATTAGGTCAGAAGCCCTGGTCGGTTCTCCGCATTCCTTTAAAGGCTATGTGGAGGTCTCCTCTCAGTTATACAGCTTTGACCCTTAAGCACTACTTTTCTCATCACCCAGTCTATGATAATTAAAAATAGAGTAGGGGAGAATATACAATCTTGCCTTACTCCTGTCTTTGTTTTAAAAGATTCTGAGAGCATATTTCCATATATTACTTTAATTTCAAAATCTTCATACTTTTTTAAAATTATTTTTATTATTTTTTCTGGGAGTCCATAATGTCTAAGTAGTTTCCATAGGAAAGATCTGTTTACACTATCAAAAGCTTGTTCAAAATCGATAAAATTTAAATAAGCTTGCCTGCCATTCCAATGATTGTTCTATGATAATTCGTAACGTAGCAATGTGGTCTGTGCATGATCTATCATGATCTATTGGCTCTAAATCCTGCCTGTTCTTTTTTGTGCTATTTCTCTATTGATTTTTTTCTAATATTATCCTTGCTAATATTTTATTTATAACACTCAGCAATGTTTACCTCTCCAATTTTTGCATTCAGATAGGTTCCCTTTTTTTTTGGGGGGGGGGGGGTAATTTAACCAGTAATCCAGTATTCAATTCTTTAGGTCACTCTTCTTTCTGCCATATCTCATTCAGTGAGGGATATAATATCTCTGCTGTAAGTTTTGGATTTGCTTTTAGTATATCGCCTGGTATGTTATCTGCTCCTTGTGCTTTACCTGTTTTGATCTGAGTTATTGCTTTTGTAATTTCGTTCAAATTTATATCCAACGATGCATTTTGTTCATTTAATTCTAGGCTCTGATTGGCATCAGTCGTTTCTTGAAATTTCTCTGAGAAGAATTCCACCATTCTATTTATCAATTCTTTTTCATTTAATAATAGTTTTCCTTCTTTATTGTATATAGGAACTATCCATTTATTTCTTTTTACTCTTAATTTCCTTATTATATCGTACAAGTTTCTAGTATTGTTTGTATATGCAGCATCCACTGCCTCTTGTGCTAGATTCTCTATGTATTTTCTTTTATCGTTTCTTGCACTTCTTTTTATTTCTTTGTTAACTGCTCTATATCTTTCTGCTTGTTCTTGTTCGCCATCCTTCCCAGTCTGTAACAGATTTTTTTTTATTCTATCCCTCTCCTCTATTTTTAGTTTAGTGTTTTCTGATATACATTCTTTGTCTGTATTAGTTTGAAATACCAATATTTTTTCTAATGTACTTATTAGTATGGCTTTAATCTTTGTCCATTTTTCTTCTATGTCATCTCCTCTTTTTTTGAGTTAATCCCATTTATTCTGTAGAGTTGTTGTAAATTTATTTCTAATCTCTTTATTTTTGAGTTTTTCAGTTCTAAACCTGTTCCTATTGTTCAGTGTTTATTTTTAAATATTTTTACTTTTATGATAGCTGTTAGGAGAAAATGATCTGAATATGCTTCAGCTCCTCTTTTAACTCTAAGATCCAGGAGTGATTTCCTCCAATTCCTTGTTATAAGTATATGGTTTATTTGGTTCTTCATCTTCCTATCTGGTGCTATCCGTGTCCACTTATGTATTTTTTTATGTTGGAAGAGACTCCCTCCTATTACAAGCTGGTTGAACATACAAAAGTCTTTAAATAATTCTCCATTTACATTTATTTCTTCTTCTGCATGCTTTCCCATAACAGTTTCTTTATTAGTATTATCATTTCCGACCTTAGCATTAAAGTCTCAAATTATAAAGTTGCATATCTTTTTTTATTTGTTGTTTCTATATTTCTCTGTAGCATGTTAAAGAAATTATCCTTTTCTTCCTGGATCGCATCGTTTGTTGGTGCATATATAACAGTTATTGTAATACTATGTTTGCTAGCTTTAAATCTAGCATTTACCATTCTTTCAGATATCGGGTTCCACTCAATTAGTGCAACTCCCTTTGTGTGGTCATTCATATTTTGGTTCCCAGAGTAGATTAAGTAATGACTAGAGTTTAATTTGATTTTTCCAGTTCCTATCCATCTCGTTTCACTTAAACCCATTATTGATAATCTGTATTTTTCTAGAATTCTTGAGACTTGGTATGTTTTCCCAGTTTCAAGCATGGTTCTAACATTCCAACATCCCAGTCTAAGTTTGTGTTTTATTAACGTGTCTGTCACTTTCTTCCACACCTCTGCTTCCCCAGAAGGGCTTTCACAGAGGTGCCTTATGTTTGTGGCAGGTTGTATTCTATTTTCTTCGTCTGGTATCACATTTTGGTAGGTTTCAGTTTGCATAGCAATTTTTTTTTTCTTTTCTGAAGACTGGATTACTAGCCCTGTACTCAACCATCCCCATTTATCCAGGCTTGGGACCGGTAGAAAAAGAATCTAATAATGGTTTACCATTTCTTGACACTTTAGTCACCTGCATTTCAGATGGATCACTATCTTTTTCCATTTACAGAAAACCAACACACACAAAGATATCTATATAAACAATGACATCATCATCCAGCCCAACAGTATAGCATTTTAAAAACACTTACACACAGAGCCATTTGTTCTAATGATACAGCTCCGTCCAGAGAACTCAAATATCTGCACCATACATTCTTGGGCCAATGACTACAATTCCTACGAAACAAATAAAATACTACATAGCTCCATTACCTCTCCCTCCTCTAATACACAAAAACACAATATTACCATTTCTATTCCCTAAGCATTGGAAGAATGTTCAGAGGGAATCACAATAAATGGAAAGATTGTTAACAACCTTCGATATGCAGATGACACCGTGCTAATTGCAGATAATGTTACGGATCTCCAAAAACTCATTGACAGAGTATACATAGAAAGCCAAAGAATGGGAATAAATATAAACATCAACAAGACAAAATACATGATCATCAGCAAACATCCAGCCTCATCAATGAAACTGACACTCAATGGGAAAAATATTGATCAAGTGTCAAGATATAAATATCTTGGTTGCTGGCTTAATGAACAGTGGGATCCAGAAATAGATATAAAGACAAGGATTGAAGTTGCATGGCAGTCCTTCATGAAAATGAGAACACTATTCTGCAATAAAGACCTAAACATGGAAGTCAGATGCCGAATGCTGAAATGCTACGTGTGGTCTATTCTGCTTTATGGAGTTGAAACATGGACACTGAAGGCGACAACCATCAAGAAAATCGAAGCCTTTGAGATGTGGCTATACAGAAGAATGCTAAAGATATCATGGACAGAAAAAATTACCAATGAAGATGTCTTAAAATCCATTGGCAAAAACTAAACATCTTGTACAAATAATCAAGAAACGAAAAACATCATATCTTGGCCACATCATGAGAAACAGCAAATACCAACTTCTATAAACTATTTTGATAGGAAGAATTGGTGGCAAAGGAACTAGAGGAAGAAAAAGAATATCATGGTTTGACATCAAGACGTGGACAGGTCAGAGCAGTGCACAACTGCTCAGATTAGCACAAGAGCGCAGTTTGTTCGCCAAGATGGTCGCTGACCTTCGATAGAAGATAGCACAATAAGAAGAAGAAGATTCCCTATGTCAGAGGTACATCAGAAAATATGGCCAAAGTATTAATAAAACATGACCTTTGGACAACATTCAAACCTCATTAAATTAGCAACTCTGATCTGCTAGCTTAAGGATAAATTTCACCCTTTAGCACACCTTGGAGTGTATGAAGTTCCCTGTGACTGTGACTTGGCTTACTATGGGCAGACAGGAAGGTCTGTTAACATCTGCCTGGAAGAACATCAAAAATGTATTCGCTACCATTATTACGCAAGTCAGGACTGGCAGACCATGTTTTGGACATTCCTTCGCACAGGATTAGATGGAAGAAAACTAATGTGCTATTTAGAAGTCATTACAGAAAAATTATCCGAAAGATTGTTTTTTGAGTCAGCCATGGCTATGAAGAATTCTCCTAACCTGAACAAATACGGATGCATCAATTTGCCAGAAATTTGGGAGACTTATCTTAAGAGCAACTCCAACATAGCTGTAATACCTTTTTTTACAACATTAGAGGTTGCCAAAATAAGACTTTAGATATTTTGTTCATTACAATTGTATTATTTCACTTATTTACTGTTGCGTATACATGCTGTGTTGTGCTCTGATGATGCTGATTTGTAATTCAGTGAAATATAAGCAAGTTAATCAAACAACTTTTTATAAAATAGTTTGTTTGGTGTTGTTAATACTATTAAAAATGAGTCATGAATAACAGTCCTCACCTTATCTGTTAGATTCTCTTCTGTCAGTCTGTCTCACTAATGACAATAATCTTTGGCTAAGATGAACTGACCAATGCTCAAAAACTCCTCCCCCTTGTTTCGAATGGTCCTAGCATTCAGGCACATAAAGTGCAATACCCCCCCCCCCCCCGCCTCATGCTGTCCCGACAATTGATACTAATTTCCCATTCTTGTTTGTTACCAGTGGTAACAATTTAGGTATTTTTTGCACACTGTTACACTCAACTACCTCACTGGTATCTGTGCACTTGTATACTTGCTCAACAGCTTTCCCCCTAAAAGCTCTTATGATTTTGATTTTGCACCTACACTTTAGTCAACAACACTTTTTCCAGACTTTGAACCAAATCTATTCAAATGCAAACCATCCATCTTTCATCAGTCACATTCACTACACATATCCACAAACTCCGTAATTCCACCTGTATAACCTATGTACTAACTCATTTGCTATTGTGGTGCTCCTCAACTCAACTGTCATACTCCGGCAGCAGACTCACTATCTTAACTCTCTCACTCTTTCTTTTGCTACTTTCAGTAACTTTTTCATTCCTTGCTCATATCATACTTGTTTCCTTTAAAATCATTCATTCCAGCCAAAAAAATCAACTCTTTGACTTTACCCTTCTGTATTCTAATAGGTTCACCACCATCCTTAATCTTTGCACCTGAGCAGCATGATTTCATCTCTCTCTCTCTCTCATCAAGCATACCTCTTATAATATTGTCCTGAAGAATTTACTTTTTGTAATTTCTTTTCCAGATTTTAAAAGTTTTTGCGATCCATTAACACTTTTTATATAGGGAGAATTGTTATAGGTGAGGACTGTTATTCATGACTCATTTTTTTTGTTGTTTGTTTCTTGCCACTATACTTTAATTTGGCAACTTATTGCCAAATTAAAGTATGGTGGCAAGATCTTGATCTGGAAACAATGTTTCTGTGTGGGTATAGATCTTATTCATACTGAAAAAATTTTGCATCTGTGTTTTCATTATTTCTTCTTTGTGTCTTGTTTTATTACATTTTCCTTTCTTCACCAGCATGAGATAATTTGTTGAAGTCCATAAGCTCTGCTGCATCTGATGAGTTTTTATTCAACTCCTCAGTCAAATGATGATTGAGGATAACAATTCCTCAGTTTTTGCATTTTCTGGTTCCTTGCTGCTAGACACTACCAGAAGAAAGACCATTTTAAGTTTGAATATAGACCTTGGCTAAAGGAACTTTTGCAAGGACTTTTTTTTTTTCAGCCTGTTCCCAAATTTGTTGATCTTTGATGCAAACCAATTAGATTTTTTTCTCCCTTAACTCAATAAAACCAACCACAGAATTCAAACAAATTAAGATAAAATTAGGGATAAAATAAAAAAGGGATAAAAAGATAAAATTAAGATTTTAGAGAAGTTGGTAAGAACTTGCATGTAGAAATGGGTAGACAAGCATTCTATACCATGCAAGGAACAGCATGGGTTTACTAAAGGAAGGTCATGTTTTAGCAATTTGCTCATATTTTATAACAATGTTACGGCCGAGTTGGATAAAGGAAATGGATACACTATGATAATGTTGGATTTTTCTAAGGCATTTGATAGGATACCAACGATAGGCTGTTGTGTAAACTGGAGAATATGGAACTAAAACAATCTATTGACTTGGATCAGGGGATGGTTGACAGACAGATATCAAAAAGTGGTATACAGTGGATGTAAATCTGCCAGATTTAAGGTAATCAGTGGTGTACCTCAGGGGTCAGTCCCTGGGTCATTATTATTCATCTATACATTAATGACATCAAGCAGGATCTATCATCAGATTTGCAATTGTTTGCTGATGATGCAAAGATAGGCAGGGTAATCAGGGATGCTACTGATATTCAGAAATTACAAAATGATTTGAATAGACTGAAAATCTGGGCTAACGAAAATGGCTGTCAGTTTAATGTTAGTAAGTGTAAAGTTATGCACTTTGGCATGATTAGACGAGTTCTGGCGGCATATTATATTAGCAGGGTTATGCTATAAGAATCTGAAGAGGCAAGGGATCTTGGTGTATTGATGGATAAGAATTTAAAGTTCAAAGGTCACATAGCAAAAGTTGCAAATACAACTCAGAGGATAATTGGTATGTTGAAGCGAACCTTGAAAAGAAGTAATTTTGCCTCTTTATAAGGCTTTGATAAGACCACACTTGGATTACTCTGCACAGATTTGGTCTCCCGGGTTTCAAGGGGATAAAGAAGCTGTGGAAAGGGTGCAAAGAAGAGTTACCAAGATTATATCCGGATTATGGGATTTAGTTTATGAGGACAGATTGCAAGTATGTGGATTACAGACTCTGGTTAACAGGAGAAAGAGGGGTGATATGACAGAGGTCTATAAACATTTGAATGGGTGTTATAGCATTTCAACTGATGAAATTTTTCGTTATATGGAAGGCGGGGAGAGAGAACACGAGGGCATCCATGGAAGTTAAGGTTGTTCTCAGTCAAGAAAGGGTTAAGAGCTAGGTTTTTCTCCCAGAGAGCAGTGAGTGATGGAATAATTTGCCTTTACAGGTAGTGAGTGCATCTAGTGTGAATGAATTCAAGGGTAAGTATGATAGCTGGGTTGGGTAATTTACAGCCTCCCTCGATGAGTCCTTGACTCCCTGGAGGTCTTAGATAATAATAATAATAATAGACTTCTACCTATTTTCCTTGGAGAATAAAGACTTTAGAAGATCTTTAATTTTCTTCTGTTTAGTTTCTTTCTTATCAGTTCTACCTTTCTGTTTTCAAAATCTTTTCTGAATATTATTTGCTCCTTAGTGTTTCTTTGTTTGTTTGAAGTTTTCCACTTAGTTATACTTTAAATTAAAGATGCCAAGAAATTATATTCTTGGTTAAATTCTTTATACAAGTAAGCAAACAAAGTTAGTGCCTGAAGAATTTTCAGGAATGGGCAACTCGTATATAGAAGCTAATGACTTCACATCACTTGCCATAGTATCCTGTAAAATTCGATGTAACTTAATATTTTATGAGCAAGAGACAAATATAGATTTAAAGTTTACAATATGAATATAGAGCCTCCTTTACAATGCCGTTGCATCGACAGGATAAAATCCACAGTAATTAAAATAAAAAAAAATAGATTGGAACAGTTTTGTACAAAGATCAGGTGACTAAGTATAAAGAGAAAGTGTATAAATATATATATATAGTGTAAGAAAAGTTTTTAAACATGAATGCGGACAGCCTTGATTCTGAAGCCACCAGCAGTAACACGATGGGGGATCAATAATTCTTTAGAACAGTGAATCCTCACCTCATCATCCCACAATTCTCTGGAGAGGACCATGATGATGTTTTGTCCTTCTTCAAGTTTGTAGAGGAGCTAAGGAATGTCGGAAACTGGTCGGATTTCCAGCTTCTAATCATATTATGGAATAAATTGGCAGAGCCAAGAATTTTTTGTATTCCTCTCCTATACTGAGAGACACTTTGGAATACAATAAATTCAAGGATATCCTGATATCTTAGTTTTCCAAGGTTAGAAATGTGAATCCGAACCTGTAGAGGCTACAAAAATACACACAAGAGAAGAAAGAATCTATCACAGATTATTATAAGAGGCTGCTAAGTTTAGCTAATAGCTTGAGCATGTCCAATGATGAAAAGAGCCATCCTGATTGGGCAGTCTTTAACCGATTCAGGTTAGGAGTAAAAGAGGAATTCCAAGAGACAGCATACAAAAGGAAGATAAATCATTTGGAAGAATGCAATCAGGCAGTAAAAGAAAAAGAGGAAAGGCTAAGCGATCTTCATACCGCTTCTAGTGCCAGCCAGATACACAGCATTACAGCAGTGTCAGATCCAAAGAATGAGATTAAGAGAGAGAAAAATTCAGATAACCCTAAAGAAAAAACTAGGGACCAACAGAAGGGAGGAAAAGAGGAAAATAAGGCCACAGAAATAAACAATGCAGACCACAACTGACTGACAATCGCTGAATCCATTGACATGAAGGAACTATACTGTTGGAAGTTTATTTTGCACTTGGTTAGACTATAATAAATTTAGATTATAGTCTAACAATAAAGTGGTACACCCTTTGGCAACTCGTATAGGTAAATATGACCTCTCCATTGCTTATCACCACTTCTGGGTCTGCCTCCTACTGACGAGACCTCAATAAAGGTTGAAACCGGTCTGAGTAGTGGCCCCTCCCTTAATGCATAGCATTATACATGTCTGCAAGGAGATGTGCTTTGCATTATGGGAGATACTAAGACAAGGAGAGATGAGAGCTTGGTCCACCTTTGCTAAGAGGTGTCAACAGATGTACCACCTTGCCTCAGTCCTGAAGATATTTTCAGGCGCAAACTTTATTTGCCTACACTTGGATAAAGGATTAAATCAAAATAAAAAAAAATCAACTAACGCCTTTTATTCCCTAATAGGGAGTAGGCGAGGCCTTTATACCCTATCTAGCTTTTAGATAATGAGTGGGCAGTTCAATCTCCACCTGTAGCCAATCAGAGATAGCTGGCCCATGTCTATCACTAATTATAGCAGCCACCGATGAAGAGGCTGGCAAACAAGTGCTGCCATCTCTTGGTACCTAACCCTAACAAGATATGTCACTGTCTGAAATAATGTGGGTACTATGGTCGATTTTCTTGAGTTTACGGGACGAAAAACCCGAGTTTCCGGGAGGAAAAACCTGCTTGCCTGTGCCAGAGATCGACTAACTCGGGAACCGGTCGAAGATAGGCTTAGAAAAAGTTCCTCCAGTCAGCGACTAGACTAGAACCTAAGTCTAACTTCAAGCGGCCAAGCGCAGAGGATGCAAGCACCACTTCAACTGAGCTACACAGGCCTTGGATAAATTTATCCAAGGCCTGTGTAGGTTTGCCTTGAACTCCCCTGTGTAGGGGAGTTCAAGGCAAAAACCTTCAAGGAACAGCTGGGCCCTGAACAAGAGTGTATTAAAAGGGAAAACAGGAGAGAAGTACCTCAGTGCTACAGATGCAATAAATTTGGGCACATTGCCAGACATTGCTTTAGTAGTAGGAAGAACTCAGATAGAAATATGCACTGGGAATCTAATATGGTAACAACTCACCGCAATCACACACGGAGAACAAAGAAAATGCAGAGAAACATTAGAAATCAACATGAAGGATCTATGACAGTGACACAGGGAAAGATAAGAGGGATACAGTGCAAAGTTTTGCTAGACACCGATTCCCAAGTTTGAGTGATTACCGAGTCTTTATTCAGGAAGCTGAAATCCCGGGTGCCCGACTGTATCACTTTGCTAAAAAGGCCGGTTATATTAAATAGAATTGGGAAACCCTCTGTTCATGCCTAGGAGAAATTGAAAGTAAACATGTGGCTGCCTGGTTTTGAGTTGACCATCTCACAGAGTTATTAATTCTCCCAGAAACCTCTAGAACTACAGAAAAGGTAGCTTGGAACTGACTTTTTAGAGAAACACAGGTTCTCCAGCGATCTCTTTACAAAAGAAATTTCCATAATGGGGATTAAGCAGGTTGCCTGGAAAAAAGATGCCCAGAGACATCGCCCTGACAGAAACATTGGTGAGAATAACCCACGGAACGACCATTCCCAGTTAGAAAAGGGGGTAGCAAAGGAAAATAGAAATTTTGATCAGAAAGACAGGGAAAATTCTTTGCCTGATCCCCCAACTGTTAGAGATACTCAACAGGGAAAAGGGGAGAAACCTTTCACATCTCGAGTGTCAGGGTAGCAAATGAGAGGGAAGATACAGAGGCCACAATGAAGGATGTCAAGAATGTGATAGAAGTAAACATTAAAGAGAGAAGTAGTAGTAAAAGTCACCACCCAGGCAACGGGAGAAATAGAAGGAGAGCAAGGAATCATAAAGGGGTTAAATACACAAGGAGTGATGACAAACATGAGTCACACCAGAGAAAGCCCACAGATCAGACTGACTGCATTCCCTGCTCAAAAGTAGATGACAAACCTGAATACTGTTCAACCCAGAGAATGCACAAAACTCGACAGAGAAACTCTGTAAAGAAAAAATTTTCATCCACATTCGTGGTTTAAAATTTTTTCATGAAGAGGTGGGCCTTTGTAAAATTCTATGTAGCATAATATTTTACGAGCGCTTTACATAGATTTTTACAGAGGTCACATCTAAAAAGTTTGTGTTAAAAAAAATAAACTTCTATAAAAGAATGTACATAATCCTAAGGAAAATATAACCTGCCCAAAGATGTAGTAAACAAGCAATGGTTAAAGTTAGTAACAAAGGAAAATGCTGTGTCACTAGAAACCATATATCTTTGTTTTAACTAAGTGCTTTGAAAACCTTTATTTACATGCTCTGTATATGTCAACCGTCAAGGTCGTTCTTAAAAGGGGTCGGCGTGGATCACACGAAGTTCCGGTGTCCGACTAATCGGATTTTGTGTAGTACAACAGGACAAGAAAGAACGGGTCGGACTAACAGAAGATCGAGGAGGCACGCCAAATTCTTCAGGGACCTCAACCCTTAGTGCAAGATCCCAGAGAACATGAAATAAAAAGGGATTGAGGAGAACATCAATATCAGCAGTCGGAAAAAAGTGGACACGACTATACGGCTAGGGTATGCCAGATGTCGGGGAGAAAGGGACGCCGATCCACCTGAGGCTGTTTCGATCTTGGATTTGGCTGTGGAAGATTACCGGAAGCTAATAATAACTAATAGAAACTACCAAACCCGGAGGAGAATGCTCTGCCTTCTGAACGAGCCTGCATATGTTCCACATGCCGGACCCCTCGTTCAAAACCCAAGAGTGCCAGAGATCAGAATTCTGAAGCCCTGCCAACAATCCTTGATGAGGAACAGATGAAGCAAGACACTGCAGAATGAAATTTAAGACCCAAGACGGAAGAAAAGTTTAGGACTCTAGTGAAAAATCCTTGAATTAGTGCACGACCCAGGAGACAGAGCATACATGAGTTCATTCCAAATTTTTTCCATGTTTCTTTTATGTAACACAGGAGAATTAATTTAGATGCACTGTTAAGATATAAGGTACTATATCTTAATATTTACCCTTAATGCCAAAACCCATCTCCAAGAAGGGGATGCATGATGTTTTGTATTAAATTATTTAATAAGGTTAAAACACCTTATGGCAACTTGTTCTGGTAAAATACTTATAAGCTCTGTATTACTAAATCTTGGTATTTCTAGCCTAGCTCCCACTGATGAGACCTCAATAAAGGTCGAAACTGGTCTGGATAGTGGCCCCTTGCCTTTAATACAAAACATCATGCATCCCCTTCTTGGAGATGGGTTTTGGCATTAAGGGTAAATATTAAGATTAGTGATCAGAGCTTATGCCACCTTTACCACGAGTTGCCTTGGTCTTGCATCACTTGCAGGCGCAAACTTGATTTGTTTGTCTATTTGCTTACTTGGGAAATGGGGTAAAACCAGGTTTAAAATTGCTTGTTATTTTTAACACACAGGCACACACACACATATATAAAATATATCTCTTGCATACTGAATATCTTGTTCTTCAGCTATTATTTTATTTATTAAATCTTGATAAACTACCAAACATGGTTCTAAAAAATGAATGCAGGATTACCCATTTAAGCTAATTGTTCCATAATGAGTATCTAAGTGAGTTTGATTCTTTAGATATCTGGATGAATATTTTAATCTTTTCATAGCTTTAAGCAAGATTCTATAACTAAATATTAAATTAAAATTTTGTTCATTGCATGAAATCTTCATTTCCTAAATTCTAAAACATTGCATTTCAGCTTTCTTTTATTAATTTTGTTATATCAATCGAAACTAAAGGAGTATATTTTCGTATCATATGTACAGTAAAACCCCGAAGTTATGCGGTAGGTGGGACCAACAAAAAGCGCGTAAGTCGAATTCATGTAACTCGGGGTATAATTTTGCATGTAATTTATATATACAAATATACAATTGGGACCAAAGTTCACAAAAACACCTATATTTTTTAAGAAATATAATGATAATTGTAGTTTTTCGTACATAAAAAAAAGAAAGTTATTTCGATGTCGATGGTTTCATAAAATCTAATAGATTTGTCTGACGGCATAATGTCTTTTTCTTGTCACGCAAAATTTCTTCATAGCAAGCTAATGATTTTTTTATTCCTTGCCTTTTGGCTACAGTTTGTTTCTCGTTAGAATCTATGTCCTCCGAAATCTGTAAACCTTTCTTTTATGATTGTTCTTATTGTGGATTCCTGTAGATCGAACTTCTTTGCTAGCTCACAAATTTTCATTCCGCCTTCAAAATCTTTAATAATGTTGAGTTTGGTTTCCAAAGTCAATGTTTTTCTTTTCTTGCTAGCTGTAGAAGAATCGGACTTGCTTCTTTTGGATGACATTATTATTTTTTATGTCATAAAATTTTTATCAAGAACATAACATTAAACAATCGCAAGGTTTGCAGACTATAAAAATCATGTATGAATGGAGACTGCGCAAAACACATCAGTGCTTGTTCACAGCATGTGCAACACTGGCGAATGCGGCTGGCACCTGAAAGATACGACTAGTGGTGAGGCGTGAAGCGGGATGGGAATATGTACATATATGAAACTGCGTAACTCCAGATTCGCGTAAGTTGGGGTATGACTGTACTTGGATATTTATGCTGTTCATTAGGAATCCTTTGTGGTTTACTTGCTTTAAATCATATAACATTTCCTACAACCGTTTGATATGTTAATCTTGGTGGTTTAAGACGTTATATCCAGAGTGGATAAACTAATACTGTTGTGGTATTCTGCTTATTCATAATCATTCTGTTTGAGAAATCTTTTAAGGATTTTTGAAGTGCAATAGTCCTTAATAGAACATTAAGTTTCCTTCCCATATTTATGAGCACTTCCACTCGAGAATATTGAAGTAAAGCTACTTCTCTCTCTCTCTCTTTCCAGATTACGTTCATATGACATTTCTTGTTATAAGGATGCTTATACTCATTCCTTCTATTATTTATTTAATACTTTGTAGTTTACAATTCTTAGATTACAAATGATAATGCACAGTCTAGATTTTCTCACATTCAAAATTGTCTTATTAGATGTCGAAGGACTAATGCTTGACTCCAATCTAGAACTGAAAATACCACACTACACGTTCCAAATACATTCAGAATGAACAACCAAAAAGTAAGCTATCTCAACATGCCTTAGAGAAATATCTCTTCATCAGAAGAAAGAAAGTCAGACTACTTCACAAATCCTAGTTTAAATCATAGCCTGTTCCTGGAAGCAGCATAAGTTCTACAGAACCTGGTTAACTGTAACAGAACTGATGGTATGATCTCACACAGATTTTGGAATAATGCCTTATCTACCCTTCAGCATTAATAATGGGAATCACCACAAAGAGAGCCACTTTTGCCCTCCATGCATGTTGACTGTCCTTGTTATCTAGGCCATTTCATTGTGGAGACTTCAATGAGTGGGCATTGTTAAATTACCTCTGATAACACTGCCTTTTAAATAATTAATATCAAGTAAGAAATTGTTTATTTGCATTACATTCAGTAATGACATAGTTTTCAGCTCCATAAACTTCAACATGAATCATAACAACAGCTACAGAAAATTTTAATAGTGTATTAGTGAGGGTCAACTGTAATAAGTCAATAAATTCTCTTTTTTTTTACTATAAATTCAAAATCTCAAATTTTTGATATAAAAATCTATCTTGGCCGATGAGTAAGACTAATAGTTTAAATAAGTTATACGTAAGAGCATCTCTTCCCCTACAAATAACTTATCCAAACTATCAGTCCATATGGTACTTTATGTAATTTTGGATCCAAACTCTTGGAATAACTGGATGTTTTAAAGTTAATTTCTTCGAGCTAACTGCGGGGATCCTTGATGGATGCAAAACTTAGCAAATCTGAAGTTCAAAGAATATCGTATTCTATATAAATGTATGTTTTTTAGAATACATGTACATTTTTTTCAACTACAGTAAATGAAAAATGATTTTGAAAAAGCATGCAAAGGACTTAACATTAATAAGAACTTTTACAAATTCAAGAAACACTTCAAGAAATTTGACTGCAATCCTAACTACATTAAAATTCACAAAAGAAATGGAATATAATTACATACAAATTTTTGATACACTTTCTTTGGAATGGCTGCCTCTAAACAAATTGGTGTATTTCCAAACCTAAAATGTAAAAATATATAACTGCAGCTTGATATTTCTTAGAACAAAAATATTAATTATTGTTGTTTCAGATTTCAATGCTAACAAATTTCTCACATATCAATAAATTTAACTGAATATAGAATGAGCACCTATAATTTACATTACATAATGGAATTCAAAGATCTCAAATATGCCATCATTTTACAAAAGAAACTGTACAGAATTTAGATTTCACAGATAATTCTATGAGGTGGTAAAATTAAGTCAGTAGCTTGCTCCAATGCACAGATGGCGAACCTATGGCACGCGTGCCAGAGGTAGCACGTCTGAGAATTTTGCTGGCACGACAACAATTTACAGGTGATATCCTTTTATATGCTTATAAATTATTCAACCTTTTCTTTTAATTGTTACAATACGTACAAGTTAAATTTTGTTTTACACAAAAGAAACTAACCAACAAACACTAAGCCTACTGTAGGAACAAGGCCCAGCAGCTGAAAACTACAGCTAATGTAAAGAACCTCTAGCCATTGGCTGAGGGGCATAATAACTCAGCTGATAGAAAAGAACTGTGTTTAGTTGCCAAAACTTTTCATTATTTAAAAGCTTATTAATTAACTCAAGTATATTATCTTTAATATTTTTAGCACATGAAAAGTCAACAGCTACAACTTTGTCATAACACGTCTTCTATACATATGATATTAAGAGTAACATGGCGGTCGTATCTGTCATATCTGCCAGGCATCTTCCTACAGTGGGTTATAAAAACAAAAATTTTTTTTTGCCTCAGTCGACTCATTGTAGATCCGGGTTTCTCAACCGCCGGGCCCTGGCATCAATTATACCGGGCTGCAAGAGATTCTTCTGAAATTTGTCATTTTTCATGAATAAATATTTTAGTGAAAATTTTCTGAGGAGAATATAATATTCGTTAATGTAACAAAAAGCTCAGACCCAGAACACCTAAATAACATCTATGTAAGAAATGTCAGTGACGAAGCAGCGTATTTTTAAACATGGAAGTATTCATGAATGATCGGGAATTTTCAGACATCGAAATCTTTCAACATTCGGAAATTCGTTGGCTGTCCTGCGGTGAAGTTCACGAGAGGTAATATGAACTCCAAAAGGAAGCTGAGCTATTTCTAATTAATAAGAAAAGTGACCTATCCCATTATTTCCAGGATAAAAAACGGGTAGCCAGGCTTTACTATGAACTCCGAAAGGAAGCTGAGCTATTTCTAATTAATAAGAAAAGTGACCTATCCCATTATTTCTAGGATAAGAAATGGGTAGCCAGGCTGGCATATCTCAGCGATATATTTTCTTACATACAAAGGTGAATTAAAACTTGAAAGTCCAGATACAACGATATTCAATGCTTGGAACAACATCGAATTATTCAGAAAGAAACTCAAATTGTGGTTTCATATAATTGCAGAAAGAAATAATGAAATGTTTCAGTTGTACTCAGATTATATTATGGAAGCAGATGATTTCTAGGCACACAATTCAGTATCAGATGTTGTTGCAGCCCACTTGAAGATGTTGTCGTTTGAAAGGTTTTATAAAAGGTTTTATAAAAAATAATAAAAATAAGGAGACCCCAAAAAACCTTAAAAGTGGAAATAAAAACTGCAGACAGACAAATGAAAACAGATAAAGAATCAGGTGAAGATGAGATACTCAAATGTTCTGGAGGAATGGAGAAGAAACAGCAAGACATTATTTAATTCAGTTATTCAACTAAGTTATAAGTTCTGGAGAACAAACTTCTAACAAGTGAAAACTGGAAATAATTCCTATACATAAAAAACACCGTATTCAGGAAGTGCAAACTATAGATAAATAAGCCATACACACACAAACATAAAACAGTTCTAAAAATTATGCAGAGTAAAAGGAAATACATTGATTTCCTTTTACTATTTAATAATAATAATAATTATTATTATTAAATGGGTATATCAATGGAGCAAGAAGATTCATCACAGGAGATCCACACAAACCTTTATGTACACAATACCTACCATACAAGGAGCACAGAGGGTGGGGACCAGGAGATGTTGAGACAGTTGAGCGTGGCAAGTGCAAGAAGAACAATTGTTATGGGAGATTTTAACTACAGCAGTATAGATTAGGGAAAGGAAGATGCATGTAACAATAAGGGAATGGAATTTCTAGAATTCTTGAGGGACAAATGTCTTAGGCAACATGTAACAGGGGGAACAAGAGGTTCAATAGTTTTGGATTTGGTTATAGCATCAGAAGAGCTGATAATAACTGAGATGACATCTCTCCCACCAGTTGGAGAGAGTGACCATAAGGTTTTGACTTGGAAAATGAATAGACATTTTCCAAGCCAAATGATTATAAAGCAGTGATTATAATAGTCTTAGATGTCAACTTGGGAAAGTTTCGTGTAGGGAGGTATCGGAATGCCAGGATAACATTAGTGCATGGGAAATTGTGAAGGAATATTTGTTAGCAGTAATGGTAAGCTGTATTCCATGAATGAAGAAGAGGACACAATTTGAAGTAAAATGGATGATAAACAATATTAAACAGGAGCTACATGTGAAAAAGAGGCTATGGAAGAGATATAAGGAGACAGGTGAAGAGCAGATGCATGAAGAATATAAGACACAGGCCAGGAGAGTGACTTGCATGGTAAGGAAGGCAAAACTGGAATATGAGAAGAGATTGGCATAAGATCAAAAGAAAATCCTAGGGAATTTTTTAGCTATGTGGCCAGTAGGAGGAAAACTGATTGAGGAAGAATGACACTGTGGGATAAAAATGGGAATAGAGTGACTGATGCAGAGGACATAGTGGAATTGTTCAATGAACACTTTAATGGAGTATTTCATCCTGGAAGAGTCAATTTGAATACTAGCGGGAGAGAGCAGGTTTGAGGTTTAGAGGTGCAGGAGGAGAGTGTGTTCCACATACGGAGTACTCTGGATGTTAGTAAAGCTGTGGGACTGGATGATATTTCACCACGAGTTTTGAAAGAATGTGCTAAGGAACTGACAGTGCCCTTGATCTGGCTTTTCAATGAAAGTGTGGCTGCAGGAAAGGTGCCCATGGAATGGAAGGAAGGTAAGATAGTGTCATTGCATAAGGGCAGTAGCAGACTGGAAGTGTCTAATTATAGGCCAGTTTGTGTGTCATCACTAGTTAGTAAGATCTTGGAGAAAGTAGTGAGGGACCATATACAGCATTGGGCAGATGACAGTAATGTTATCAGTGAGAGTCAACATGGATTTGTGAAGGGGCGCTCTTGTTTTAGCAATATGCTAGCCTTTTATGATAAAGTTACAAGAGCATTAGATGAGGGAAAGGCATATACTGCCATTTTCCTAGACTTAGCAAAGGCATTTCACAAGGTTCCACATGATAAGCTGATATTTAAGTTACAGCACATGGGTCTGGATGTCAGATTGGTCAACTGGATTCAGGATTGGCTGCCTGATAGGTATTAGAGAGTTGTGTATGGTGGAGCAATATCAAAGAGGCAGAAGGTTACAAGTGGGTTTCCACAGGGCTCAGTACTGGGACCTATATTGTTTAATCTTTATATCAATGACATTGTCCGTGGATTGCAAGGAGATATTTGGTTGTTTGCAGATGATGCGAAGCTGGGAAGGGTTATTAGTAATAGTGCAGATGTAGTAACCCTGCAGGAGGATTTGAATAAGCTAGATAGATGGGCAAATGAATGGGGGGTGTCAGTTTAATGCAGCAAAATGTAAGATCTTGAGGTTTGTGAAACATCGATGGGACACTGCATACTCTATGGGAGGAGTTATACTGGAGGAAGTAGGAGAGACAAGAGATCTGCGTTTGATGATTGATAGAAACCTGAAATTTAGGGAACATATTGCAAAGGTAGTAAAAGTAACGCAGAAGATTGCTGCAATAATGAGAAGGATACTGACCTGCAGAGATAAATGGTTATCATTCCGTTGTATAAGACTCTGATCAGACCACACTTAGACTATTGATCTCAGATCTGGTCCCCAGGATTTGAAGGGGATAAATTAACTGTGGAAAGGGTACAAAGGCGGATAACAAAGATGGTGTCGGGGCTGTACAATAATATTAGTTATGAGGATCGGCTGAGGGAGTGTGGACTGCAGAGTTTGGTGAATAGAAGGAGGAGGGGTGATATGACTGAGACTTTTAAACTGTTGTGAGGTGGTTACAGGGTTGACACTGGGGAGTTCTTTCGCTTGGTTGAACAGCAGGAAGGAGTCATGACAACGGGCCATCCCTGGAATTTACGAAAGGAAATTGTGAGAAAGAGAGTGAGGAGCGGTTTCTTTGCATGGAAGGTGGTTGAATCACGGAATGCATTGCCTGATGGAGTGGTGAGAGTGAGAACGGTCAATTCATTTAAGGAGTGGTATGATAGACTGTGTTTCCTAGGAAGGACCTCCCTCGATGAGTCTTCATAGACTTGTGTTTCTTAGAAAGGACCTCCCACGATGAGTCTTTTGACTCCATGGAGGCCTGAATAATAATAATACCTCTCCATAAACTCTTTCATGGTCAGGCAACTAACAACTAATTCTGGCAATCCATTTCATTCACCTCTCCAAGCAAAACATCTAGTCCACACATCCTTAACTAACAACTCTCACAACTTCCAGGGATGACTTCTAGTTGTTCTCTCTCTCTCTCTCTCTCTCTCTCCATGATAAATTTAGTTTAATCCTTTATCCCGGTGAGAGCAAACAAAGTTTTCGCCTTAAAATATCTTCAGGACTGAATATAGTGTTGTACTATCTTACCTGGGTAAGTAGTACTATTACACCCTGATATCTTAAGAATGTAAAATTCTCTGCTATCATGGTGTAACATGAAGAATAAATAAAATAAATTAAAACCCCTGCATAAAAGATAATACTTGAATTAATTAAAAGAAAAAGAAAGATTCTTGCATCCAATAAAATATATAAAATATAAAGGTTTTGTTAAACTAACAAACAAAAGAAAGAGTATATTAATATTGTGATATGATTTAAATAAGAAGAGTTAAATAAATAAGACAGAAAAGGATTATTCATAAAAGATGGTATGTGAGAGGCTAGAGATTATGTTATTAATAAATTCATAGAAAAAATTTGAAAGGGGATTAAGTTAGAGGCTAGCAAAGAAAAACAACTGAAAATCGCTTAAGGTCAATTCCCGGATCGAGACATCGTTACGGGCCTGCCGATCAAATGACGTTTGGCAGAAAAACGCCACCCTAATTGGTTGGTGAAGTAATAACAAGTAGGGGGCGGAGAAAAGAAGTTAGAAAAAGTGCCGTTAGGAGAACAGGTATAAAAGAGTTGGAACCCCCCCCCCCACGAGGCATTTTTGGTTTTGGTTTGATTCTGTTCCAGAAGAGTCCTTAATGACCTCTTTTGTAGGGATTTCACGGTGATTTCCTGAGTGGCGAGATTGGAGTTGTATCTCCGACAGCAAGAATATAGAAAATAAATATCAAGAAGGTGGCAGAATATTCTGGAGGTTGTTGAAGAAGCTTAGGAATGGAGGAAAGAGTGCTGTAAAAGGAATTAGAGATGATAAAGGTGAAATGAAAACAGGAGAAAAAGATATCCTTGAAGTATGGAGTAATTACTTTGAAAAACTGCTAAATGAAACAAGCAGTGATGACAGCACAGTGATAAAAAACACTGACCAGGCATGCAGTCAGGAATACATATCCATACTTGAAGTAGAAAAAGCCATCAAAGGCTTGAAATGTGGAAAGGCAGCAGGAGTAGATGATATTCGACCAGAAATGCTGAAATATGGTGGTATAAGAGTCTTACAGTGGCTGCACTGCATAGTTCAGAAAGCCTGGACAGAGGGACGAATTCCCGATGATTGGAGTAGAGCTCTCATAGTACCCATATATAAAAAGGGAAATAAAACTGAATGTGAGAATTACAGAGGTATTTCCCTACTGAGTGTTCCTGGCAAGATCTATGCAAGTATACTTGAGAAACGGTTGAGAAGAATTGTGGAAGAAAAGCTTGGTGAAGAACAAGCTGGATTCAGGCCAAATAGAGGCTGTCAGGATCAGATCTTCACTTTACGACAAATAGTCGAGAAAGCATGGGAATATAACAAAGATCTGTATTTAAGTTTTGTCGATTTGGAAAAGGCATATGACAAGGTGCCAAGAGAGAAGCTATTCAATACGCTGCAGTTATATGGTGTCAATGGGGCATTATATCAAGCAATACTTAGTCTTTATTTGAGTTGTGAGTCAGCAGTTAGAATTGAAGGAAGTACAGGAAGATGGTTTAATGTTAAATCTGGTGTGAGACAAGGATGTACATTATCCCCTCTGTTATTCATTATCTATATGGATCACATTATGAAGGAATGTGGTATTAAACCTGATATCAAAATTGGAGATGTTAATGTCAGCTCTTTGCTTTATGCGGATGATGTTATACTTCTAAATAAATCCGCTACAAGTCTGCAAGATTCTATGACTAAATTGAATAGCTGTTGTAATAGATATGGTATGAAGGTCAGCAATAAAAAGACAAAGACAATGAAAATAGGCAGAATCATTGAAAATGTCAACTGTGTTGTGAATGGAGAACCTGTGGAACAAGTAAAACATTTCAGCTACTTAGGCACAATTTTTACTGAAGATGGTAAACTAAATATAGAAATAGACAACAGAATCAGCAAAGCTGGTATCGTGGGAAGTCAATTGAATAAATTCATATGGAATAAGAAAGAAATTAGTCGGAACACTAAATTAGCTGTATACAAGACTGTGTTCAAACCAATTTTAACTTATGGATCTGAGAGCTGGGTCAGAAGTAAAACACTTGACCAAAGACTAGAGACCGCAGATATGAGAGTCCTGAGAAAGATTAGAGGCATGAACAGATGGCATCAATGGCAATATCATATTAAAAATGAGGATATTAGGAAAGAACTTGACATTGTCAGCATCCAGGAATGCGTTAGTAGAGCTAATCTCAGGTGGTATGGTCACTTAAATAGAATGGGAGAGGAAAGATTAGCAAAACAAGTGTTCTCTGCCAGGTTGGCAGGAAAACGACCCAGAGGAAGACCAAGATATAGGTGGATTGATACGGTACAAAGTGCCTTAGACGATAGAAATATAAGATCTGATAATGTTGGAGTCTTGACAAGTAACAGACTGATTTGGAGGAAAATTGTAGATAGGAAGTTAGTAATGATGTAATTTTTTCATGTAGTACTGTCATATCCTGTACACCCCTTGAGGGTACATGGCGGGGTTTTGATGATGATGATGAAATAGTGTGAATTAATCTTATTTGTCCATGTCAAGTGAATTTATGTGTTGAATTGTTATCGCAGCATGATCGTAATACTCATTATAGGATCATAGCCTAATTACTTGTAATAAGCTAATGTTAGTTTGTAGGTATTTAGTTTTGCATTAAATTGAGTAATCATAAAAATTGTATTGTACCATGTTAAGTAATTTAATAAACCTTTGTTCAATGATAAAAGAGTTGTCTGAAGTTGCTGTTCAATGCACCACTTGAAAATACGAACCTAATCACGTGGGAAACTAATGTTAAGAAACGAGATAAAGTGTCACGACTGCAACATTGTTTCACTTTCAGACATATTTTAGTTCTTTCTCCTTGTTTTTGTATATAATATATCAAACTAAATATCCCAAAAGGCGCAGTATAAATACAAATATTAGGGGTACTAAGGGGAGAAATAACTTAGATATTAGTAAAAATTTTGGTGATATCTCGTGCGTAGATAATAGAAGAACATAGATAAGCGGGAATTGTTAGATAGAATAAAGATCGTAAATTGGGACACAACAGTACAATACCAGGTAACTCATAACAAAGGTGGAGCAAGCTACCAAACTCCTATCCCAGTATCTCCCATAATGCAAAACACATCTCCTTGTGGAGATGTATACTGTTATGCATTAAAGGATTGGCCACTGTTGTGTCCCAATTTATGATTTTTATTCCATCTAACAACTTCCACTTATCTATGTTTTACTATTATCTATACACGAGATATCACCAAAATTTTTACTAATACTTAAGTTATTTCTCCCCTTAGTACCCCTAATATTTGTATTTATACTGCGCCTTTTGGGATATTTAGTTTGAGATATTATATACAAAAACAAGGAGAAAGAACTAAAATATGTCTGAAAGTGAAACAATGTTACAGTCGTGACACTTTATCTCGTTTCTTAACACATGAATTTCCCGCGTGATTAGGTTCGTATTTTTCAAGTGGTGCATTGGACAGCAATTTCAGATAACTCTTTTATCATTGAACAAAGGTTTATTAAATTCCTTAACATGGTACAATTCAATTTTTGTGATTACTCAATTTAATGCTAAACTAAATACTTACAAACTAACATTAGCTTATTACAAGTAATTAGGCTATGATCCTATAATGAGTATTACAATCATGCCGCCATAACAATTCAACACATAAATTCACTTGACATGGACAAATAAGATTAATTCACACTATTTAACTATTCAAACTTAAGTAGATTAACTAAACCATTTACTGCACTAACACATAACTAGTATTACGATCATGCCGCCATAACAATTCAACACATAAATTCACTTGACATGGACAAATAAGATTAATTCACACTATTTAACTATTCAAACTTAAGTAGATTAACTAAACCATTTACTGCACTAACACACAACTATGACAATTTAACTTTCCTATACATTACAATAGACATGCAAAATTCTCAGGACACTTAATTATTCACATAACATTAACACTAGCCAGCTTACTTTTAATATATTTTGTCAGATACTAAAGTCCTAGTATAAATTTTCCTTGGTCACTTCAACAGTTCCGTATTAGAATAATGATACTTATTACAGACAAATTTTAGTTAACATTAGATATATTTTACAGTACCTTTCTTTCTTGAGTTTTTCATATGGGCCTTTACCTTCTTCTGATTGAAATATGCTTACACGGTCTTAAACTTTCGTAATTCAGGACACACTTTGAATCATCTATATGACGGCTGTGCGACTCGCGACGTGGATATCTTTATAGCTTTCCCTTTCTCGTGGTTGTCACTGAAGTTGAAACATAAAGAATATGTTTCCTTTTCTTTGACTGTATGGCATTCTTCACTTCTTACATAGGAAATCCGGAATCGAAATCCCGCTCACTTTTGTTTCCATGTTGTGTGGACGGAGATATAACCCCAATCTCCACTCAGGAAAACCGCGTGAAACCTATGCCACGGAGCTCGTAGAGAACTCCTCGGGAACAGAACCAAAACAAAAACCAAAAATCCCTTCTGGAGGGGGGGGGGGGGGTTCCAACCCTTTTATACCTGCTCTCCTAATGGCACCTTTTTTAACTTCTTTTCTCCGTCCCCTTCTTGATTTTACTTCACTGACCAATTAGGGTGGCGTTTTTCTGCCAAACGTCCTTTGGTCGGCGAGCCAAACGATGTCTCAATCCGGGAATCGGCCCTAAGCGATTTTCTGTTGTTTTTCTTGTGCTAGCCTCTAACATAATCCCCTTTCAAATTTTCTCTATGAATTTACTTAATATTTTAATCTCTAGCCTCTCATATACCATCTTTTATGAATAATGCTTTTCTGTCTTATTTAGTTAAATTTTCTCTTTTATATCATATTACAACATTAATATATTCTTTCTTTTTGTTAGTTAGTTCAACCAAACACCTTTATATTTTATTGGATGCAAGAATATTTCCTTTTCTTTTAAATAATTCATTTAAATTAGCTACTAGCTTTTATGCAGGGTTTTTAATTTATTTCTCTTCATGTTACACCATGATAGCTGAGAATTCTACATTCTTAAGATATCAGGTGTAACACCACTACCCAGACTAGTTTCTACCTTTATTGAGGTCTCTTCAGAGGGAGCCAGGCCCAGAGTTGGAGATACCAGACAGAAGCAGTAGCAAGGTCATCTTTACCTATAGGAGTTGCCAAAAGGTTTTTTGGCAACTCCTATAGGTAAAGATTACCTTTTTTTTATTAAGTTACTCTGGATTTAGAGAAAGATGTTGAAAGTTTATTTATCACTAGGTTAGACTATGATAAATTCAGTTTAATCCTTTATCCCAGTGAGAGCAAACAAAGTTTGCCCCTGAAAATATCTTCAGGACTGAATATAGTGTTGTACTATCTTACCTGGGTAAGTAGTACAATACCAGGCAACTCATAGCAAAGGCGGAGCAAGCTACCAACACTCCTATCCCAGTATCTACCATAATGCAAAACACATCTCCTTGTGGATATGTATACTGTTATACATTAAGGGATTGGCCACTACCCAGACTAGTTTCGACCTTTATTGAGGTCTCTTGAGTGGGAGCCAGGCAGAAGCAGTAGCAAGGTCATCTTTACCTATAGTAGTTTGCTCCACCTTTGCAACGAGTTGCCTGGTATTGTACTACTTACCCAGGTAAGATAGTACAACACTATATTCAGTCCTGAAGATATTTTCAGCCACAAACTTTGTTTGCTCTCACTGGGATAAAGGATTAAACTAAATTTATCATAGTCTAACCTAGTGATAAATAAACTTTCAACATCTTTCTCTAAATCCAGAGTAATTTAATAAAAAACAAAGGTGGAAAACCTTTTGGCAACTCCTATAGGTAAAGATGACCTTGCTACTGCTTCTGCCTGGTATCTCCAACTCTAGGCCTGGCTCCCACTCAAGAGACCTCAATAAAGGTCGAAACTAGTCTGGGTAGTGGCCAATCCCTTAACCACCTTACCGGCCGTTATGGATCAAATACGCATCTGCATACGCTTCGTATCCATCATATATTTCATTGTTGTAACAATGGTATTATAATTTTAGTAAGCACTTCGCATCCATGATAACGTGAACGTCTATAGACGTCTTGGCCGGTAGCGTGGTTAATGCATAACAGTATACATATCCACAAAGAGATGTGTTTTGCATTATGGGAGATACTGGGATAGGAGTGTTGGTAGCTTGCTCCACCTTTGCCACGAGTTGCCTGGTATTGTACTACTTACCTAGGTAAGATAGTACAACATTATTCAATCCTAAAGATATTTTCAGGCACAAACTTTGTTTGCTCTCACTGGGATAAAGGATAAACTAAATTTATCATAGTCTAACCTAGTGATAAATAAACTTTCAACTCTCTCTCTCTCTCTCTCTCTATTCGTCATATATTGAAAAATTTCCTTTGTTCCAATTTTATATAACCCCTTTTAATGACTTATAAGTTTCTATCATGTTCCTTCTTTTCTGACTAAAAACTGAAACTGGCAACTCACACATCTTCAACTTATAAATTGAATGTGTGTAGGTTGCCAAGCTTAGTCACTCATCTCTGAATCCTCTCCACCACCTCCTGATCCTCAAAAAGCCCAGACAGATGGCTAAATCTGTGCAGAGTAGTCACAATAGGGCCAAATCATCGCCTGAATAAAGAGAGACAATAACTACTCTACTCATTTTAGAAATTATGGACTATTAGAAATTATATTAAGATCATCATCTGGAGCATATACAACTATACAGGACAAGCTGAGTAACATTACATACAGTAAGCTAGAGAAACAATGATTTGAACAAGGTTATTCTACTGGCATGACCTTTAGTGAAAAATAAAAAATAAATTTAATTCTTTAGAAACTACATCAAGCTAAATTCTATTTACGATAACATGAATAAACCTTCTTTCTTACAGATAGTTTTCTTTCAGTAACAATGATGTCCTAGTTTTAGCATTACAATTGTTATTTTTGATTTAGGAACTTGGATTATCTATAGTCCTGTTTATAGTTACTCTCAGAGAGGAAGGTTCCGTGGGCAGAATATGTGCCTTCCATGTGTGTTTTTTAGATCATCATTATTGTTCAGATTGGGGTGGTTGATAAGGATCTCACAGGCTTCCTTAAATTTGCGTTCATACCATGTTTTCATGTGATGTAGACAACTAGTGCTTTTCCAGTCAATTCTATGTAAGGTGTTCACAACGCATGATCAGAAAGACCAGCTTCACCAAAATTATTATATTTAATGTATTGTTTATGTTCTTTTTGTCTGATAGGAATTGTGTGTCCTGTTTCCCCTATATATGGTATGTTACAGGTGCAATAAATACGGTATACTCCAGGGTGGGCCAGCGGAGGGAGTGGATCTTTGGATGAGTTCAGTAGGTTTTTATAATTTTGCAGGAGGTTTAAAGGTGGCTTTGAGGTTGTATTTTTGTAGTATTCTGTTTATTTTATCTGATGTCCCTTTAATATAAGGAATGGTTATAGCTTTATTGTAGCCTGGTTTGTCTTTGTTTTTTATTGGGTCTTGTAGAGAATTTCATTAATAGTGTTTTGGCTGTAACCATTTTTTTGAAAAGTATTGCTGATAACTTTAAATTCGTCTTTCAGCGCTTGTTCACTCGAGCAGATCTTCAGAGCCCTGTTTTTTAGAGTATTAATGACACCTAGTTTTTGTGTTGGGTGGTGGTATTAGTTTATGTGTATATATTGGCCAGTATGTGTCAGTTTTCGGTAAACAGTGAAGGAAAGATTGCCAGAAGGAAGATATGTGACAAGTGTATCTAGAAACGGAAGTGTGTTGTGTTTTTCAATCTCAATTGTGAACTGTATGAGTTTGTGCTGTTTGTTTAGGCAACTAAGGAATGTGTCTAGTGTCTGGCGGCCATGGGACCAGATCGCGAAAGCACCGTCAACGTATCTAAGCCAGACATTGGGATTTAAAAGAGAGGAATCTATAGCATGTTGCTCAAAATGTTCCATGCTAAAAATAGGACATTACTGTTACTGAAAGAAAACTATCTGTAAGAAATAGAATTTAGCTTGATGTAGTTTCTAAATAATTTTTTTTTTTTCCCCCACTAAAGGTCATGCCAGTAGAATAACTTTGTTCAAATCATTGTTTCTCTAGCTTACTATATGTAATGTAACTCAGCTTGTCCTGTATATTTGTATATGCTCCAGATGATGATCTTAATATGAAGATCGAAATGTCGGGAAATTAAAAGAGTTAATAACACGGTTGTAAAGTCCATAATTTCTAAAATGAATGCTGATCACCGTGCAACACTAAAGGAAAGGAATAACCACTTTACATTCGCTGTTAGCACGTTCTTCAACATCAAAGCAATCTTTTGAGTTATTTTATCAACTTTTGCAATATGGCCTCTGAACCTTAACTCTGTCCACAATTATTCTCTAGCTTCATCAGTTTCCCACAAAAATCATCATCAAATTCCTGGCATTTACCCTCAAGGGGTGTACAGGATATGTTAGAACTAGATGAAAAATTTACATCATTACCAACTTACTATCTACGATTTTCCTCCAAATCAATCTGTTACCTGTCAAGGCACTTTTTACCATAACAATCAAACTATATCTTGGTTTACCTCTGGGTCTTTTTCCTACCATCTTGGCAAAGAACACTTCTTTTGATAATCTTTCCTCTCCCATTCTGCTTAAGTGACCATACCACCTGAGATTATCTTTGCTAACACATTCCTGAATGCTAACAATGTCAAGTTCTTTCCTAATATCGTCGTTTTTAATATGATATTGCCATTGATTCCAATCTTCATGCCCCTAATTTTTCTCAGGATTCTCATATATGTGGTCTCTAATCTTTACTCAAATGTTTTATTTCTAATGTTTTTACTTCTCTCAGATCCATAAGTTAAAATTGGTTTGAACACTGTCTTGTATACAGCTAATTTTGTGTTTTGACTCATTTCTCTCTTATTCCATATAAATTTATTCAGTCAACTTCATATCATAATAGCTTTGTTGATTCTGTTGTCTATTTCCATATTTAATTTACAATCCTCACTAAAAATCATGCCTAAGTAGCTGAAATGTTTAACTTGTTCTATAGGTTCTCCATTCACAATGCAGTTGATATTTTCAATGTTTCTACCTAATTTCATTGTTTTTGTCTTTTTAGTGCTGACCTTCATACCATATCTATTACAATAGTTATTCACTTTAGTCAGTGAATATTGCAGACTTGTAGCGGATTCATTTAGAAGTATAACATCATCCGCATAAAGCAAAGAGCAGACATTAACATCTCCAATTTTGATATATCAGCTTTAATACCACTTGACTTCATAATGTGATTGATATAGATAATGAATAACAGAGGGGATAATGTACATCCTTGTCTAACACCACATTTAACATTAAACAATCTCCCCGTACTTCCTTTAATTCTAACTGCTGACTTACAATTCAACTAAAGACTAAGTATTGCTTGATATAATGCCCAATGACACCATATAACTGTAGCATTTTGAAAGCTTCCCTCTTGGCATCTTGTCATATGCTTTTTCCAGATCTAAAAAAAAAAAAAAAAAAATACAGATCTTTGTTATACGAGGTGGTATCAAAAAGTTTCGAGACTAGCCCGGTTTACAAGAAATTACTTTATTTATCTACTTTACACACTATCACCTTCAAAATAGTCCCCTTGCATATCAATACAGCGCTCCCAGCGTTCTAGCCACTTCTGGAATGTGTTCTGGAAGTCTTCTTTTCGAAGCATGTCAAGCACCTTCTGCGATTCACGCTGGATCTCCGCAATGGTGTCAAAACGGTGACCTTTGAGCTGGATCTTCATCTTCGGGAAGAGGGCGAAGTATGCAGGAGCCAAATCTAGCAAGTAGAGTGGGTGCAGAAGTGAGATCGTGTTGTTTCTGGTGAGAAATGCATGTCTGAGGAGAGCTCGGTGACGGGGTGCATTGTCGTAGTGGAGCATCCAGTTTTTTGCGAGTCACAGATTTGGTCGCTTTTGCCGAATGTCCTCCCTCAGATGCCTTAAAACCTGGCAGTAGAATTCTCAATGCATAATGCCGTGAATGTCAAAAAAGACGATGAGCATGCAGTTGGTCGAGCTGCGGACCTGCCTCGGTCAACAGTCTGCAACAGTCTTCCACTGCGAAGACTGTTGCTTCGTCTCAGGGTCGTACCCGTACAGCCAAGTTTCATCACCGTAATGATCCTCGAATTTCACGTTTGCTCTTTGTTCTATCTTGCTGTCCATGATGAAATCGCAGATGTGGTAATGCAGGTGGTAAGAATAGCATCAGTTGCACAGCTCCTGATGTACACAGGACGATTTCTTTTGGCACACTGACTTATGAAGGTAGGTGCTCCTTGTGACTGTGCATGCAGCCTTGTGCTGCCATCTGTTGGAGTGTTACAAACCTAGTCTCGAAACTTTTTGATACACCTCGTATTTCCATGATTTCAACTATTTGTCATAAAGTGAAAATATGATCCTGACAGCCTCTATTTGGCCTGAATCCAGGTTGTTCTTCACCAAGCTTCTCTTCCACTATCCTTCTCAACCATTTCTCACATATACTGGCAAAAATTTTACAAGGAACACTCAGTAGAGAAATACCTCTGTAATTCTCACATTCAGTTTTATTTCCCTTTTTGTATATGGGTACTATGAGAGCTCTACTCCAATCATGTGGAATTCATTCCTCTATCCAGGCCCTCTGAACTATGCAGTGCAGCCACTGTAAGACTTTTATACCTTCATACTTAAACATTTCTGGTCGAATATCATCTACTCCTGCTGCCTTTCCACATTTCAGACTTTTGATGGGTTTTCTACTTCAAGTATGGATATGTATTCCTGATTGCATGCCTTGTCAGCGTTTTTTGTCAGCTGTCATCACTGCTAGTTTCATTTAGCAATTTTTTTGAAGTAATTACTACATACTTCGAGGATATCTTCTTCTCCTGTTTTCATGTCACCTTAATCATCTCTAATTCCTCTTACAGCACTCTTTCTACATTTCTGAGCTTCTTCAACAACCTCCAGAATATCTTGCCACCTTCTTGATATTTATTTTCTATGTTCTTACCAAAATCGTCCCATGACTTTTGTTTAGCTAGTTTTACACTGTGTTTAGCTTTCTTACATTTGTCTCTGTATTCTCTAAGAGTACCTGCTGACTTATTTGCCAGAAATTTTTTATATGCTTTCTTCTTTCTCTTCACTGCCTCTTTAACTTCCTGTGTCCACCATGGAGTTCTGATTGTTCTATCTTTGCAGACATCCTCACCACATGCCTCTGGGTGAATCTGTCAGTGTTTTCTTCATGGCTTGCCACTGAATTTCCAAGGTTTGGTTCCTGTTCTCAAACTCTTTCATTTTTTTTCTTCAATCGTATTAGTGTATTTTAGTCTGTAGTTCACACCTGAGAGGTTCAACTTTTATTCGCTTTAAAACTTTTTTACATGTTCTTCTTTTCAATTTTATACTCAAGACAAAATGGTGATCACTTCCAATTTCAAAACCTCGGTACACTCAGAGAGAAAATATCACTATCAACAATAACATAGTCAATGAGACTTTTCTTATTCCTTGCCTCTTCTCTCCATTTGAATTTGGGCACATTTTTATATGGGAACAGGGTGTTAGTAATAACCAGTCCATGTCCTGAGCAGAAATCCAACAAGTATTTGCCATGATTAGCTCTGCTCTTTTCTCAAAATTTTTCCAAAATATTTCTATACATCTGACAATCATTTCCTACTCTGCTATTTAGCTCCCCAACAAGGACCAACTTTCCAACTTTTTGAGACTTGTTGGAAAAAAAAGGACCAACAAGTCTCAAACAATTCCTTCACTTCTACCTTAGCAAAACCTTCTGTGGGATCATAGGCACAAATAAGTCTCATTGTCCAGTTCCCCATTCTCATATTTGCCCACATCACTCTACTTGAAACTGCCTGCCATTCAAGAAGATTAGCCTGGTATTTAGTGTTGAATACTATGGCTACTCCTCCTTGATTGTCATTGCCTGAATATAACATTTTGTATTTATTGTTCAGAAAGATCTCACCAGTTTTTGCCTTTTTTTGTTTCAGTCACCCCTATTACGTTGATCTGGTCCTTATCCTCAGCTAGCTCCATTTCTTTGCCATTCAGGGTTCTATGTTGATATTACTGATCTTCAACTCTGGTGATATTGAGTTAGGGTGTATTTCAATAGCTGACTTTTTGTTGTTTGTCCTGGTTCCCTGGCAAAAACAATGATGGCCTTGTTTAACTGGGCGACATCCCAGCCGGCATGAAATTCTGTCATGTACCATCATTTAATATTGTGGTTTAAGCCAATAAGAATATAATTTGGTCGGCTTAATCCCAAATTGCCAGTCCATCTTCGTTCATTCAGTATCCAGATAAATACCTAACAGGGTGCACCACGAGAAAGTGAGGATTGGACACTAGGCCAGAAGCCCTGGTCGGTTCTCTGCATTCCTTTAAAGGCTATGTGGAGGTCTCCTCTCAGTTATACAGTATTGACCCTTAAGCACCCCCTGCAATCCAGTACCATTACTCCATATGGAATTTTTCACACCGTCATCACATACACATCACCAACAAAAAATATATTAATTTTGTTCCTTTAGCATTGTGAATTAAACTGCAAAATTATAGATGAATAAATGGCAACATCTAAGCTTACCTACATGTCGAAGTAGATGAAAGGACGGTCTTGTGGAACCCCAGCATTAGTTGTAAAGTTTGAGGATAAAGATCCACCACCACTATTATTATTATTATTATTATTAAGAAAGACCTCCAGGGAGTCAGATTCATCAAGGGAGGCCACATGCTACACACACCAGCTATCATACTTATTCTTGAATTCATTCCCACTGCTTGCACTCACATTATCCGATGGCAATCCATGCCAATCAAGCACCGCCCTCTGACAGAAAAATCTAGCCCTCCTACCCTTCATTCTCAGCTTTCAAGGATGCACTCTCGTCCTTTCTACACCCTTCATAAATTGAAAAATTGCATCAATTGAAATCCTGTATGACCCTTTCAGAAGTTTGTGAGTCTTAATCATATCACCCCTCTTTCTCTTATATGCTAGTGTCTGCAGCCTACAAATTCTCAATCTGTCTTCATAATCAGTATTCCACAATCCTGATATCATTTTTAACACTCTCCTTTGTACTCTCTCCAATATATCAGAATGACAACGGAAACCAGGAGACCAAACCTGCGTACAATAGTCCAAGTGAGGTCTTATCAAGGCCTTGTAAAGAGACAAAATAACATCCCTATCATTACATGTGAATGTTCGTTTCAGTATTGCAATTATCTTTTGAGTTGTATTTGCAATCTTTGTCACATGGCCCCATAAACTTCAACTTCCTATCTATTAACAGTCCAAGATCCATATTCTCATCAGTTTCTTCTAGCCTAATCCCACCAATATAATACGACATTGGATATCTAATCATGCCGAAGTGAATGACTTTACATTTACTGACATTGAACTGACACCATTTTCCCATGCCCACAATTCCAGCCTATTCAAATCATTCTGCAAAGACTGCACATCAGCAGCATTATTGATTACCCTACCTATCTTTGCATCATCAGCAAATAACTGTATGCCACTTGTCACATCCTCCTGAATATCATTAATGTACAGATTGGATAACAATGGACCAAGCACTGATCCTTGTGGTACACTACTTGTTATCTTAAACCTTGCAGACTCAGATCCTCCTTTTTGGATATCTGTCAGTCAGCCATCCTCTTATCCATGCTAATATTGTATAACCCAAACCCATTTTCTGCAATTTATGCAGCAGTCTGCCATGCTGTATTGAGTCAAAAGCCTTAGCAAAATTCAAAAGTATCATGGTGTATCCATTTCCCCTTGTCTAGTTCAATGGTAACATTGTTATAGAATGTGAGTAAGTTGCTAAAACATGACCTTCCCTTAGTAAACCCATGTTGTTCATTGCAAAGTAGATATTTCACTGTCAACCCATTTCTGAATGCGGGCCATAACCAATTTTTCCAAAATCTTCACCACCACTCCTGAGATACTAATTGGTTGATAGTATGCTACTGACTATCATACGTGCTTTCAGACAGAAAACTGACAAACCAGATGAAGTCAAAACAACATACCATATTATGGGAGTTTATTTAATTTTCCTTTGCCATTTATCAGCATTGCACAGTTCTTGCATCATTAGAGCAAGTCAAGATTGGCTTGCTCTAATGCAATTGCTTAATTTACCCGCGAACACACATAACTACAGTAATAAATATACTTATGGCAAGGAAGGCAACAGGAAACCACCTTACTTCATAATCATCTCCCTGGTATAGTAGCATGTTGCTGCCCCACCAACCATAAGGCTGAAGGGAAAAATAGAAAATTCCCAGACACTATCCATTAACACAAATACCTTACATATATCTCCTTAAACATATTCACTGTTGGGGAACTCACAACCACCTCTGGCAATCTAATCCATTAATTCATCACTCTTCAAGTAAAGAACCTGGTCTGCATACTGTTACTAACTACACTCTTAGACAACTTCCAAGTATGACCCCTTGTAGAAACTTAGAATTCCTTTAGTAACTTTATAAGTTTCTATCATATTCCTTCTTCTCTGTCTGTTAGCTAAACTCTGCAACCTACACACCTTCAATCTATCCTCATAGGGTACATTCCACAGACTTGTCACCAGGTGGGTCACTTGTCTTGGAATCCTTTCCACTATCTCCTGGTCCCTTAGAAATTTGGCAGGTAACCAAATCTGTGCACAGTAGTCAACATATGGCAGAATCATAGTTTTATAAAGAGGGATAATAACCAATTACTTGTCAACTTGTCAACAACTCTTGCAATCTGTCCTCTTAATTTCAAATCTCTATCCACCATCACCCCCCAGATGCCTACCCTCATCAATTTTCTGTAATCTAGTACCATCAACATGATACAAAGTATGTAATCCTTTCCTCCCAAAGTGCATTACCTTACATTTCACAACATTAAATTGACAAACATTGTCCTTTACCCACACTGTCAATTTATTTAAATATCATCCTACAAGATATCTATATTATCTTTATCAACTATTGCCCTCCCCAGTTTTGTATCATCATCAGCAAACAACTGAATATCAGCTCTGAAATCTTCTGCTATATCATTAATGTACAAATTAAAGAACAGCAGTCCTAGTACAAAGCAATGTCTATCAGCACCCATCCCCCCATACATGCAATTAACTTCATATCCATTTCCATCTGCTCCAACTTATGTCATAATTTCCCATGTGGCATTCTGTCAAATGCCTTTGAAAAGTTCAGCAGCATCATAATGTAGCCATTTCCTTTATCCAATTCGGCTGTCAAGACAGAAGTAGCAAATTACAGACCAGTAAGTATCTTGGGAGTGGTGGTTAAAGTATTGGAAAAGTTGATTATAAGTAAAATCAGGAATGGATGGATAAGATTAGCACAGATTTGTAAAAGGGAGGTCCTGTCCCAGTAATTTATTCACATTTTATAGTAAGCTACTGGGACAGGACCTCCCTTTTACAAATCTGTGCTAAGCTTATCCATCCATTCCTGATTTTACTTATAATCAACTTTTCCAATACTTTAACCACCACTTCCAAGATACTTACTGGTGTCTGTAATTTGCTACTTCTGTCTTGGAGCCACCTTTATGTAATGGGACTATTGTATCCTCTTTTCACTCCCAAGGAACCTTGCCAGAACTGAGACTTAGATCACACAACTTCGTCAGAGGCATTGCCAGTTCACTTGCACATTCTCATAGCACATTAGCTGACATACCAACCAGGTTCACTGCTGTATTCACACTGATATTTTTAAATATATTGAGAACCTTCAATTCATCTACCTCAATTCTCACATTAGTCTGTCATGTCAGTAACTGCAAAATCATCATCTGGATGATATACTCATGCAAAATGATCACTTAGTAACTGAAGTATTTCTTCTGCTTCTGTCACTTTCCTACCATTAGCATTGAGTAAAGTTAACTGTCCATAATCATTCTTTCTCTTACTTGCTACATAGTGAAAAAGCTCTTTTGGATTTACTTCAGCCTGCTTAGCTAATTTTCTCTCAAATTCTGATTTAGCCTGCCTTACCATACTAGTTACCCTTCTTGCCCAGTGCTTTATATTGTTCATGAGCATGCTGATTACTGTTTTGCTTATATTCCTTTCCAAATGCCTTTTTTTTTTTTTGCACCTCCTGCTTCATATTGCAACTCATCCACTTAATCTGTAATCGGTTTATCCTCTTGACCCTGGAGATGAGGTCTGATACTTGCTCAAATAATCCTTGACCACTTCCCATGCACTACTGACAATTATTCCACGTAGCTTATTATACGATGGCACTGCTTCGAGTTGCCTTTGTTTGTCATACTCACCAGCTTTGTAGTTACACATAAACCATTTGTTGACTGAAAATTTCACATGTTGAGCAACCTCCCAGAACAAGACTGCATGGTCGCTTTCCCTGACTGAAGGTAGAGTTGCTACTATAGTTATAGATCTCCTGATGCTATTACTCGATCCAATATTCTAAAAATCTGTGGTCCCCTACATCACATGCCATTTCAGATAATTATCGCATAATTGCTTGGCCTGCACTCATTTGCTAATCTGTCGATGCATGTCATCCACATCTTCTGGACACCCAGGTCTACAGCAGCAACTAACAATACATTTTGTCCTATTGGCTTCTATCTCACACCAGACAGCCACAAATGAACCATTTTCCCAGAACTACAATCTTCCTTAACTTCTATTTTTATGGTTGAAGTTCTTCAGGTGTCATTAATAATACCCCTCCTCCTGTCCTATATCTTCTATATTCTCTGAAAATACAATAACCATTATATTTTATCCCGTCTAAGAAAGATTAGTGGGATGAACAGATGGCATGATTGGCAGTATAACGTTAAAAATGAGGATATTAGAAAAGAACTTGCGATTGTTAACATTTAGGAATGTGTTAGTAGAGCTAATCTCTACTAACAAAATGGGAGAGGAAAGATTAGCAAAACAAGCTTTCTTTGGCAGGTTGGCAGGGAAAAAATCTCGGTTTTTTTACAAAACTCTGGTACTTAAAAAACCTAGAGGAAAAAACCTCTAGGTTTTATATTGATACAGTAAAACGTACCTTAAAAGACAAAAATATACGATCTGATAATATTAGAATCTTGAGAGATAACATTAATTTGGAGGAAAATTGTTGATAAGGAGTTAGTAATGGGGCAACTTTTTTATGTTGTACTATCATAATTATCCTGTACACCCCTGAGGATACAATACATATCAGGAATTTGATGATGATGATTCTATCCCTGTAACCATATCATTTTCTGTTGACCATTTCTTGCTGATGCCAATAATTTTTGCTAAGTCGAGCTGACCAATGGCAACGACCCCTCTCCTTTATAAAAATTAAGTGGATATTGTTAGATCTTGAATGAGGACTCTTTCAAGAAAAGAGCCATTCATTCAGGATTTAACAAAAACACAATACTAAATAAGAAAATACTTGTACTGTTAGCAAAGTAAGCGTATTATATGAGAGAACATGTCACATTTTCTTTAGAAAAATAGAACAAAAATTGCATGTCTAAGCATAAATATATTGTATAAAACGTTAATGTTAAATTGTTCTCTATACAAGAACGTATATCTAAGTGCTAACAAAAGCCCAAAGGTTGCTAGCTGAACACCGCCGATGACGTAAACCCTGAGGCAGAGGCGTTCATGGAAAGTGAACAGAACTAGTGTTCTACGAAAAGAGCGCTCATCGAGGAGCAGAGGTGTGATGCCACTTCGTAAGAGAGAATAGGAAGGCGCCATGAATAAGATTCAAAGGCAGAAAGAGGGTGCTATGAAGGAGGATAAAAGCGAGTTCACACATGTTTGAAACCTCTCTTTTCTTTTCTGCCTGTTCCTGTTTCTCGTGCAGACAAGCGATGCTGACAACCGGAAGGAAGCTTGACAACGACAAGCTGCAACTTTTCCCCTGTTGCTGACTGATGCGAGATGAAAGCAGTTCTCCAATTCGGGCCACCGGTAAAGGTTTTTACCGATGCGAGACGGCAAAGGATCCCCTCTGATGGCGGTTGAGCTAACGACAGTTAGCTCAACCAATTAACTGCCAAAACAATTAACTCGTTCATTTCTTTCTTCTGCAGACATGCTTCAATAACATACTTTATCTTCGCACCTGTAAACACACTTTCATCACTTTCTCATGAAGTACACCTCTTATCATGAAATCCTCATACAATACATTCTCTTTTCTCCCAGTTTCTGGCACATTTATGTTTCTCCCATTCATTCTTTTTTCCCCTCCTGCTGTACCAAATGCCAATCATTTCTCCAGGTCGCTTGAGCTCATATTCTGTCCTGCGAAGGAGTCTGTGTAATTTTTTTTTTGCACAGCATATCATCTTCCACATTATTACTTTCATCTGCTTCCATCAAACTCTCATTTGTATTTCATGCACTATCACTGCTACACCACACTAAATCCTGCATATTAACTTCATTCAACATCAATGTCTGGGCTGCCATTTTTCTCGTATGCATCGTTGCCATAACGTAGGACACTTTTGAAATAATATTGCATAATAAGTCATTACTTAACCCAGTCAAAAAAATAAATAATAATAACAACACCAATTATATTTTACAATATCACCAATTAAAAATAAGGACTTATCTGAGCAACAGGTGTACTGCAGCTGTTACTAAGGATGTTGCTAGCACCCTAAATCTACTAAAACACAATGGTTATTTAACACTCTTCACAATTCAACTTCAAATTCACAGAACATATCACACAATGTATTTTCATGTATCAAAAAAGAAAACCTATTGATATGGGATTTCCACTTAGAAACAGATAGATTTACTATTTGCCAAATGATGGATAAGATTAAATATATATATATATATATATATATATATAAATATTGATGAAAATTTGCAATTATTGTTGAAAGTTTATTTTTCACTTGGTTAGAGTATAATAAAATTAGTTTAATCCTTTATCCAAGTGTGAGCAAACAAAGTTTGCGCCTGAAGTATCTTCAGGACTAGGGTAAGGTGATACCACACCAGGGCAACTTGTTGCAAAGGTGGAGAAAGCTACCAACACTTCTATCTCAGTATCTCCTATAATGCAAAACACATCTCCTTGCGGATATGTCTAATGTTATGCATTAAAGGAATTTGGCAACTCCTATAGGTAGAGATGACCTGCGAATGCTTCTGCCTGGTATTTCCACTAGGGCCTGGCTCCCACTGAAGAGACCTCAATAAAGGTCGAAACTAGTCTGGGTAGTGGCCCTTCCCTTAATGCATAACATTAGACATATCCGCAAGGAGATGTGTTTTGCATTATAGGAGATACTGAGATAGAAGTGTTGGTAGCTTTCTCCACCTTTGCAACAAGTTGCCCTGGTGTGGTATCACCTTACCCTAGTCCTGAAGATACTTCAGGCGCAAACTTTGTTTGCTCACACTTGGATAAAGGATTAAACTAATTTTATTATATTTGCAATTATTGTTTATCATAAACTAGAATGCTGATTCAACAACTAGTAAATTTCTCATTTAGCAGTTGTGAATCTCCATAAACACCATGAATAATTCATATTCATGAATACACACTTAAGGTATCAAACAACATACTTATTTGGATCCACTGCCACAGGTTCCCTTGCTGCTTCTTCTAATTCCTTTTGTAATCGAGCTTGTTTCAGCCTGTTAAAGAAGAAGAAGAAAAAAAACAATGCTACAGAAGAAATCAGCATTTATTATGCAAATTAAATTCAAGAAATTGGTTAAATTAATAGTTTAATTTAAAACTAAACTTTAAGCTCAAATTTTTCATTTCATTTTAAAAGATCTTCACTTTTTCATAAACATGTATTCATATAAAACATAAATTTCTCTCACAAGTTGTTTTTTTCCTCAGCAAAAGTAATAGGTTACTTCTACTTTCAGATAACTGAATGTTTTCAGCATAATGAATATGAAGATGTACAACATCTTCATATTCTATTTCCATAAGTACAAACTTCAAAATCTATATAAACTCAAAAGGGTGAACAAGAATTTTGATTAAGCAAAACCATAGTGCATCACACAATCAAACATTTCTCATTATACTACATGGTACCTGATTGCCTGAATGGATAGCATTTCCATTCAGGCAATCAGGTTCAACAACAACCAGACTGTGGATTCAAATCCCACAGTGGTACAAATGTCTGTGAACATCTGCAGATATTAAAATCCTTGGTTATGACACATTTATTTATAGAAAAACAGTGACCTGAAACTAAATAATTTTTAATAAATTTGCAATAGAATTTGAAAAATTTAGTGTGAATATGAAAAATAGAGAATTTTGCATCTTAATATTTTGAGAGCAATAAAAAAAAAATTATAAAGCTACTGTCCGACCACAGATACGAAAACCCTGAGTTGGCTCAGTGCCAAGAAGTCAATTCATGTTGAAGGAGAAATAAGGCGATGTACAAATTGGTCACCAACACGCAAAATCACGTGCTTTACACATAAACTTTTCCAACTGTTATAGAAACTACAATATTCATAAAAGAGAAGTTAATTTTCCGACGTGTAATTCCCACAATACGGATTGATTATCCTATTATCGAAATGGATTCTCCTTCTTCTGACATGCACAGAAGTGTCAAAGAGGCTCGCATCTGTGGGCATTCAGTACTCACATAATCAATTTCATTCTTAATAGTTCTCATAAAATTTTATGAGAATAATTAAGAAAATTATTTATAAACTATCAACTTGACGAGAGCTACCCCATTAAAATATAGATTATGCAGTTAACTCTTGCTATAGCAAATACTATTACAACAAACTAACTCACTACAATAAGCTACTACAAATAACTAAATAAAATACAGCTATTCTAAAGGAAACATGTTATAGTAAATTATCCATTATCCTGCAGTACCTATGAGTTTACTATAATAAGAATCAACTACAAAGGCTACACATAAATTGTCATCAGCAGTCAGAATCAAAGGAAATATAGAAAGATAATAACGAATGACCCGATATAAGACAAGGATGTGCACTAATGCCATTCTTATTCATCATCATCTAGCCAAAACACTAGCAGTGTTCAACACATTGCTAGTTCTTGTAGATAAACTTATACATTGGTAATCCATAACTGACAGATTTTAGAGAAAGACAACAAATACTAAAATATTAATTAAAAAACTTTAATTAATACTTCCTATTCAAATTAAGTGGATATTGAATCCAACATTATATCTTAGCCAAATAAAAAACTAAGAGTTTCATGCTGAATATAGAAAACTATATAAGCCAATAGGTGGCACATGTTGGGGAAACTCATAGTAAAGGTGGAGTAAGCTCTGATCACTGTCCTTAGTATTTTCCCATAATCTAAAACACAACTCCTAGAAGATGTATGCTGTTATACATTATGGGAAAAGGTCACTACCCAGACCGGTTTCAACCTTTTTTGAGGTCTTGTCAGTGAGTAGGTAGATCTAGATGTAAATACTGAGGTTGTAGTAATACAAAGCTTATTTCTTTGCTGTACGAGTCGCCAAAAGGTGCACTAATAAATTACTGAAATAAAGAGGCAATAGGCTTCACTTCGGCGAAGTAAATTTATTCAAATTAAGTGACTTAATTTGAATAAATTTACTTCGCCGAAGTGAAGCCTATTGGCTCTTTATCTCAGTAATACTTCCTATATTTCGGTAATGTTACATTACCATCTTCAGGGAACATAAAAATAATGATATGTGCACGCAGGCATAAGACTAAACAAATATGGCTGAATAAAACAATTGAAGTCGATCCAAGAGTCCTAAATGTGCCCCTTAGTGGGCTAAATTAGGTTGTCTTGGCTGTTGGGCTGATGTTCTTTGTATGCAAGCTTCCCATATTTGGGGCAGTCTCATGCATTCCAAATTTGTTGAGGTTTGGGGAGTTTTTCAGAACTGAGACTGATTCCAGGAATAATCTCTCGTATTTATACTTGCTGTGGTGTAGTAAAATAGCTTTCCTCCAGCGTATTTTGTGGTGGGTGTCCAAAGCATGGTCAGCAAAGTCCTGAGGCTGTATTGGTGGAACCGGATATAGTCCTTATGTTCAGATATCCTGATATTAGCTGGCCTGCCTGTTTGGCCATAGTAGGATAGTTTGCAAGACAGACAGCTCTCTAGACAACTGAATCGTTTAGCCTTTCTAAAATGCTGCCAGGATAATAATGTGATCCCTAACTGTGTAAAATTAAAAACGGCGATTCACTTCAACTAAAGCTCTCCACATATATAGATGTACTAGCTTTGCTCTATTACAGGAGCAGATTGCAACCACCCACATTCTCTGTCATGCCTGTTTGGCCATAGTAGGACAGTTTGCAAACTACTGGGGACTTGGTGTACTCCAAGTAGGTCTAGAGGAAGTGGCTGGTCTTTGGTAGATAAGAGATGCCAATTTTTTATATGGTTTGTAACAAGTTGTCCGGTCATATTTTTTTTAAGATTTTTGTTAGCTTTTCAGAAGTACCCCGGATATAAGGAATGATGATAGATTTAGAGTAATCTCTGTAATGGAAGGGGTGGTTGAGGGGGGGGGGGGGGGGTTGTGATCAACTGGTTTTAATATTCTTGGATTTTTGAAGGTTGTAACCATTGGATAAGAAGGTGTTAAGGATATGGTTAAATTCAGTAGTTCAGTATTATTTTGTATAATGATACAATGGTCATGAGGCCCCTTTTATGAGGGAGTACGGCACCATCTCAATCCTTACTCATTTTATCTGAGCTCAGGACTGGCATAGCTGATGAATCAGGCCTATGGCTGGGTCTTAAGTATTCCTGACTGTGTGTGTTCATGGGGCGGTTTGCCTGTTCTGGGTGCAGAAACCCCTACCTCCATATGAGAACTGCTAATTCACCTCTATTCGAAAGAACCCAGATAAAGGTTCCTCACGTCACTGACAGGAATTGAACCCAGGTCTTTCTGACCAAAGGACATCGTCTACACCGACTGAGCTATGGAGGCTCTTAGTTCAGTAGTTAGCGCATTGTTATCTGAACTGATTAATTTTGCCCTATTATATAGGGTTTTTATAATCCCATATTGTCAAGAGGGGGGGGGGATTGCTGGTGAATGTACCTACCTGTATGAGTTGGTTTTCTGTAAACAGAGAAAGCCAGGGATCCATCAGGCTAGCATATGTAATCAGAATGTCTAGGAAAGAGAGGCTTGTTTTCCGTTTCCAAGGTAAAGTGGATCCTGGGGGTGTTGATTGTTTAAGTGTGTTGAGAAACTGTAAAGTGTATCCAGGACATACAGCCAAATGGCGAACTGAACATCGGCCATCATCTAACAGCCAAAAGACTGTGAAACCAGATAAAGGTTCCTCACGTCACTGACAGGAATTGAACCCAGGTCTTTCCAATCAAAGGACTTCATCTACACCGACTCAGCTATGGAGCTCTTAGTTCAATAGTTAGCGCATTGTTATTTGAACTGATTAATTTTGCCCTATTATATAGGGTTTTTATAATCCCATATTGTCAGGAGGGGGGGGATTGCTGGTGAATGTACCTGCCTGTATGAGTTGGTTTTCTGTAAAAAGAGAAAGCCAGGGATCCATCAGGCTAGCATATGTGATCAGAATGTCTAGGAAAGAGAGACTTGTTCTCCATTTCCAAGGATCCTGGGATGTTGATTGTTTAAGTGTGTTGAGAAACTGTAAAGTGTATCCAGGACATGCAGCCAAATGGTGAACTGAACATCGGCCATCATCTAACAGCCAAAAGACTGTTAGATGATGGCGAACACATCATCCACATAGCGTAGCCAAACAGTGAGTTTATGTGGGGCAGGTTTAAGGCTTTTTCTTCAAAGGTTTCCATAAAGAAGTTGGCCAGGGGTGGAGAACCCGTGGCTGTTCCCTCTATTTGCTTGTAGAATTTTCCTTGCCAAACGAAATAACTTGAGTTCATGGTGAACCGAAATAGGGCTGAAATGTCAGGAGGAAATTTGGCCTGGATGAGGTACAAATTATCTTTGAGTGGGACATTGGTGAATAAGGAGGAGACATCAAAACTGACCATTATGTCAGTGTGTTGGAGTGAAAGGTTTTCTATATTGGCTTTAACATTTTGACATATAAATTATTTTTAAAGTTGGAACAGATAAAACTACTATTTATTTAATTCATGTGATTTATTTCGTTAATTGTTACCTTATTATAAAGAATATTAATAATTTTGCAAGGTATGATACTCTTCGAAGCACTTAGGTAAATGTAATGGTATCAAACATTTTTTACATTGGCATGTAGTCTCACTTACATTATGCTTGGCACATACATGGCATCTCTTTGCTTGATGTTGCTTTTTATCAGTAGGGGATATATGTTCAGAGAAATGTGCCCAATTTTTTGCCTGCAGTCTAATTGGGCAGTCCTTTTGCGATGGACGTCCATGAGTACTATAATTAGGTAAAGATATATTTGACAACATATCTTCTGCTACGTTCAAACGGAAATTGATTATTGTTAGTTTTGATGTATTGGGTAGTTTGTAATATAAAACATAAGCATTGTAAATAGCGAAATCCACAAATAGAAAAATATTTTATTGTAACCTTTGATGCATTTTCGCATAACTGGAAAACAAGCAAGTAGTTGGTCTTGCCTATTGACACCGCCCATTCCGCAATATTCAAGAACACATTTAGGTTTTATTACTTTTTCTTCATCGTCCCTCTTACTTCTCCTTACTTTTCCTGTATCTACCATGTCTTCTTTTGAATGCTTTGTGCTTATCATGTAAACATCCTTCTTATTGCAGCAATGTAATAACAAAATTCCTCGACAAGATAAAGTTTTTGATTCGCTTTTTTTATTTTATATGTCGTTAATTTCTTATTCTTCTTATTCATATTCTTGGGATTTTTTCTAACTGTCCCCACAACATTTGTACTATTTTTTCTCAAGAAAAAAAAAAATTCTGGTGACGAATACCAATATCTAAGAATAACGTATATCCTTTTCCTAAAATAGGTTCAGCCAACTCCATGACGATATTTTGAGATGCAGGTGTATCGGTTCATGAAATTTTATCCTTTCCTGTATAAATTTTGAACTTTGAACAATACCCAGAGTCTGATTCACATAGCTTGTAAAATTTTATCCCAAATCGTGCTCGTTTGCTAGCAATGAACTGTACATAATTTAGTCGACCTCTATATTTCATAAGGGATTCGTCAATTACTACATTTTTATCTGGTGTATATAATTGCTGAAACTTATTATTCAGGGTAGTCGACTATATATCGTACTTTACATATTTTGTCATCTTTCTTTGTTTCATTATCCACGAAATAGAGAAAATGAGATGTAGCCAAGAAGCGTTTACGAGGCATAATTTTTGAATATATGGGTGTCTCAACCACAGCCCTCTTTGACCAATACATGTCTATATTAGATTTTTTTACCTGTGACATAATTATACATAATGCAAAATATGCCTGCAATTCGTCACTTGTTATTGGATACCATTCTTCAATCTTTTTAGTAATTTCCTAGTTTATTGCTTGAGCTGCATATCTATTAGTTTCTGTAACTATCATGTCAAAGAAATCAACACAAAGGATTTGTTTCAAAACAGAAAGAGGTGTCGGATTTGCACCAAATCTTAGCAAAGCAAATGCATTGATGCCGGGAATTTCCGTAAATGGTTTTAAAATAGGAATATTTTCCTTTTCTTGCCAATTTCATTCATTGCCTGTTACATCTGAATCATCGCTACTAGACGATATCGGTCTCAAACATTTACGAACATTGCCTCAAAATGAACTTCCACTGCTACTGTCGCTATTGTCACTTAACAAGTCAAAAATGCCAACCCTTTGATGATATAAATTTGTCTCACCGTTTTTATCCAAACTGTCCTCTCTGCTTTCAATATCACTTTTGGCTAACATATAAATATTTGTAGACATATTAGGGACAATAATAAATTGCAACACAAACTAACTAGTGAATAGAGTTTATATGCATATGTATTCACTGCCTAACACCCTAAATTCGTTTGAAATTGACGCAAACTTCGTAATGTCTGCGATATGTCAAAATCAATTTTAGTGCAATAAACAAAAGACGTGTCACAGACATCTTTGTATGTTAACGGGTTAAAGTGGGCTGAATTTTTTGTGTGTGAAAATGTGTTGCCAGTATATTGTGTGAGCACTTTGGCTAAAAGTTTGGCTAATTTGTATGTGGGGGAATCAAATCCATCCACAATGGGATGTAATGGCACATTCTGTTAATGGAGTTAGTGAAACCAGATGGAAGGATAGTGGCAATTACTGGAGTAAAAACTATAGAATCATCTATAATGGATGAGAAAAAGGACAAATGGTGTGGGGTTGTTACTAAAAAAAAAGATTGAGATAAGAAAGTAAAAAATATCATCTGTATGACAGAATACTGATGACAACCTTAACAGCAGCACCAGTGGATCTTGTAATAATTCAAATCTACATACCAACAACTAATTCTGAAAGTAATGAGGTAGAAGAATATCAGCAACTAGAGGAACTAATAAAATCAGTTAAAGATTAATTTAATTATATTGAGAATTTTAATGCAGTGGTTAGAAAAGACAGTGAATGTGCAGAAACCAGACAATTTTGACCAGGAAGGAAGAGTGTAAGAGGAGAAAGACTGTTAGATTTCTATAAACAGCATTGCTTTGTAGTACCCAAATCAAGACACTATAGATGGAAATCACCAAAGATTGAGTGCATACTAGTTAAGAAGCATACAGAAACCAACTGAAGTCATGTTACAGCTACCCATGAGCTAAAATAGAGTGACCACTCACTTGTTATCTCAAAATGTGAAATAAAACATTAAAATATATGTAGAACAAGGAACAGAAAATGGAATACTGAACTACCAAAGATATAAATAATGAATTAAAAAGAAACAGACTACAGGCTTAAGATGAACAGTGATTAAAGTATTAAAGAAATAATTAAAAGTTCAGTAGCCAAAGTATTAGGATTTATAAAATTATAAGTATCTTGGATTAAAAATTAGATAATTTAAAAGAAGAGCAAAATAAAGCAAGGAAAATTAAAGGAAGAAAATGAAGCAAAGAAATTAAAGATATGACAAACGTAATTGGAAAAAAAAAAAAGTGCCAGAAGCATCAGAAACAAAGGAGTTGAGTTTGTTGTTTTATTGAATATGATGTGGCCTAAGATTGTTCCCATTGGTGAAAACTGGCTATCAGAATCAGATATGGTAACTAAGATCGAGTGTAATGGGTATACTATTTTTAGGAATGAAAGAAGAGATAGGAGAGGAGGAGTACTACTACTAATGATATCAGATGACTTAAGTCCAGTTAAGGTAGAAACGCAAGAAAACAATGATGGTAATAATGTACCATATAGCAGTGAGTTTGAGTATATCTGGTGGAGGCTAACAAAATGAAATATATGGTGGGGTGTTGTTACAGACCTGACAGCTCCATTGCAGGGGATGAAGAAATACATCACCAATTTAGCCTTATGGGATACCAAACGAGTGATCGTTATGAGTGACTTTAATTTTCTAAACATTGATTGTAATTCTCGTAGAAAGGCTTAGACATTGGTTATACATGCTTATTAAATTACTTAAGGAATTAACAACGTACAAATGATATAAATTAAAATTTAATCTATATTCCAATATTTCAGCAATGTCACGTTGCCAGTTTCACAGGAACTTAAAATAAAGACGCATACATGCAGGCACTACACACAGTAACTGAGGACGAAGCAGGAAGCTGTTGTTTCTCCTAAAAGTCCTGATGGTGCCCCCTAGTGGACTATGTAAGTATTCTCGGCCGTTGGGCTGAAAGTCTTCTGATGTAAGTCTCCCAAATTTGGGGCAGTCTCATGCAACCAAATTTGTTGAGGTTTGGCATGTTTCTTAGGACTGAAGCTGATTCCATGAATTGCCCTTTCAAATTTGAATTTACTACAGTGTATGACCGTGGCTTTCTTCCACCATGTTCTGTGGCGAGTATCCAGAGCATAGTCTGCAAGACCAAAGTGGCTGTACTGGTAAACATTGATTGGTAGATGAGAAAGAAGAGGAATTTATTGAATTGTTGTGAGACAACTTTCTCAAGCAGCGCGTGGAAGAAGGAAATTGAGGTCAAAGAGTGTTGGATTTGCTCATAGCATCAGAAGGGATCTCTGTTAAGAATATCGTGATTTTACCACCAGCTGGTGACAGTGATTATGTTGTGCTTTCTTGGGAAGTATCTAATTGTATTGATGCTCCAATTAGAACAGGTTACATGCTAAACTACAAGGCTGGAAATTATGATCAGCTTAGGAGAATACTATCTTTAGTCCCATGGTATCAGTTAATGAATGGGAAAATGCCAGCATAGGAATCTTTGAAAAAGTGCTTAAGTGAGGTGGTATCTGAATGAATCCCTAGAGTTCGAAGAATAAATAGGTTGGGAGTGTAACGGATGTACAACCTTATTATGACAAGAAGAAGAAGAAGAATATTGTGAGAACAAGAGTGAGAGGAGTTATGAAATATATAAAGCTCAGGCCAGAAAAGTAACAAGTATTGCAGAAAGCTAAATTGGAGTATGAAAAGAAATTGGCCATGCAAGCAAAAAGAGAATGTGAAAGAATAACTTTACTGAATACAGATGGTACTCTAGTGTTGGAAGCTAATGAGATTGTTCAATTAATGAGTGCTCACTTTGCTAAGATAATAACCAGGTATATGTAACATGGTGCACAGTGCTACTGCTACATTGGATGAACAGTTAGAGCTTCATGAAAATAAGGTTGAAGAGCTGTTGCATAACCTGGATGAGAATCTGTCAATAGGGACAGATGGAATATCAGCCCGTTTGCTAGAGGAATGTTCAGCTGAACTGGTAGGCCTTTCACATGTTTACATAACTTGAGTCTCAGCTCAGGAATGATACCACAGGAATGGACGGAATGTATGATAGTTCCATTGTACAAGGGTGGTGCAAAAACTGATGTGTCTAACTACCGACCTATCGGTACCCCTGGTGTAGTAGTGAAGATTTTTGAGAAGTTGGTAAGAACTTGCATATAGAAATGGGTAGGCAAACAAACTACACTCTGCAAGGAGAAGCATGGGTTTACTATGGGAAGGATATGTTTTAGCAATCTGCTCATATTTTATAACAATGTTATGGCTGAGTTGGATAAAGGGAATGGATACACTATGATAATGCTGGATTTTTCAAAGGCATTTGATAGGATACCACATTAAAAGGTTGTTGCATAAACAGGAGTATATGGGATTGGAAAATAAACTCTTGACTTGGATCAGGGAATGGTCGACAGACAGATATCAAAAAGTGGTACACAGTAGGTGTGAATCTACCAAATTTAAAGTGACCAGTGGCATACCTCAGGGTTCAGTCCTTGGGTCATTTTTGTTCAATCTATATATTAATGACAATCAGGCAGGGTCTAACATCAAATGTGCAATTGTTTGCTGATGATGCAAAGAGATAGGCAGGGCAATCAGGGATACTACTGATATTCAGCACTTATGAAATGATTTGAATAGACTGGAAATTTGGGCAATGAAAATGGCTGTCAGTTTAACGTTAGTAAGGTGTAAAGTTATGCACTTTGGGTTTGGGGTGTAGAATCTTATTGGGCAGTTTAGATATCCCACTTTCACTGATGGTGGTGGTTTAAATGTGTTGAAAGTAAGGATGATATGCTTGGTAAGGACTAGGTGACCATCCCTATGTATGAGTATTCTCTTCAATGCTGTCACTCCTTGCTTTTCATTTCATAGCAGATCTCTTTGTCCTGGACATCAAGGAGATCCTACTTAAGACTAGTTCAAAGTTTTTTTTTTTTTTTTTTTTTTTGGGAGGGGGGGGGGGGTTTCTATAATGGTATTCATCTGATGGATGTTATTCCAAGGAGATGCTGGGTTGTTGTTTCTACAAGAATATCACCTGAATGGAGGAGACTCCATTCAGGTGATCCTGCCAACTCTTCCGGATAAAAAAGGGAGATGTTATTTAGATGAGTGCAGTATTAAAAAAGGTTGGTACATTTACAGGTGCCTCTGACGTTTTTTTTGCTTCTTTGTTGTTTTTGTTTGATGTTTCTGTGGTTTCTGAATATGGTTAGGGCTTGTTGAGGGCTCTGACGAGATAAAAAAATTATTTGTTGTCTCCACTAATCATGGAGCCTCACATGGACCCATGATGAATTAGTAGAGTCTCACATTTCAGATGAGTTAGCGAGTGGAATGCCACGGCTACCCCAGACACTATACTGACACCACAGCAGGTCTTGGGTTTCTCCAGACCACAGGGAAGGAGACTTACTGAACACTGTTGACCCTTGCAGGCAAGCCCACTAGCTTATTGACCCTGGGTGAGCCATCCAAGACTGCCAATCTTGCCCAATTAGAAGCCAAAGTAGTGTAAGACTACCAGGATCTCTCACCCCCTTCTAGATGTCCATGGTCCTCACTGCATGGCAAGGTGTTAGATCCCAGTGATGGTGGTCTGTAATATAGAATAGTAAAAAGACTCAAGAGAAGCAGACTGAAGAATATGGGAAGAAAAGCATATTACAAGAATAAGGAAAAAAGGACCATTCATAACTTGTTTTTAACTGTATTAACAACGCCAAACGAACTATTTTATAAAAAGATGTTTTGTTAACTTGATTATATTTCACTGAATTTCAAATCAACAGCATGTATATACAACAGTGAGTAAGCCAAATAATACAACTGTAAAGAACAAAAGATCTAAAGTCCTATTTTGGCACTCACTAATGTTGTAAAAAAAAAAAGTATTATAACTATGTGGGAATTGCTCTTAAGATAACATCATCATCATCATCAAATTCCTGCCATGTACCCTCAAGGGGTGTACAGGATATGACAGTACTACAT